>NC_044398.1:76776239-77108382 GCF_006542625.1 Nomascus leucogenys | reverse complement strand
AAACAATTTAATTTTATTCCTATCAGCTGATATCTATTTTTTACCTGTATTATCTCACCATCTCCACCACCAATAACGCTGTGACATAAGACAGACTAATTGGAAATAATTTGCATAGTCATCTATTTCTGGAACTCCTTAATTCATCCCCATAAATGGGAGCCTACATTACCTATGCTGAAATCTCTCCTTGACAAAAAGCCCAAATGGATGAGAATTAAATTGTATTCCTTTATATAGAAGACTGGTCAAACATTAATCAGTAGTGAATCCATCACTCATCTGTTCTCATAAAAGACTTTAATGCAAAAAAAAAAAATTGTACTAGGCTGGAAGCTCATTATATGGAGGACTCAACATTCACCGTTATATTTGGAGCATAGCATGTTCTTATTAAAAGTTGGAGCAATTTGGCCGGGCGCGGTGGCTCACGCCTGTAATCCCAGCACTTTGGGAGGCCGAGGCGGGCGGATCACGAGGTCAGGAGATCGAGACCACGGTGAAAACCCGTCTCTACTAAAAATACAAAAAAAAAATTAGCCGGGCGTGGTGGCGGGCACCTGTAGTCCCAGCTACTCGGAGAGGCTGAGGCAGGCGAATGGCAGGAACCCGGGAGGCGGAGCTTGCAGTGAGCCGAGATCGCGCCACTGCACTCCAGCCTGGGTGACAGAGGAAGACTCCATCTCAAAAAAAAAAAAAAAAAAAAGTTGGAGCAATTTAATGTAGGAATTCAATAATTACTTGATCAATTAAAGGGTTAGTCAATGAGCGTGCTAGGCAGTAAGGGAGACACATGATTTAAAAATCACACAAAACAATATTCTACAAATATTTATGGAACACCTGTTACATGCTAGGCACAGTGCAGGGAACAAAACTTCTTACCCCTAGGGAACCTCCAATCCAGCAGGACAGTATATACAAAGTTACATTAATGATATATCCTGAGGAACTCTGGGAAATCTTCCATGATCAATAAATCACTCTATACATCGTAACTTGGCTAAGAATGGCTACAGTGCTGGTTTCTGGGGAAATCTTATAAAGCCCCACGTGTTAAGGCAAAACAAAGAAAATCCGTTATATTCCCTAAATGAATATAGCATCTCTGTTGACTACTGGAACCTACTAAATGTGTTGGTTAGAGTGATTTCCTGCACATAAAATGTAAAAGCTTTCCTGAACCTAAACAAATATCATCAACAGTTGAAGGAAAAATGTTACCTTTTGAAATTTCATAAAATGAATTACTGAAACTGAGGAAATGCCTCAGTACCCTAAACAACTATACATGACCACTAAAAACTGTCTAACACTTAGCTCTCCTGGCTTTTTCTGTTTCAAGATGCAGCAAATTTTGTGGGCAAGCAGAGCACTCAACTAATACACAAATTGTGCAGAAAGTACTTCCCAGCTGGAAAGAAAACACACGCCAAGAATCAATAATTATCAAATAAGAATTTAGAAAAAAAGTCTAAAAGTATATAGAAAAACATCTGTGCCAACTATCCTACATGGTTAGATTTTGGGTAAAAACTATCTTATTCTTCACATTTCTATATTTTTCTGTAATATAAATACTCAGAAAAAATGATCCATGCTTTATGATCTAAGAATTTTCACAGTAAAATAAAACGTCATCCTATTTCTTGAATGCTGAGACTGTAACACTGAAAGTACTTAAAGGAAAAATTATTTAATGCATCAAAAGATAGAAGTAAAAGCTCAGTTCTCTGCTTTGTAAACTATCGTTTCCCTAAGTGATAAAATATGGGTAATTTTAAATGCATTTTTTCTTATCTGTATTTTCTAGTTTTTCTAAAACGACCACCTACATGATCAATTGAAATATTATTTAAATTATTTTCTACAGGACCGGTGCGGTGGCTCACGCCTGTAATCCCAGCACTTTGGGAGGCAGAGGCGGGTGGATCACGAGGTCAGGAGATCGAAACCATGGTGAAACCCTGTCTCTACTAAAAACACAAAAAATTAGCCGGGTGCGGTGGTGGACGCCTGTAGTCCCAGCTATGCAGGAGGCTGAGGCAGGAGAATGGTGTGAACCTGGGAGGCAGAGCTTGCAGTGAGCCAAGATCACGCCACTGCACTCCAGCCTGAGTGACAGAGCCAGACTCCATCTCAAAAAAAAAAAAAAAAAAAAAAAATATTTTCTACAAAGACCAACTAGTCCTATTAAAATGTTATAAATTCTATGTTTTTACTCAAAAGATAGAGCACAATAACAGGGATACACATATCAGTTTATTCTCCAAAATAATTATTGGGAATGCCTCCAGGTTAGAATTACTTCCCTCTTCAAAAGGATCCATAGAAGTTCAGAAAGGTCAAAATGTACAAACTCTTCTGAAATTGGCTATTTCAACTGAATACACAGGTGCCAGGCCGTCTGCCTTTCCTACTTTGCAAGCAGATCAGCACCAAATCTGATGAGTCAGGAAGATGAGATGGCAACAAGGAGAAAATGGAACAGCAAGGTGGCTTGGTTTTTAAAACCCTATCATATGTCATTCACTGAAGGATTAAAGGGTTTCCTGATGATGGAAAAGCAACTAAACCAGGGGCCAACTAACTCTTTTACGACAGGTTTTTAAAGCACATCTTAAGATGAGCTTTTTGCTCCTTCGGTCCTGAATGCCATTTCCCAATGATTGAATGATGATAGCTTATAAAACCAGAGAACAATTTGCCACATCTCTGAATCCCTTTATGTACAAGGCCAGGTTTCATCAACCCCCTTCTCCCCAAACAACTTGAAATACATGACTGTGTTGTGAGGTTAAGGTCAGCAGGCAGGGTTACAAACACAGGCAGCATGATGTCTAGAGCAGCAACCAAAAAGCAAGATCTTTGCAACCTCTCGAGTCATTTAGACTATACTGAGAAGCAGCATGAGTTTGGTTACACTTAGGTATACGACAATGGAATCTGGGGGTTACAAGAGGATGCAGATTTAGGACCACAATAAAAAACCAGGAAAAAGAACAATGTGATAGCCACAACCTCAGAAAGTTCTACCTACAGAAAGTGCTTCCCTCACCAACCAGTTGCATTATTTTGTTTTGTGGCAATTCTTTCAATGGCCAGCTAGACATATTTTTTCAGCCTTCATGTTGAAGGCTCCTGTGACCAACACCTGTCTCGATTATCTTCGGCTGACCCTTGAAGATAGGAGAGTGAGATTCCCCAATATTAACGTATCCCAAGAGGACAGTGCTTTCTGCCAGACTCACATTGGGTATGAAAGCCTTTAACTACCCAGCATTTCTTTTAATCAGTTATACTGCTTTTGCACCCATTTTACAAAGCCATCTGGCTTTGCAGACATTAATACAAGGACTATGAAAAACCCCACTTTTTATTGTGGCCCCACAATGGGGAGCAATCCGCTTCAAAGTGTGTTGAGCTCACAGGATTCTGGTGCCGAAATAGATCGCTCAGATTTTATTGTTCAGGCTTCCAAGGAGCCTGGCCATCTAGGAGATAAAAGAATTCTTCTGAAAGCACCATGTAAAAGAAAATATTTGTTCAGTCACAGTGTCCCTAACAAATGTGATCTTATGCTCCACGGCTGGACGCCTGAGAAGATGAAAAGGAAGGGGTCTTAACAGATACAGTGGAGACCTGGTCAGATAAAATGGAGGTTGGGGAACATGTGCCGCCCTAAATTGGAGAACGCTGAGGTGCTCTCCTTTCTGTGAATATCCTACTCATTCTTACGAAATGTTCCACACCTCAGGATGGCATTAAGTAGAAATCCTTTGACTTTTTTTCACTACTGAATTCAACTGCAATTATATTTAAAATATCTTTATTTTCCATTACTTTGACAGCTTCACTTTTGAAGTTTTCTATTCACACATCTCAATAGTCCTATCCCTTTCTAAGCAATAGTAAGCTGGCCTTTCACAAAGGCAATGCTAGAAGAGACAGTATATTTTTTTGCAAGTAGTTATTTCATTCATTACAATTTTTGTCACTTTTAGCAGAAATGACAGCAGAAAACGGAGAAGAGGTTGACATTTAAACATTTAGATGTACACAAGTATTGTGGGGATTCATAAGTAGGGACCAAATTCAATGTGTCACTTTAAAAGATAGTCCTTTGACATGAGTTAACCTGGAAGTTACATGCAGCTGGCAGTACATGTCACCAGCTCACAATAGGTTCCCAAAGGAAAGAGGCTATTTCTCTTTAAGGCACAGAGAATAAGGGTCACTGACTACTGACCCAATGGCTACATCCCAATAAATGGCGCAGTCTCAACTCATCTCTTAATAGGAAGAAGACATGATAGCAGGGAAGACGAGCACTCAGGTCAAAATTACAGCTGATTTACAATTTCCACAGCAAGCCCAGAAACAAAATGGATCTGTACTCCAAAAGAACTGCATCTTCTCTTAGGATGCTACACTTTCCCACTGATAGAGCCATTTAAAATTTCAGCAATATGGAAGTCCCGCACAGGCACTGAATCTGTTGTGTCAGTAATTTGCTACCTCCTGTGTGTAGGAGGCTTAACATACTCTAGCAGTGGACTAAGGCAAAATAAAGATGGAAGACTGGTGGCATTTCATTTTGAGACAATCTAAGATGGTACCATCTTACCAAATACATGAAAGTAATATTGAATAAAGGCAGCATTTTCACAAGAAGATAATATTATTTAATTAGAACGTTACATGAAGTTACATTTTATCTTGGCCATTTGTACGCAAACTTTACAAGTCTTACATTGATAATTAATGCATGCAAAACATTGATCTTGATTCATTTTTCTTTTGAGGTGGGGTCCCACTCTGTCGCTCATGCTGAAGTACAGTGGAATGATCTAGGATCACTGCAACCTTCGCCTCCCAGGCTCAAGCCATCCTCCCACCTCAGCCTCCTGAGTAGCTGGGATTACAGGCATGCGCCACTATACTGGCTAATTTTTTGTATTTTTTAGTAGAGATGAGGTTTCACCATGTTGGCCAGGCTGGTCTCGAATTCCTGAGCTCAAGTGATCTGCCCGACTCGGGCTTCCAAAATGCTGGGATTTCAAGTGTGAGCCATCATGCCTGGCTGCAGTTTTAATCTTTAGTTGTACTATTTTTTCATCTTTTACAATGTCACATAAGGGTTTATTTCAGTTTGATATAAATTAAGAAAGCCTCTGAATGAAGGTGGGCTGCAGTTTACCTCACCTCATTAGGTCCAGGAGTGATGTCCCCGGCCTTTACAGAGTACCGCTTTGAACATGAGGCCTGAAATATTTTTGGAGGTATGTTATTGTTTTCTAGTCAGCACAGAATACTCATTTACTTAGTATCCTTATGTCAGACTTAGGGGCTCTAACATAACCTTAGTTGATTCATTTAAATCAACATATATGATTTTTTTTAACCCAATATTGCAGTTTTAGGGCAACCCCCCTGCCACCCGACCTTATTCTTTAAGTCATGTGAACATTGTTTTATTATTCTAGTGCATCCCAACTTACCACTTTGTACCCTCTAATCATAAGTGGCTTTTTGGGCATGTTGGTCCACTGCAGCCACTGTGATTTTTCTGGCTTTGGGAATAATAAACTCCACAGTCACAGCACTGTCTGTGCACTCCAATCCTCACTCCAACCCCCAGGCTTTCTGGTTGTTTATGTTTATTTGTTTCACAAAAACAGAAAAGGTCTCTATTCTAATGACTCTCTCTTCCAGAGTCATTAGAAATTAGGCAGCCCTGGAACAAATTCAAGGGTTAAATGGAAGTATTATAAAAGAAACATTTTCACGCCTGTAATCCCAGCACTTTGGGAGGCTGAGGCGGGCGGATCCCCTGAGGTACGGAGTTCGAGGCCAGCCTGACCAACACGGAGAAACCCTGTCTCTACTAAAAACACAAAAATTAGCCAGGCATGGTGGCGCATGCCTGTAATCCCAGCTACTCGGGAGGCTGAGGCAAGAGAATCACTTGAACCCGGAAGGCGGAGGTTGCGGTGAGCTGAGATCGCACCATGGCACTCTAGCCTGGGCAAAAAGAGCAAAACTCCATCTCAAAAAAAAAAAAAAAAAAAAAAAAAAGAAAAGAAACATTCAATGTTTCAATGTAGGTATTATAACAGAAACATATAAATAACACTTAAATGCAAGTATTATAAAAGAAACAAGTGTTAATCTTATGATACCTATTATTTATTGATTTTTACTGTTTTTAAATCTGATTCTACTTGTATTTTAAAACAATTTTACCTTAAAATTAACAATGTGGAATTTACACAGATACACATAATTATATTTAAAATACACTCTAATTTTTTTTATTTTTATGTTTATCAACTATCAATTTTGATAATGATTAAAACGAGTGTAGGGAAACACAATTTGAGTTGATCAAAATGCAGCTTATTTGAAAATACTGGAAACACAATACGCCTTTTATTTAGCATAGTTTGTATCATTTGTCACCTCTGAATATATCATGATTGACTCTTGGCTTTTGAGAGGTTCAGCTTGTTAAAATGGCTTATAATTACTTTCCTCTTTGCTACTTAAATTTTCACTACTAGCCAGCATAAGTTACCTCAATTTGGTTCATCTGCTCAACTTCCACACATCGTTAAAAGCATCCTTGTTCATTAGAAAGAGAAAGAGAAAGAGAGAGAGAGAGAGAGAGAGAGAGACAGAGAGAAAGAGAGAGGCAAGGAAGGAAGGAAGGAAGGAAGGAAGGAAGGAAGGAAGGAAGGAAGGAAGGAAAAAAACAGAGAGAGAAAGAGTTCCAAAAAAAGAAAATGTTCCAACAAAATTCTGCCTGTTTCAATCATGACATCCAGTTACGTTCCAAAAACAGTCCTGGTGACCTTTAGTGGAGAATAATATTAGAGACCAAAATCAGGGGTAAATACAGTGCCTATTAGTTTTTTATATGAGTACTAGAGAAGGTAACTGTTTATCACCTTTTTCCTTTTTTTTTTTTTTTTTTTTTCTTTTTTTCTGTGATGGAGTCTTGCTCTGTTGCCTAGGCTGGAGTGCAGTGATGATCTCGGCTCACCGCAACCTCTGCCTCGTGGGTTCAAGCGATTCTCCTGCCTCAGCCTCCCAAGTAGCTGAGATTACAGGCACGTGCCACTATGCCTGGCTAGTTTTTTGTATTTTTAGTAGAGATGGGGTTCAACATGTTGGCCAGGCTGGTCACAAATTCCTGACCTTAAGTGATCTGCCCACCTTGGCCTCCCAAAGTTCTGGGATTACAGGTGTGGGCCACCACGCCCAGCCTGTTTATTACCTTCTTTAGACTGAGATGGAAAATTGTTTTGATTTAGTAAAGATGATAAGTTCATATGGAAGGTTTCAGTTTAACTCTAAGTTGACTGTCCTTTTTTGTTCTTAATGCAAGTAACTTAATTTCCCCTTTTCTAATTATCTTTAATATTCATATACATGTAAGAAAGTACCATATCAATCTATTTATGTGAATTATACTATTAAAATTAGAAGGAATCTCAAATTTGTGTGTGTGTGTGTGTGTGTGTGTGTGTGTGTGTGTGTGTGTGTGTTTAGAGTCTCGTTCTGTCACCCAGGCTGGAGTGCAGTGGCGTGATCTCGGCTCACTGCAACCTCCGCCTCCCAGATTTAAGTAATTCTCCCGTCTCAGCCTCCCAAGTAGCTGGGATTACAGGCACGTGCCACCATGCCCAGCCATTTTTTGTATTTTTAATAGAGACAGGGTTTCGCCATGTTGGCCAAGCTGGTCACGAACAAAATCTCAATTTTTAAAACAACTTTATTTTATCTAAGTATATCATTAATATATATACCATTCACTATATATATACCATTCAATAATATATACCAACCATTTCACCATTTTATTTTTCACTACAGAATAAACTAATAATTTTTCCTACTTAATCGAGTAAACATAGGTAGAACCTACTGAGGATGTCCTTCTACTTCCATAAGTAAAATAGAGACCTCACATTTGTCTTTATTTGTAAGCTAAAACTACCATTATTTTTATCCCAGTTTTAGTATTTAGCTCCACTATTTCAGATGTCTTTAGAAAAACACAAGATATTTATTACTTTAGTATTATACCAGCTAATGAATTCCAAAAAGCAATTAAGAATGTCAGTAAAAAGAATTAAGTTAATATCATATTAATACAGTGTAAATTAAAAGTTAAGAATGGTCAAAAGCATATCAAATACTCAAAAACTTTATCCACAGTTTCAAGGGTGACAATTTCTAAAGTCCACGTAATATTCAACATTAAGCTTAAAAAGAATTAAGTCACAAAAGATTCCAAAGTGCATGGTTTATTGTGCACTTCAGTTATAGTTCTTTGTTCACATCATATTTACATATCTCTCAACCAATCCAGATATGGGTATACTTCATAATTTGGTAAATAAACAGACATACAAACTAAAAACTTACATTCATTGAAAACTGTAACCCCTTAAGCTTTAATGCAATAATATAATTATTGGATAATTAAAAAGTCATGGCTGTATCCCAATATTTGCATCTTGGCATAATTGTACAATTATCACAGAGATAAAGTAAATCACTTTTAAAGAATTAAAACTGACAGAAGTAGTAACCTTTAGTTTCTCAGTAAATATTTTTCCAATTAGTGGCATCAAGTAAAGAGATCCCTACGTTGAGAAATATTAAATTTTTGGTTCTATGTATTGAGTAGTTTTATATTACCTTTCATTTTAAAAGCATTTAAGATAAAACTCCTTCAATTTTAAATTTTTAATTTAACCAGAACAATGTGGAAAAATAACTGGCTAAAAAAAGTCATGAAAGTATGAAAGGAGAGTGAAGGAGAACTTACCAGAAGTTATAAGTCACTAGAAAAGCCAGTGTATTCAAAACAGAATGGTGTTGGCACAGAAACAGACAGATAGGAGCAGACTAGAGAGTCCAGAAATAGTTCCAAATATATATGGCATCTTTATATGTCACAAGGACAACATTTCAATCCCATGAAAAATAAATTTTCTTGTATTAACTAGGACTTAAGTAACTGGTCATCCATCTAGGGAAAAAAAAAAGAAAGAGAATCCTACCTCATCTCGTGTACAAAATTTTAAGTTGAAGAGTGAATGTTTTTTTAAAAATGGTGAGAAAATTTAAAAGAAAATCTGCATGACCTTAGAGTGGACAAAACCATTCTGAGCAAAACAAATAATTCAGAAGCGATAAAGAAAAAGACATATTTGATTAATAATAATTAACAATTTCATTTGGCAAAAGACATCATAAACAGATAAAAACTGCAAAGACATTTGCACACATACAACAACGGATTAATACTTTCACGTAAGAGTTTGTAGAAACTGAAAAAGAAAAACATTACTAAATGGAAAAATGGGCAGCGAAAATGAGCATGAAATGAAGAAAAGAGAAATGTAAACGAACAGTAAACATATGAAAATATACTCAACATCAGTGGTAGTGAAGGAAATGCAATTTCAAGTAATGACCAGGCGTAATAAGATTGGAAAGAATTAAGGGCAGTGACATCGAGTGCTGGTGAGAATGTAGGAAATGGGCATTCTTATAGGTGAAGGTGATTTTCTATTCTTTTGGGTAAAGTGATAGCTATTAAAATTAGAAATACACATACCGTTTGACCAAGCAATTCCACTTCTGGGAATCTATCCTATAGGAGAAAAAAGGACCAGTACGTAAGGATATAGGTAAATAAATTGTTTATTGTAGCATTGTTTGTTGTGGGGAGGGGAGAAAGGGAATACTGAAAACAAGAATGTCAATAGGAAAATGGTTAAATAAAATGTGGTACACCTATAATGTAGAACATAATATAATTATTAAAATAAATGGGATAAATTTGTATCTACTGACTTGGAAGACTGATAAGGTGACAAAAGAAAATTGAAGAGTGGGTGCTTCACATCTTGTTTAAGACAGGTAGTAGCAACAACTGCAACGAATCAATGTATACGAAGGTACCTGCACCTGTATGCTTATGAAGTGAAGAATGGAAGAATACACACCAGTCTAACAATGACTACCTAACGTTGTGGATAGAGACAGGGATTGGAAGGGATGGGGATCATTTACTTCCTTTTTGTATATCTTTGTGCTGTTTCACTAGTTACTATAAGCACAATAGTAATTTCATAATTTTCAAAACTATGTTATTAACTTTTATAAATGGTAGTACAGTAGCATTTCTATACATTCACCTTTAGTAAAAGAGTAGCAAATGAACAAACATTCTTTGCCTATGCCAGTCTCCCCATTGTGTCCATTTGGGGCTACTTGCTTAATTTCCATTCCATCTCCTTCCCCCCTGTGTATCAGCCATGTAGTTTGGGTGGAACTGACTATACTCCATTTCCAAGGACTCCTGGACGCTCTAAGCCACTGTTCTCCACCAGAAATACAATTCAGAGCCACTTACACAATTTAAAATTTTCTAGTAGTCACATTAAAATTATTTTTAAAGAAACAGGTTAACATAATTTTAGTAACATTTAACCCAATATATCCACAAATACTATCATTTCAGCATGCTATTAACATAAGAATTACTAATGAGATATTTCCCATTCTTTTTCTGGATCTCAGTTTGGACTAGCCGCATTGCAAGAGCTTGAGAGCCACAGGTGGCTAGTGGCTACTGCACTGGACACTGCAGGTCTAAGCTAATGACAGTGATGCTAGAAACACTCCCATGTTCATGATTCAACACATAATTTAAAATGGTCCAATCGAAGAGAAACCCATAATGGTAGGAGAAGAAAATTTCTTCTTCTTCCATTAACTCTGGAAACTGCAGGCAGACACTGAGGGGTGAGCCAGGAAGGAAGCCTGCAGCCAGTGCAGGAGGACCTGTGTCCCTGAGACAGCAGTGAGCCTGAGGACCAGCCCCCCCAGAGCAGGAGGACCTGTGTCCCTGAGACAGCAGTGAGCCTCGGGACCAGCCCCCCAGAGCAGGAGGACCTGTGTCCCTGAGACAGCACTGAGCCTCGGGACCAATGCCCGCGTGCAGCCTCAACTGTTTAGTTACACAGCTGGCAATTTTTTCCTCCAATCACTTTGAGTTAGGTTTTCTATTACTTGTACTGAAAAGTACATTAATTGACAAACTCATCTATGGACAATGCCATGTCCAAAGAGAATAATTTTCTTAAGTACACTAGTTCAAATGCTAAAATTTTCTTCCAATTACTTTTAGTCAAGCTATTCTTTTGTTTAACTAGCTTTATTTGATAACCTTTTTAGAAATCTTCTGAAAATATCCCCGAAGAGGAGTCCCACAGACTAATTTCTTATCATCCAGGGAAACATCCCACAGTCACTATACAAGAGAACAAATATTTCTCCTCAGAAGAAAACATGAAATCTCAGAGCAAACAATCAGCTCTCACTCCACATTTTTTTTTTTTTTTTTTTTGAGATGGAGTCTCAATCTGAAGCCCAGGCTGGAATGCAGTGGCACAATCTCAGCTCATCTCTGCCTCCCGGGTTCAAGTGATTCTCCCGCATCAGCCTCCTGAATAGCTGGGATTACAAGTGTGCACCACCCCATGCCCGGCTAATTTTTGTATTTTTAGGTGAGATAGGGTCTCACCATGTTGACCAGCTGGTCTCCAACTCCTGAACTCAAGTGATCCACCCGCCTCTGCCTCCCAAAGTGCTGGGATTATAGGCATGAGCCACCTCGCCGGGCCTCCACCTTCTTTTCTGATTCTCGATTTCTAGATCACAGTTTCTCATCCTCAGCACTACTGACATTTTGGGCAGATAATTCTTTGGGGTTGTCTTGTTCACTGTAGGTGTTTAGCAGTATCCCTGACCTCTCTCCACTAGAAGATAGTGAGAGAAACCCTGGTCCCCAAATAGTTGTGACAACCAAAAAGGTCTCTAGATATTGTCAAATGTCATCTTTGGGGGGTAAAATCACCCCCAGTTGAGACCCACTGTCCTAGACAAGCAATCAGTTCAAGTGTGTAACTGACCTTCATTGTTGTATCAGACTCAGGCAATGTAGCAATCATTAAAGCATGATGTAACCCTCTGTGTCCCCTGCATCACATTTTGGACCCGTGGTTCTCTCCCCAGCCACTGAACCTCCTCTGGTCACACTCTTCCTCTTCTACCCCCTCTCTATGCCAAGCGTGAGCTCTCCATTATAGTTCTCTCTAGAAGAAATGTGGCTAGTTCCTTCTGACTTCAGCTTCAAATCACTACTTGAGCTACTCCCTGAACCACCCACCCAACTACGTCCCTTGCACTTCTCTGAGGGGCTTTTTGGACAAGTATTTGCTCATTTATGATCACTCATTCCTCAACTCAGTCTCCCCAGCCTGGTCCTTCTCCTCCATCAGCACACCTTGGGGGCCATTCCATCCCATCTTTCCACACTGTATCAGCTTACACATTGTCCTCTTTCATCCATCTCTAAGACTAGAATTTCACTATAAGTACTGGTCAACTTTTCATAGCTCCTCAGATTGATCTATGGATTCAATACGATTTCAATAAAAATATCAACAGGCTTTTTTTTTTGTAGAAGCTGACAAACTGATTCTACAATTAAGGCAACTAGAACAGCCAAAACAACTTTGAAAAAAGATGAACAAAGTTGGAATACTAATGCTTCTGAGATCAAGACTTATTATAAAGCTATAATGATCAAGACAGTAGATTGATGTAAAGACAAATCAATGAAATAAAAAGTCTGTAAATGGAAACACAAATACACAGACAACTAATTTTTGACAAAAGTTCAAAGCATTTCAGTGGAGAAAAAAATAGCCTGCTCAACAAATGGTGCGGGAACAATTAGAGACGTGTATGCAGAAATGAACTTCAATCCATATCTCACCCTCCATGTATAAAAATCAACTAACATTAATCATAGACCTAAATGTACAATCTAAAACTACAAAACTTCTGGAAGAAAACATAGAAGAAAACCTCTGTGACCTTGGATTAGAGAAAGATGGCTTAGCTCCAACACCAAAAGCATTTAAAGAACGAATTAATAAAGCTTTTGCTCTTCAATAGATGCTATAAAGAGAATAAAAACACAAGCTACAGGCTGGGAGAAAACATTTACAGATCACATATATCAGGTTTATTTATAATGGCCAAAAGCTATAAACAACCCAAATGTCCAGTGGCAAGAGACTAATGAAACTGACACAGTCATTCAATAGGATGTTACTTAGCAAAAAAAACCCTAATAAATGATTAACATATGTATGACATGGACGAATCTCAAAATAATTATGCTGAGTGAGAAGCCAGGCCTAAAAGAAGGGTGCATACAATATCACTCAGTTATGTAAAATTTAAAAAAAAATGCAAACTAGTTTTCAGGGATGGAAAGCATTGGTAGTTGTCTGGTTGGGGATGTGGGGGTGGGAGAGCAATGACAAAGGGGCAGGAGAAAACTTCTGGGGGAGATGGGTATTTTATTATCTCAACTGTGCTGGTGGTTTCACGAGCGTATACACATATCAACTTATGAAATTGTGCACTTTAAATTATGTACAGTTTATTGTATGCCAATTATGTCTCAATAATACTTTTTTAAGAGAGAAATACAAGGCTAGCTATTGGGGAAAACCTCACTACTATACCATGTAGGGACAGCTGAAACTGGTTCGTGCTACTTGGGAATCCATGAAAGGAAGCAGTTTTAGAGGTTTTGTTTTGTGGTTCTAAATTCCTCTGTGGGTTAACATAAACAGAATTCACAATTCTTGGTTACATGAACATAATACAGCCTAGATGATATTAAATCGTAGATGTGGTGTGTGTTGGGAGGGAAAGACTTAGACCCTTAAGAAAACCAATTTGAAGTCTCTTTGCTTTAATTCTCCTTTTAAGTGCCTCCCAAGACAATCACCACCATCATCTTAAAGGTATGTCCGACCAACATCTTTCAGTAAAACAAAAAAAGAGAAAAAAATAGAATAAAGTTAAGTGGCCTGAATTCTCAAAGATAATAATTAAGTAATATGCTTTTAACCAGGTGTTTGATGGCATTTCTCCCCATGATTCTATCAAATTCAACTACATCTACATACATATTGGTAGTACCTTAGAAATCCACCTTAAAAAGCCACCACTATTCCTCTAAGACATGAAAACTGTGTAGTGATCTATTAATTTCATTCCAGTGTATGATGTCAAGTGCATTTTAAAAATATACTTCTTTGCTTCCAAGTGCTTCTTTAATCCACAAGGACTGGTTTTAGCATTTGAGCTAATTTATTCTAGATATAAAAAAAAACCTTCTGCTTATTCTTGCAGATAATTGATTCTTGATTTGTTAAGATACTAAACACTATGGTTTATATGCTGAAATAAACCCACTCATGTGCCCCATGCAAAGCAAACTTGAATGTTTACTGCCTAGGGAGAGAGGCCAAAAGGAGCTGAGAAAAGGAGCAAAACTCTCCCTCACTTTGTCCTGCTGCTAGTCCAGTGGGAAGGTCCCACTCTCCCTGCAATTAACATTACCACTTGTTCCACAGCAGCCACATATGGAAGGCACACAGTACCAATTTCTCAAATCAAATGCCCTCCTCAATTTCCTAAAAACAAATAGATAAATAAATAAATAAATCTAGAAGATAATCTCTGCCTCAAAGCTGACCCCTCTAAGTAAAAGCATATACCACCACCCTCAATAACAATAATTAAGACTGCATTGGAAAATCAGGGTTTAGGGAGAGTTAGGCACTCGATGCTAATGTTACCAAAAGGTTAATCCCATTGATTTCTATGACACACCAAAAGTTAAAAATCATTTTTTCTGTACGATAAAGAGCACAAAGCATAAGCTACATTAGTATTTTCTGATAAAGGACATCTTCACATAACATCTACAAAATAGGTAAGTATTTCTTGAAAGATTACTTTATATTTCTATAATACACATGTTTAAATTCATTCATTTATTTATTTTTTAGAGACAGGGTCCCACTCTGCTGCCCAGGCTAAAGTGCAGTGGTATGATCACAGCTCAATTACCTCAAACTCCTGGGTTCAAGCAATCTTCCAGCCTCAGCCTCCCTAGTAGCTAGGACTATACACGCCTAGCTAATTTTGGGGGGGGGGGGGGGGTTTGTTGTTGTTTTTTGTTTTCTTTTTTTTTTTTTTTTTTTGGAGAGACGGTCTTGTTATTTTGCCCGGGCTGGTTTCCAACTCCAGACCTCAAGCAATCCCCGTCTTGGCCTCTCCAAGTGCTGGCATTATAGGAGTAAGCCACTGCATCCAGCCTGAATTTATTATTAGAATTTGCAATCTAAAAAAAGTTTTAAATGTGTCTATGCTACGTCAGATTCCTGCCACCATTTGCATGTGATTCCACATGCAAATCAAACATATAGACTGTAGTCAATAAAACTTTTTCTTTTCATGCAAATGTGTTCACAAAACTATCTGCAGAGAATTTCCTTACAGTGCTGGTCAAAAGTTATGTGAGTGATGCGCGGGATGAAGCAGAGCTCACACGGCCACTGGGAGGAAGTGTGCAATTACTGGCATTTCCATGGGTTTGTCTCATGTTCCTGTACTTAAGCATGGGAAAGCCCTCAACATCATCCCAGAAGAGGTGACATCATAAAACAACTTATTAAAAGAAAACATGGGCCGGGCACAGTGGCTCACGCCTGTAATCCCAACATTTTGGGAGGCCAGTGTGGGCGGATCATGAGGTCAAGAGATCGAGACCATCCTGGCCAACATGGTGAAACCCTGTCTCTACTAAAAATGCAAACATTAGCTGGGCTTGGTGGCACACGCCTGTAGTCCCAGCTACTTGGGAGGCTGAGGCAGGAGAATCGCCTGAAGGGAGGCAGAGACTGCAGTGAGCCAAGATTGCACCACTGCACTCCAGCCTGGCAGCAGAGTGAGACTCCATCTCAAAAAAAAAAGAAAAGAAAAAGAAAAAAAAAAACAAAGAAAGAAAACACATGTATATTCAGATGGAAAAAAAATGGCCCACCAAAATCCTCAGAGGGTGAGGTCCCTAACTCAGAAAAGTAGAGAAAGAAACCCTAAAAACCATTTGGTGTGGTATTTTCCTGTAGTTACTTAAGTCTGATAGTCTACTGCCACATGGAGTAAAAGAAGAATTTAAATCTCAAGAGTCAAAATGGCAGAGGAGATGGCACAGTTTCCAAGAAACACCAGGACACAAGAGAAGTCCTACCTCTCCACAGTTCCCTGTTAGAGCTACCAGGGCCCAACTTGCTACCACACAACAGGGGTAAGGAGAGAACAATACAGAATTCAGCTGCTCTGCTCACATGGCTAATTGGATAATGAATATATTTGGGGACTGCCAGTTACTGCAGCTGGGACCATTACACCACACCAGTGTGGCTGTCACTATTCTCTTTACAGTCTGAGGTAAACTCAGCATCCTGGTAGTGCTGGGTGTGTGGCTGCAGGTTTCCCCTTCAGCTACTGTGAAGGGTATGCTTTTAAGGCAAGTTTGAGGCTTTGCTTTCCAAAGTGTTCAAAGAAACTATGACAAACATGGTGAAGTCAAGCAAACTCTGTGAGGTCTACCCTTTATTGGGTCCATACTGTGGGTGTTGATGCTCACATTTCTTTATAAAACAAAACATACCTGTATTAGTCTGTTCTCATGCTGCTACTAAAGACATACCCAAGACTGGGTAATTTATAAAGGAAAGAGGTTCAATAGACTCATAGGTCCACATGGCTTGAGAGTCCCAACAATCATGGCGAAAGGTGAAGGAGGAGCAAGTCATGTCTTACATGGTGGCAGGGAAGAGAGCTTGTGCAGAAGAACTCCCATTTATAAAACCATTGGATCTTGTGAGACTTATTCGCCACCATGAGAATGGTGTGGGGGAAGCTAGCTCCATCATTCAATTATCTCCACCTGGCCCTACCTTTGACACGTGGGGATTTTTACAATTCAAGGCGAGATTTGGGTGGGGACACAGCCAAACGATATCAGTACCCACTCCCTTGTTGATATCTATGTTTCTAACCCAAGCATGTTGACCTCAAAAAGGAAAGGCTGCTTGCCAGACCCTGGGAGTTAGGAACCCTCAATTTTGGTCATGGTTTGCAATCAACATATATACTCCCTGAGCAGACGCAAGCCTCAAATTCTCTGAGTCATTAGTTCCTTGTTTACTAAATAAAGATATTTTCAGTCAGACTTCTCTTCAGGCTTCTTCCAGCTCTGAAATTCTATGATTAAAATTTTCCATATAGACCACTATAATATACCATATTATTCTATCGACACCTCTCAGTCCCAAAACACAATTTCAAGGAGTATCCTGATTACCCTGCTGAGAAGAGATGGCTTAAATCTGATAGAGGGGCCACTGAGGACAGGGAGTGAGTTCCTTCACGGCCTCATAATACTGAGCCAGAACACATGTGTGATCTGTCTCCACAGCAATGTAGAAAGCTCATGTCTCTAGGGTTACCAACACAGGGTACAAGTGCAAGATCTATCCAAGGACGTGGGGTCAACTGCCCCTTTCACATCTCTTCATGGAAACAGAACAGCCCCTGAGAAAATGCTACTCCAATGATCTGGCTTTAAGGGGACTTCCCCAGCCTACTCTGTGGTCTTTTGCCTAACTCAAAAGGACAAAAATAAACGATCTGGGGGGAGAGAAAGAAGGGCATAATTCCCAATATATTTTATTTATTTAAGAAAACATACAGCACTTATTGTATGCCAGGTACTGTTATAAACACTTTACAAATATTAATTTAATCCTCTAAACAATTTGAGGACACAATAATATTCTCATTCTACTTTAGGAAACTAAGGCACATAGAGGTTAAGGTCACACAGCTGGCTAAATGGCAGAGACAGGATTCAAACCTAGGCAGCGTGACTTCTGAGTCCATGCTCCAAAATGCTACTCAGTGATTGATTGCCTATTGATTAACGGATGTGAGAAGGTGACTTTTAGTGAGACAGCACAGATTATCTGCCTCTCTCAATGGGTCACTCTAAATAAGCGTTGCTGAAAAGGACTGCTCACTAAAAAACTTTCCCCCAATCCTACTTGATTCTGATTTGCTAAAAAGTTATTCCAGTAATATGAAATAGGGAACTTCTGCTCTTGCCTTTGGCTATCCAAAAGCACACTTCACCACTACGTACACCCCCCGAAACTCTAAGAACATTAATTCTCAACTGGGAGTGGCATTTTAGATTCACCTTGAAAACTGATTAAAAGTACTCAAGCCTCTACCTTACCCTGCCCTCAATACACACTAGATTCTGATTTGCATTCCCGAGGGTGTTTGGCAATGCACACAGATTTTGACAAACCTCCCCACAGGTAACCTAACCCTCTCCCCTGGGACAAAACTAAGGTCTTCATATAATTTTCAAAGGTAAGAAGATCAATCCTACATTGTTCCTATATCCCAAATCTCTTCCCTACCCACTTCACAGAAGACAAATTCATGTGTGATAAGGAAAGCTGCAAATATGTGCCAAATACCAAACTGGCTATTGGATGAATACATAAATGCAATTGACATTCTTCCACAGTCTGAAATCCTCTCTTTACTCTCAGGATAGATTACACTGTTCTCTTTTTATATAAACATGCCACTTTAAATGCTAATTCAGATGCGACACTCGATTTTTTTCTTTGTTTTGTTTTTGGGTTTCTAACATTCAAAATGACACTGGACTTCCATGTGGCTTTGACAATAGATATTTTGAATTTTTGCTTCAATATTTGTGGGGGTGGGAGGACAGAAAGTGCTAAGAAGAAAACTAAATTTATTTTAAAATTTATTCAAATATGGTTTACATGTCCTTTATTTTGTTTGAATTAAACTCTTTCCCTCTCTTTCAGGAAATATTGCCTTTACTTTGCTGAAAATCTCACAAATGTAATTCAAGTAAGTTAAAAACCAAGGTGATTCCCTTTCCTTGCCTTCTAGAAATAATCTCACTTTACTCAAACTACTTTTCTAGACAGGCAGTCAAGGCAGTATTTTCTGATATGTCACAGGCCTGAATGTACGTCTTCTTTTTAAAAAATACACACACACACACACACACACACAATCAACATATGCCCATTCAATTATATAGAAGCTCACTTCCTATCTTGTGTCAAAATTAGAAATTCCAATTTTAGAAATACCCTAATCCAATACATACAATTCAATATGATTGAGACAGGAGACAGCCAAGGGTTCCTGGCGAAATCCCACTTTCAAGCCTAAAACAGCCTGGAGGCTGAAATACTGAACTGCTGATCCTGGATGAAGCCTACCCTTTCCCGACTGATTCTTTCTAAGTAATGCCCACCTGCACTCTGGGAGGATGAGATGAAGCCTCGGGAAGTTTGCACCCTTTGCAATGGGGAGAAGCCTGGCCTCTTCTGTTCCTGTGTGGTGACCTGGGATTCTACCTGTGAAGTGGGAAACCTCCTAGCAGGACTCTCTCTCGCTTTGCTGAGAGTTATTTTTCCTTTTCACTCAGTAAATTCCATTTTCCCCATCCTTCTATATGTCCACGAGCCTAATCTTTCCTGGTCGTGTGATAAAAACCCAGTTTTAGTTGAACCAAGGAGCAAGTTCTCCAACAAATCCATCTACTATAAGACAAACTCTATTTCAGAAGTCTAGCAGGCCCAGCTCCACCCAGAAGCTACCATCAAGATCCCCTGCTTTGTAGTCTTAACTACTTTTTGACAATATTTTCTCCCTCTGTTGGTCACTCTCATCTTCCATCTCATCTCTGGACACCCTTTACTGTCCCTAACCAAGAAAGGCAAAATTAGAAAGCGGTAAAATAAGTTCATTATTCTTTTCATACATTTATTAATGTATTCATATGGTAAAATGGTTCTCAATTCCTGCTCAACTTTCTGCTAGCCTTGTTTCTTGCCAGTTCACCAGAAGCATCCCACTAATGAATTGTCTTCTGCTGTGCCAAATTTAGTTTGGGTGACAACCTGCCCTGACCAAAGGTACGTACATTTCAGTGAGGTACCAAAGACATCTCCAAGATCCAGCAGAATGAATTTCTAGTACTGGAATGTTTGACACATGGTAGATGTGTTTAAGATGGAAATCCCCCTTGTGGTCAGAGTGGGTTGACCTCCTAGCAGACCTGAAACTATCAAATGCCAGTAGATACCTAGCCCACTTATTCCAAGGCCAGCCCTAATAGACTCCAACCACTCTCAGAGGAATAATGAAAGGGTGAATGGAGAAAAATCATAAAAACATGTAAACCAAATATAAAATTCTAAGTCCCCCATCTGACTGAATGAATCCCCCTTCTCAGCCAATGGCATTCCAAAGTAAACCTGAAAAACTAGTTCAGGCCATGATAAGAAGAGAGGATCGGACATGCCTCATGATACCCTCCTTCCCTTTGGAATTCAGCACAATCGACCAGCTGACGTTAAAACAGAGATCTTAAGACTGATAAAACAGGCTCTTTGTAGCATAAGAGACCAAATTCCAATGTGACTCTAGTGCAGCATCACATGACAGACAGCAGGCCCTGAAAGAAATTCAAGTACTTTACCCCAACATATATTTTGGACACATTTTTAAATGGCTCTGCAAATCTGTCTCTTGTGGAGAAAATCTATATTCTGTAGAGAATCTCTTCCTTTTCCAGGACTTTTCCTGATCCAGGACAGATTAAGAGTCTGATACCTTTTAAGGCCTGACAAGAGACATTTACCATCTATTCTACATAATAAGAACCCAAGTTTCCACAATCACTTATCTTAACCCAGACACTCCTTTCTACTGATTCCAGGTCTTAGATAATAACTCTTTCAACCAATTGCCAATATCAGAAAATCTTTGAATCCACCTATGATCTGTAAGCACTACCCACCCAGCTTTCCCACCTTTCCAGACCAAATCAATGCATAATTTACATGTATCGATTGGTGTCTTATGTTTCCTGAAAATGAATGATGCCAAGTGTAACCCAACCACCTTGGGCACATGTTCTCAGGACCTCTCAGGACCTCAGGCCTTGGTCGCTCGTATTGAGCTCAGAATAAATCCCTTCAAATATTTTACAGTTTGACTCTTTCATTGACAAACTCTATAAAGAGGAATACTGTTACCAGCTGCTAGTTAGTGTTGCTAGATCAGTTAATTAAAATAAGCAAAACCTTTTAAATTGCCTCTGGGATAATTTGAATACACTCAGCAATTCCTCAGCATGCAGAGACATACTTTTCCAGGACTACTATACATACTGGGAGCTGCTTCTGCTTTGGGTTCCTGCTGCTGGATATTCTTTTTTATTATTATTATTATTATTATTATTTTTTTTTTTTTGAGACAGAGTCTCACTCTGTTGCCCAGGCTGGCGTGGGCGCCATCTCGGCTCACTGCAACCTCCACCTTCTGGATGCAAGTGATTCTCCTGCCTCAGCCTCCAGAGTAGCTGGGATTACAGGTATGCGCCTCCAAGCCCAGTTAATTTTTGAATTTTTCAGTAGACATGGGGTTTTACCATGTTGACTAGGCTGGTCTTGAACTCCTGACCTCAGGTGATCCACCTGCCTTGGCCTCCCAAAGTGCTAGGATTACAGGCGTGAGCCACCGTGCCTGGCCTTGGATATTCCTTTAAAAGCATCCTTAAAGCATGTGTGTGGACATAAAGACGGGAACAATAGACACCGGGGTCTACTAGGTCTATTAGTGCAGGGAGGCAAGGGGGAAAGGGCTGGAAAACTACCGCTTCGGTACTATATTCACTCACTACCTGGGTGTGAGGGTCATTTTTACCCCAAACCTTAGTGTCATGCAATATACTCCTGTAGCAAATCTACACATGTACTTCCTGAACCTAAAAGTTGAAATTATTTTTCAAAAGAGTTGGAAAAATTTTTTAAATAAAAATAAATTTAAAACAGCTGTCACAATCAAATATCATAAACCAATCCATCAATCAAGCAAGCAAGCAAGCATGTGTGGCCAGAGAACTTAAAGCTAAGAAACTGCCAAGTGTCAGTCACTGCTTCTACTAAAATGAAGTGATAATTGCAGATAATTTTATAGATCCCGGACCTACAAGGCCATGAAACAATGCACCAAGGCTTATAATTAAACAAGGTGGAGAAAAGGTCATTTTAAGTAGCAGGGAGAATCCATTTGCTAAGAATACATAGTACAGTTTCCTTCTTCTCTATACGGAGACATCTGAAAGACCACTTAAAAGCAGGAGGAGGCACAGGAGCTGTCCTGAGCCGATGGCCTGAGCTGATTTCCTGCTCCTCTCTCCAGGGTATAAACACCATCAAGGCACTCTAGGGAATTCCATGAAAAAAGAAGCCTGTCTGTCCTGGAGAGCTGTTTATTCAGGCAATTAACCAAACACAAAGGGGTCCTTTAAAAATAAATAGTGGCTGCCAGGGACACCTTGGTTTTGCTCCTAATCATCTTGGGCTCACATCTTGGGCTTTTCCACTTTTTGCACTTTCCTCGCCTGAAAACAAACACTTCCCTGTGAATTTTTCCACTTAGAAATGTAATTTCAGCACTTACATTCAAAATATGGGTGAAAAAAAGTACCACAACAATAACGGCACTTTCATAAATACAGACAGTACAAATTCGTTATTAGAAAAATCTAAATCAAACAACATGCAGAAAGTTGATGTGTTCCACACTGAATTGAAACCATGAAGGATCTGGCACCAGCCATCCAGCCATGGCATCACCACTTGTGCTCAGGGAGCAGGCACAGTGACAGAACCTAAGAGAACAGGGCAGGTCCACTGCTTGGAGGCTCCCAAGCCAGGAGGGGGAGATAGATTTGTACAGACTCCACAAATGTCTGCACTATGTAGTTATTATACTGGGCACTTTGCTGAACACAAAGAACAGGCATTCAGAGTCACATCTCTTTGATGGATAAAGTGGGATAAAAATCTAAAGCAACAAATCTAGTTCTGAAGCTAAGTGTAGTAATATACCATCATAAATGTTATTATCTCATTTGCTTCATCCCTTGGCTTGAGGTAGTATATACTAAAGCATTTCAAGATTATCACAATTTATCATCATAATTTTTTCTATGATGCTCTGGCAAGAACCAATTGGTGTCTGCCACTGTAGATATTTCAGTTATTGTCAAATCATTTATTTGGAGCAATCTTCATTATGAGACAAAATGAACCAAATACACACACACACACAAAAAACACAGGTGTGATATAGTTTCTTATTCAAAATAGAATGTTTACATAATTGTTATTCAAATTACTTAAAAATCTACATAAATACTTGGTTAAAGCAATTTGAATCCTACTTCGAAACAATCACTGAGTATTTTACATAAAATATTTCAAGAATACCAAAAATATAGAGGGTATAATATAAACACCCAGATACACACTACCACATTAATGATGTACGTGAAACTCCTTGCAGAGGCCTCTCAAATCCAATGTCTTTCATTCTCTCCACTAGTAAATGACCTTTATCATAAACATGCTTTCCATGCATGTTTTAGACCTTTACTGTAAATGCCTGTATTCAGAAACAACATATTGTTTTGCATATTTTTAAGTTTTATAATATAAATGCCATCTTGTACCTGGAATTTGCTTTTAGCACTTGCTTATCATTCTATTCTTGGCAATTATACCTGCTGGTATGTATACTCTGGTTCGGTTACTTTACCTGCTGTATAATATTTCATTATCTGACTATATTATGATTTTGACAGGTAGCTGGAAGGAGGGGGATAGGACAATGTGGTAACTTTAGTTCCAAGGAGAATGAGGGGGAAAGTACAGGAAGAATCTGGGATCAGAAGAAGCCTTGGCAAATGGCTATCCGTTGAATGGAAAAAGAAGAGAAATAGCTAAAATCCAGCCGTCTAGGAAGCTGGAATGCCTCTGGAAAAGCGATCTGGAGTTACTTGATAATCTCATAACAGCATCTTGCCTAGAAAGCAGTTTCCCTCACTTCTCTTGTCTATTACCCAGTCACAATCATTGCTTCTGCACCTTTTAAAAATGTATATAAAACAAGAGAGTCTTCAAGTTAGTTCTCATTAAAATGATTGTAAACAATAAATTAGTGAAGATCTGAATTTCTTTTTCTAGACAGAATAGTTTGCTTTTTATACTTTCAATTAATAACAAAAAAATTTCCTGTGGTCTTTCATTTCTGAAAGCTTTCAATTTAATATATGTTTTTACCATGATTCTGGATATAAAAGTTATCTTTAAGCTTATTTAAAGCAATATTCGAATTTTTCAAAAAAATTCGGAAAACCCCGTAAGTTTCAGAATGCTGAAAATGCAGTTTTAAAGCTACTATCTTTCAAGACATACAGATTTGAAGCAGCAGATATATCAAAATAGAGGCCTTTTCAGCCTTTATCAGGGTACACACTCTCTAACAAGTTGGATCACACTGCTGTATAACCAAAGACAATAAGAAATACATCACACTGTGTGCAGTTGCTTACTGTTAAGATATGGAACAACAACAACAAAAAGACTGAAAAGAACTTTGGGGATTTCTTTTGCAGGAGCAAATCCCCAATCTTTCTGAGAGAAGATAGAAAAAGATTTCAAAGCATTTATGGAGGAGGCATGTATGCAGTAAATAAACTAAGAAAGTGTTAACAGGTTTAATTACCAGGTACTATTATGTTGGCTAACTGATACTAATAAAGATACATTTGTGCCTTTCTTCCTTAGATTTGTATAAAATCAGTCTAGCATTTATTTTAAAAAGCATTTTCCCTTTCTCAAAGTCATAAAAGAACCTTGCATGAGGAGAGTAATTACTGGCATTCTGTACAGTATTCACTAAAAATGTTGAGTGACACTGGGTTCTAGCACAGCTATATCAGGCATCATTAATTCTCTGGGGAATATTTGTGTTTAATAGAAAATACAAAATAGCATGTTTATTTTTGGTTTACCTCACTTGAAAGTATTAATTTTCCCAGAATTCACTAAAAAAGTAGATTTGTGTTCACATATACCTATACAGTGTGCTTCATGCTCATCATCTGAATGCTCAATTGACTTTTAATAGGGAGGAGAGTTTAAATGGCTCTGATGTAATTCAAACTTTCTCTTACTATGTTTCCAAAGGATAGGCTCCAAACAAACTTATGTCATTATTCTTTTTTCACTAAAGATCCCATTTTCTCAAATAAACTTAAATGCCTTCCTTATCACATATTTTCACATCAACTCATGGCTATCAGCTAACATTAACAGAATTGAGACTTATTCAGGTGTAAAAGAGGAAATTACCCTTAAATAGAAATATGAAATCTAATTCTGTAATTAACATAATCTTTATAATATTATTGGAAACACTAATATGATAAAACAAGAAACAAAAAACAAAACCCATGTGCAATCTATTAAAAAGGCTAAAAGCAAGATTTGACTGAAGTTCTTAAGTTTTCAAATAAAAAACCGTGTTTAAGCCTTAAAGTACAAAAAAATAAGATTTTTTTCTATAAAAGTATTTCATGTAGTTTTCTATTTTTCTTTTGTCTCATCATGATGCGAAATATCAAAAAGTTTGGACTTTTCCAAGTTTAGGCAACAGAGTCCTAATCATGATGCAGTAGAGGAAAGAGTTTAATTCTAAGTCCATTTCCTATAGCAAACTATTTTCTGTTAAACTCTAGCACAGGGAGATGGAAGCTGAAAGCTAGTGACAATTTATCTAGGCACATTCTCCAAAAATAATAATCCAGTGTCTGCCTGGCAGCCTAAACTTGTACAAAAGACAAGAAGCAAAATGGACAGTAATGAAATGTTCACAGCTGATGAATTTTTGGTTCTTAGATGCAAAGGCTGAAATTTTCCAAAATTTAGCCTAGAATAAATCCTATATTTCAACAGTTGCCACATATTTTTCTAATCCTCCAAGAGGAGAGTTGCAAAAACTTATCTTAAATACTATTTTTTTTAAGGAGGTGCTCCATCTACTAATTTCTTCAACTTAAATCAGACATCAAATGTAAATGTTTCCAGACCAGCCCTTACACAGTACGATTGGATAACAAATTCGACCTTAAATGTAGTCAAATATTGAGGGTAGTCAATTCTGTCCTCAATTTTATTCTGCAACTTGCTAACGGAAAAAATTATGATTTATGCAAATATATTATTGGCCTTAAAAATAAAGGAATAAAACACACTATAAAGAAATCAAGTCAAAGTTCATAAATCCATTATTTTAATACAAGGTCATTACATGAATCCGCTCAATAAGATCTAGATCTAATAATGGAAAGTTTAACTGATTCAAAGTCTCCAATTCAGATTCAAAAGTACATAATTTACTCCATATAAAATCCATAGTATAAAGAAAAATTATAGATTTCAGAATATAAAGAACACTAATTCTTGATTCAAATCAATGTATACTGTCTCCTGACCAAATAATGTTTTTGCTTGATTATATAACAGCATTTAAAAAATTAAGAGTCTCCGAGGAATAAATATACATTTAGGTTTACAATGCCCATGTGGAACAAACCCTGGAAATTATGAAATCATTACTACTGTTTGACTTTTATAAATAAATTCAGTTTTTTGTTTTCTTCAGTTGATTATCATTCATTTTATAATTGCCACTAATGAATCAGAGAAGAATCATACTATAAACTATATATTAATAAAAAGAAAACAAGGAAACAAAATACTACTACTTACAAACTTCCTCTTCTGGGGAGACTCAGCTCCTTCTGCAAAAGAAAAAAAAACCCATATATAAGCAGTGCTGCATTAACCTTAGATTACTAGGATACCAAATGGATAACACAGAATGTATCATCCTTCATTATGTTTGATTTGGCATTTCTTATACTGGAAACATTTTAATGTCATAATTTTATGCTGGATCCCTTCTTACACAGTTCTCTTTACACACTGTGTTTAAGGTACAAACACAGCTTATCTGAATTCCAGAGCAGAAAAACCATCAATCTTCCCAAAGCAACTACAGTAAAATACTGAGTTGAGTTACATGGCCCTACAGTTGAGCATACGGAAAATCTGAGGAAGCAAAGAACTTATCCAAACAGGATTTAACTATAAGAAGTAGGAGACATTTTGCAGGATTATAATTAAATGAAAGGTGCAATGAAAAGGACAATTAAATCAAACTACTTGCCCTCAACAGAAATATATTCATGCAAACATTATGCATACCAAACATTGTACTTTCTATTTTTAAAATAATAATGGAAAAGATTTCCTTTTGGTATTATTTCTCAAAACATCCATTTATTCCTTGGGATATTTATTTATTTATTTATTTTGAGACAGAGTCTCGCTCTGTCGCCCAGGCTGGAGTGCACTGGCACAGTCTCGGCTCACTGCAACCTCCACCTCCCGGATTCACGCCATTCTCCTGCCTCAGCCTCCCCAGTAGCTGGGACTACAGGCACCCACCACCATGCCCGGCTATTTTTTTGTATTTTTAGTAGAGACAGGGTTTCACCATGTTAGCCAGGATGGTCTCGATCTCCTGACCTTGTGATCCGCCTGCCTCGGCCTCCCAAAGTGCTGGGATTACAGGCGTGAGCCACCACGCCCGGCCTCCTTGGGATATTTAAAAGTAGCTTAATCAACTTCTAAAAGGTAACCAGACAACCACGACAATTATTAGAGTGCTTCATAGTTTTAAAAGGGTGCCTTCACACTTTTTAAAATTCTTACCTACCTAATCATCAAGAGGCTGTGGAAAACCAAAAAACCACCCAAGAAAACAAGCCAACCAAATAAATAAACAAAAATAGATTCAGAAATACCTCTTATCCACTAATGAAGTTTTCAAAGCTCAAGAATAATTACTTGCTGTCAATTATTAAAGAATAGGAAGCAATGAGTCATTTGGCTATTTAAACTCAAAATGAAGCACACAATGACTAAATTTGGTTATTCATGCCCATAATTCTCATTTATTTTTCTGCCTTTCAGGTGCTTGAGCACTATCCTTTGAAAGGTATTTCCCCATCAGCTTCAAACTCACCTTTCCTGTCTCTTATTTTTATTGAATATTTCAATGTTTGTCATGGACAGCAGGCTCAGCTATCACTTTTCCACAGCACAACTTACTCCAGCACAGCTTACAGAAAGTGGCAGTGAGAGCATCAGACCAGAGGGAAGGAGAGCTCTGTGGCTGCTGCTTTAAACACAGCAGGCCTTACTTATTAACTGGCAAATATATTTCCATACAGGGTTACAGTAATCATATAACTGTTCAAAAGCAAGAAAAACAATCAGTAATTTTAGGAAAGAAGTGCCGTCTTCTTTCTCCCAATAGCAAACCTTTTCTTTTCAAGGGCTCTAGGGTTCAGTGGTAAAGTGCTTTTTGTTCTGTTTTGCTTTGCTTTTTTCTTTAATCCTTGATTAGCTCTAAGAAATTATAGTGTTTGCTGAACTTGGCTCCCTGATTCTGAAACATAACTATACCTTCATTTACTAAAACCTCTAATGACAAGAGAAAAGTCTCTGCCCAAGACAGTTTTCCTTGGGAACCGAAACATAAATAGAAAACCAATGAGTAGTTTTCTATACATGGTCTTTGGTTACGATAAGCATTGAGAAATCAGTGTTGTATTCAGGTTAAAGAAAACAAAAAGAGAGAACTTCCTAGAAGTAATAGCTCACCACACTGTATCTTTTATTTTTTTAATTTTTATTTATTTTTAGGATGAGGTCTCACTACATGGCCCAAGCTGATCTCAAACTCCTGGGTTCAAGCATCCTCCTGCCTCCAAGCATCCTCCTGCCTCAGCCTCCTGAGTAGCTGAGATTACAAAATACACCACACTGTACCAGGCTCTGGCCATTTCTCCTAGAAAGGCATTGATACTAGTGCAGAGCAAAGGCCTAGAGACCAAATGAATAATACTGCTCTGTCCAGTAAGTTGATCTGACAGCCGCATAAAAGGTGCCTGAGGTGTTATCATTAATAACAACAAAATAATAAATCAGATGTTATTTCAACTATATATGCAAATAGATCACTCAGAAGATATAAGAGGAAAGCGACCAAATGAATGACCCAAATAGTTCCATCAATCATATTCCACCAAATGACCCGAGCATAAACTGGCTACTTTGCTCTGAGAAAAAGCTGCTGAAACAGCAAGATAAGGGATAAAAACCAACTCTGTTTTTAATCAGAAGTCTTTCCAGTAGGTCTAGAATTATAAGTTCTCAACAAGGAGAAAGGTTACAGTGGGTAACCCAGCACTGCTGCTCCACGGGATGGCAGCCGAGATTCCAAGATGAGGAGCAAAGGACATTTAATAGGCCACTGTCAACTGACCTGAAGCTACCACACTAACCAAGCTGTAGGAGCTAATCCACCCGATGGCTTGAATGTCAGGCTCAGGAATGGAACTCAATTTGGTAGCAAATTGGAATCAGATGTGATGGTAATAAAGTGAGAGAAATGAATGTGCCATGGCCAAGACCTTGTGAACAGTAGCTGCAAAAGTCTGCAAATACCAGGAGAGCTAAGCAATTGCAGCCTGAGCAGGGAGCAGCTCCTGCCCTAATGGATGAGGGCCACATGCTGATAAATCTGCACCTGTCAGATGTAAATGAACGGCATCAAGTCATTTTACCGCCAAAGCCCCTGCGGTACTTTGTGTATGTGTCCTCATTTTATTTTCTTAATGTCAGGATAAGGTCACTAACACATACTTAGATAATTAGATAAGACGTGGTATTGGTCTGGGTCATAAACCCAAGCTTGTGCTTGACATATGTGGAGTGTGTGTTAAAAATTTACTGCCAGGTAAGAATTGGAGGAGGAAAGAAAAAGGGAAAAAAGAAAAAAACAGCAAGAAGTATCCATCTGAACTGAACAATATGTTAATTATTGACACTGGATTAAAGAAATTCTTAAGATTAAAAATTTCTAGATTTTCATTGATATTGATGACTCAATGACGTTTAGCATTTTTTAGAGTTGCTGTTTATCATTATTTGCTTGATATTGTATCCTCCCCCCAGACTTTTAAGTGTTAACTAGCAAATATTTGCATTAAGGATAAAGATTAAATAAAATTAATCTTGTCTGAGAATCCTGTTATTTTTGAGATCTCTCAGTATACCTGAGGATACCAAAAGATCCCTCCAATCCAGGAAGAAAACTTATGGAGAGTCTGAGAAGAAAGAAGGGTAAATGATCCTGCTCTTTTCGCCCAGCCATCCTTAGTTTCAAAAAGAGGAGGCAACATCGCATTCATGAAGACAGGGGAGAAAACTGTAATGTTTTACATGTACAAGCAATTGCCACAGTGGTAAGTTTAAAACTATTTATAATTTTTGGTATTTAACAGCTATTCATAGACAAACAAAACAATATGGCTATACATGCCACACGTGTTTAGAGAATCTCTGAATGCTTCTTTTCTAAGGGTAAATTTATGATTTAAAAGAGGACATTTACGGAAGCCCAAATAATATATGTAGATACTCCCTTCTTCAAATGGTAGAGCTTCAATCTCCTCTCTTTGAGAGTGGGCTGGGACCTAGTGACTCACTTCCAAATAATAGAATAGAGAAAGGGAACAATAGCAACATTATAGTGGGGAAACCCGCAGATACCACTATAACTGAGTGATCAAGGTTCACATCATCAGTGGTAAGTCACGCTGACATCACGCTGCTATCCTCTGATATGATGTGGTGAGAAGAACACTTCATGCCTGTGGTATTATCTCTAAAATCCAGAACCCCAGGCTAATCGTGAAAAAGCCTCAGGCGAACCCAAATGGAGAGACCTTCTAAAAACATCTGACCTGTGCTCCTTGAAGCTGTCAAGGCTGTAAAAAACAAGAATAAATTGACCAACTGTCACAGATGGGAGAAGACTAAGGGTGGCTAAAGGCAATAAAGAATCTTGAATGAATGAAAAATCTTGAATTGGATTCTCAATCAGAAAAAGGACATTAGTGGAAAACTTGGTGATATCTAAATAAAGTATGTAGTTTAGATGATAACAATGTACCAATGTTAAAGTCACGATTTTGACGAATGTATTAAGGTTATATACGATGTCAACATTTTGAGGGACTGGAACAAGGGTGTACAATAATTTTCTGAGCTGTATTGTAAATGTTCTGTAAATTTTAAAATTATTCCAAAATGTGAAAGAAAGCGTATCAAAAGGGGGAGACAGGGAGAAGGGAAGACTGGTGTGGGGCTGGAGGACAGAAGAAATGAACATATAAATATCTAAATATTATAAGCTTACTTTAAGGCCATATTTAATATCAACTTTTTAGGAAGCTATAGAAATACTGTAGGTGAGAGAGATTCTAGCTAGAACCAGCAATGAAGATGGTAAGGAGTAGTCAGATTTGAGGTATGTTTTCATAAGATTTACACAGAAACTAGATGTGGAGCGTGAAAGAGAAAGCAAGAAGTCTTAAGTTTTTGGCCTGAGCAAATGGAGTTTGATGGAAAAACAGTTCAGCTTTGACATGCTACATTCAAGATGTCTGTCTGTAAGGATTCCAAGTAGAAGAATCCAAACAGGCAACTAGATAAACGAATCTGGGTGCAAGAAAAAGGTTAAGGCTGGAGGTAGATTTTGGAGTCATTAACACTAAGATGGTATGTAAAGCCATGGGACTGGATGAAATGGAGAGAATTGATAGAAAAAGGAAAACAGATACACCTGGTTACAAAACCACAGGGACTTCGCCATTTAAAATAAAGAAGAAGGGAGGATTGTGCTATACACCGTTAACTGACCTGTTGCTCTACCCAGCAGCTGGGGTTCTTGAAAGCAACAGAAATTGAATGAGACTGACAAGTAAAAAATCAATGTATGGAAGGCTACTTGCACCCCCGAAGGCAATAGGATGGTTGGGCAGACAAGGTCAGAAAGTGGGCAGGAACCAAAAAATTAAACCCAGAAAGTATGACCACACCCAGGGAACAGCCCAGTTAGGACACCTCTGCAGCTGAACACTGAGTGGGAGCTCAGCCTGCAGGAACAATCTCTAACTGCCCCCACATACCTTCACTTCATCTCTCCACGCAGGTGTCCTGTGAGGGTTACATGATTACACCTGGGTCTCTGCCCCAGCTTCCAAGTGGGCAGGAAAGAGGAATATTGGCTCCCTCACTAGTATAGTGGGAGGTAGGGCCAAGGCTACCAAGATCCACACTTTGGGAGTTCCTCCAAAAAACAAAGGGAATTTGGAAGTTGAGCAACTTGCCTTCTGCACCACCACTCCCAAACCCCACGTAGAAACGGAGTGGCAATGTCCAGTACACACCATTCCCTCACCACTTTCCTGACACCAATGAATTTCAAGTGCATGCACTTCCCCATCATCACCTTTCTTTCATTAGTCATTGGTGGCCTCATCCTATGACTGAGTTACTGCAAGTACTCTGCACTAACAATTAATTTAGGAAAAGAGTTCAAAGAAGCCAAGATGTGTAAGGCAGTATATCAGGTGCTTTTAGGGACACATGAGGAAAAACAAAACACATTTGAAAGCTAGCTGGGGCAACATACACACACACATATAAAACAAAAGAGTTATCACCAGGCGCAAGATTATGCAGTATTACTTGAATGTGTAAATGCTAACAGTAGAGAAAATAAAAAGGAATGAGATAATTCAGCTCAAGCAGTGATTCTGAAGCCTGTTGACACATTAATGTCACCCAGGGAGTTTTTAAAAATATTAACGCCTGAGCCCCACCCCTAGAGATCTAGAGAGAAAGTGGTTTGCGTATGCTGTTTATTAGAGGTTGGTACTTTTAAGTCCCCCTAAGGACTATTGGTTTGCATAAACCATTTGCCTTTGCATTGTTTTTCTCTTTAGGGAATATTAATTTTCTAGGCTGTCATTACAGAGGTAAAGTTTCAGGTTTTTAGTTATTTCCTTTGCAAGTGGGAAGCAGTGTGAAGCAAGGAAAGGTACTCAAAATGGAGCTCTCACTACTTGACAAAGCATAAAATTAGCTGGGTGTACAGGCTCATCCAGGGATAGGATCTCCTAAAGAAATGCTTTGGGTGCCATTTTTCTGGTCTGCATTTCTGAGAGTCACTTGTGAAGGCAGAAGCAGAGGACAAAAAAGTTCATACCATAGAACCAGATCTTACACAGGGCTTGGCTGTAAATCATCAGAAGGCAAAAATGGTCTACATTCTAACAACTTGCTCATAAATACATGCTTTCCTAAATGAAGACAGTAGTCAAGCTGGAAAACCAGTAGGGAGATCCCTATAGAAATGCCTGAACAGTCAAACCATCCAATCTGTAAAATAACAGTAAAATCCTTGTGGGAAATATGAGATGGATGGAGAATCCTAAATTATCTTTCTCTTTTCACTGATTTTATTTAATTTTCTTTTTGTATCTATAATCATAATGCACTTTCATATATTTATTTGTGCTACTCGAGTTAAGCAAAATAAACCAGCCAGGCACAGTGGCTCATGACTATAATCTCTCAGGATTTTGGGAGGCCGAGATGGGTGGATCACTTGACGTCAGGAGTTCAAGACCAGCCTGGCCAAAACGGCGAAACCCGTCCCTACTAAAAAAAAAAAAAAATACAAAAAAAAAAAAATTAGCAGGGCATGGTGGCACGTGACTGTGGTCTCAGCTACTCAGGAGGCTGAGGCAGGAGAATCGCTTGAACCCGGAAGGCAGAGGTTGCAGTGAGCCGAGATGGCACCATAGCACTCCAGCCTGGGCTAAAGAGCAAGACTCTGTCTTAAAAAAAAATAAAAATAAAAATAAAAATAAACCACAAAAGGCTAAAACAAAATGCTTGCTGGGTTTATATGTAAATTTTATTTGATCAAAACCACAACACTCACTTTCTTTGAAAAATAAAGAAATTAGCTACCTTATTCCTTTCTTTCCAAGTTGGCTTTTTCTGCCATAAAGCTAAATGAACAAGACTGTGGTATCAGTTCTCACAAGCCCTTTATACAGACAAAGTCTCTGAGTCATGATATGACTATCCAGTGTGGTTTATTAAGATTTTATCATAAACTGAGTCTATAAGCTTAATCACAAAGTCAGCTGGCTACCTGGACAGGACACACAAGCCTTCCCATGGAAAGCCCAGAGGAGATCAGCAATTGACCAGAGTTGCAAAGCCATGAGATAGTGGAATCAAATGAACCTATATCATCCAGTTCCAATTTTTTCCGCTATATTCCACCACGGAAATGTCAGAGACTGGGAGACAGTGGTGATGTGAGCAACTGAAAGGAGAGGTTTGAATAAATACACAAGCAGGGAGGGCTGGTACTGATAATAAAGAGGGCACTCTTTCCCCTAAGGAGGAAGAAAGGAACAGGTGAAAACAGGTACTTTTCAAAGATGAGCAAAGTAAAACTGAAGCAATTCACTTGAAGTTCTGTAATTTCAGTAATACAGAGGGCAAAAATCTTCTACCAAGGGCAAAGGCAAGGGCACATTTGGGGATTAAAGCAAACAAAATGGGTTTCCTTTATTCAATCACACACTTTTTAGCAAAGGTGGATATGGCTGGTGCTGTGCCAGACACTGGGGATAAAGGACTTTACTCACTGTAAAATACAGTGTGAAAAGGCCTGGAATAGAGGTCTTTTCAAAGTATGCAGTAATACAAAAGGGAGGAGGGTGATCAGTTTCTTTGAGGAGGGTCAGGACTGTTTCTTCCCCAATGTTTCTTGTTATTCATGCTAACAAAATACAGTGGAACTGATACTACCTTCAACCTCAAGGATAAGCTCCAATTAAACTAATGACAAAACTCACTGCTTTGGTCAAATTGGTTTAAAGATGACATGTGACTCAACCTGAGTAAATAAGATGCAAAATGATGTTTGCTCAGGGCTTCTGGGAAAGAACTTCCTCCCTTGTCCGAGAGAGCTAACGGGAAAGACGTAGCATTAAACCCACAAAACTAATGGCAGCCACAAGAATAGGCATCACAGGTGGCAGACAAGAAAGCCTGGTAGAAACTGGGTCTTGGGTGAAATCTCTGAAACAATACATCTACCCTTGCGTGTATTTGGACTTCTCTGGTACATGAGCCAATCAAGTCTCTTTATTGTTTAAACCAGTTTAACTTGTGTTTTCTAGTCTTTGCAATTCAAAAATTCCTAAGTGACACAATACTTGAGCCTGATCTTTCTTTTGCAATGTCTGGGAATTAGCCAGGCAGCCTTGGGAGTAGGTGAGGAAGGGGAATTCCAGAAGAGAGAACAGACGTAGTCAGGTAGGGTGGAGTGAAACAACACACTCAGGAAACAACATGGCTGGAACAGAGATCAGGAAGGAAAAATCAGCAGGACAGGAGTAGGAGGCAGGGACAGGGCCACATCATAGAAGGGTTTTGGAAGTGGCTGCCTTTATCTTATAGGCAATGGTGAGCTCATGGAACATTTTAAAGAGGAGAATAAGATGGTCTCATCAACATGTTAAAAAAGATTAGTCTGGCATTAGGGTGTCACATGGCTCCGGGAGGGCAACATGGGAGAGAAGTTAGGACACTTCTTTAATTATCCAGGAAGCATGGCTGAGGGCCAGGAACAAGGAAGAGGCAGTGAGGAGGAGGAGGAGGGGCAGAGTCAAGACAGAAATGTGTGTACAGGATCCACAGGAGTTGAGAGGAAATGCTTAACTCCTGGGCTGATTTAGAATAGTTGTGGTGGAGCTCAGGACAGGGTACCATCCAGAGATGAGGAAAAAAGACTGTCTAAAAGCACTGAGGGCCTTTCAGAAGTTCAACGTAATGAAAATCTGAAAGTGGATGAAAAGATGGCAAACCATTTAAGTTACACCAGCGAGTCCCTGATGAGCAGGAATATGAGACAAATTGTAAGATAAAATCCCAGATTTTGCTTAGATGAAAAATTAAACATCATTCATAACAACTACCTTTTCCACTTTAAATTTTTTACACAAATAGTGGGAACTCTCTTTCTTTACTAGCTCATCTACCTTCACTACCTTAATAATGGCATCTCACATTTACTGCACGGTGACATACATTATCTTATTTAAACTTCACTATTATTCTCATTTTACAGATGAGAGAACTGAGGCACAGACAGGCTAAGTAACTCATACAAGGTCATAGAGCTGGTAGAAGGCTTAGCTTGTCTTTGAATCCACATCTGCCCAAGTCCAGAGTATGTTAATTATTTTTCATCACCAAGTAATGACTTGATATATTTGCACCACAGACCCCTCCTGTAGGCTATCAAGCTGCATTCATAGTTGGTAACACACTGTCAATTACTCTTAGGAGAGACACAACACAGATCTTGGCAACTCTTTCTAAGCAAATTTCACACTCATTTTTAGAGACTCTGATTTTATTTGAACCAAAGCCCTGTGAATGTTACTTTTAACACAGACCTTTTAAAGCAGAAGAAGCGTAACAAGTCAAATAATCAGCTAACCTCAAGTAAATGGACAAATGAAACAAGTTTCCTTTCTAGTCAATTATTATGGGTTTTGATGCTTCCTAACACATAATACCCTTGATGTCAAAATCGAGCTTGAGAATCAGACATTTGTACACATATTGTCTTCCAAGTCAGTATGACCTAGGAGGAATATGTCTCCTAAGTCAAAGTTTACATGCTTCTCTGCAGGGTTTTGCTGAGTAGTAGCCAACACTTACATAAATAACAGCTCTAGTTTATTGTTTATTATATACTAAGTGAAGTGCATTTATTGTATCAAGGTCAATAGCTTGCAGTCCACAGTCATATTGCACTTTGTGTGCTCACTTTGTTCTCAAAGAACAAAAGAACTCTCTCTTTCAAGCAAAAGTTTCTGCGTCATTTTTAAAATTAAAGAAACTAGTTTTGGTCAAATTAGAGAAGGCACAGTCCTTCATAAAAAAAGAAGCTAAAATATAAAACACATATTAGATCAATTGAACTCAAAGCTTAAAACAATCCTTACTTAAGTCAACTGCATGTTTCCTAGTGATTAAACAAATAGGATCAGGATTCAAACATACCCATATTCTAATCCAAGCCAATGCCAGGAAGCATCCTTCAGAAACTTTAACTTCCCTAAGATTCAATTTCCAAAATTACAAAATGAAGATAATACAGCTTATCTTATGGGGTGTTGAGAAGATCAATGCTAACACATGTCCTGCATGTGGCACAGCTCCTAAACCTAAGAGCACCCTTCGTGTCAGCTATGACTATTTAAGTGCACTGCTTGAATTAGAAGAAGGAATCTAGGGCACAACTACAGAGTTACGGTAAAGAGACAGCACGGACTCAATAAAAGAGCAAGGGTATGTGACCCACACATCTTCTCCACCTCTAAATACTGAACCTGGGCAAAGGGCTATGAATACATTTGAAAACTGCAAGCAAATTAGACTTCAGTGAAATCACACACCCTGCTATTAATCAGTAAGAAAATTACTTTAGCAGAAGGAGATCAAACACCAATGCTAGTTGCATATTTAGAATTTTAATTGCCTTTAAGATAGTGCAAATTTAGAGGTCCTTCAGGATCTCTATAAAATTAAAGTCATTGTGGACAACTTTTGTGATTTCCTTTTTTTCCTTAGAATGATTTATGAAGGCTCTTGATAAATATGCGTATCAGCTCTGCCACTTAACTATGTTTCTTGTTACTGGGGAAAGCCCGTGACCTACAGTGAGCTTAGATAAAAAGGCAACACCACACAGCTGTGCCCCACAAGGCTCCACAATTTTTTCAGTTCTTCCATCCATTACCAGCAAATTACAGTAAATTCGAAGTATTGATCTGCACAACCCTATATGGGAAGAAAGTTACCATCGACTTTTATTGCTTATTGTTGGGTCCAACTCCCTAGAATCAATAAAAGCTACAATGTTCCATAAGCTTCTAAAAAGCTAGTTAATATAGTGGATATGAGACACCTTTTAGAATCACTATAAATCTATAGGATTCTTCAACAGAACAGTGGCAAACATCTTCAATGTTCAAAAGCTTTATTTGATTTTAGAGTCTTCTCATTACCCAGGAAAATGCCCTGGGAAAGAAGTGAATATGAATGATGTGGAATAAAAACTCAGCAACTAGAAAGAACCCTGCTTAACAGATTTCTACTTTCACTTTTCAGTTCACTTGCATTTCTACACCAACCTCACCGTCCAATCCACAGCCAATCATTAAGAATTGTGTCTCTCACATAGATTTAAGATGAGTTTTCTTGACAGGGCTTTCCAGGACCCACCAGGGGACGAGTTTGCTAATAAATGTACATTTCAACTGCCCCTAATTTGAAGAATCAATATTCTTTTATGAACCAATTTTTTAAAATCAGATAATAATTCAACTGTTCTATTAAAATTACAGACAACCTTAATACAAAAAGAAAAAGGCTTTTTATAGAACCAGGAAACAGAATTGGATGAGACTATCTGACAAGTGATAGTGAATTTACTCTGCTGAGATTAATCATTTTTATTTACTACAGACACCTTGTGGTTTATCTAGCAGTCCCTATTCTGAAAGCCTATTTTAGTGTAGAAATTTACTGGCAAATCAGCTCAAGGGATCTCTTGAAGTGCTGTATGAAGCTAATACCCACAAGTCTACTTTCTTCTGGCCATTCCTCTCCATCTAAATGCAAAAACGACACTTAAAATGTACATATAAAATGTATGAGCATGATGGAAGATCAATGACACACATATTCAAATAATCAATAATGTAAACTTAAGCCTCTAATGGTAACAAAATTTATTGTAAAGAGGTCACAGAATAAACAATTAGTTTATAGAAGATACATATCACTTAATAAGTAAAGATTCTATTTGTTACAGGGTACAGTACCTGCCATTTTTTAAAGTATTTTCTCCAATGTACTATTTTAAATAACATCATCTGGAAGTATGCAGGAATTGAGAACTTTCAGAATGAAGACCATGGGTTAAGGTAAGATTCCCTATTTCCTATTTCACACCCTCCCCTACCCATCACCACTGTGAAAACTAGTACAGCTGTGGCTGCCACTGCAGTGTTAAAAATCAACTTTATTCTTGAAAGGGACATTTTCTCATATAGGATTTCATGTAAGCCTTACCACTATCCTGCAACTATAGGAAGAATGTTCAGTATTTTTTCAGATGGGGAAATTGAGTATTAGGAGAGTTATGTCATGACTTGCCCAAGGTCAGGGTCCTCACATTAAAAACAGAAGAGCAAAGACAAAAGTAGCCAGGGCCCTTGATGATGCTGTTTCCATACGGCACCAGCCCTGCACATTCTACCAACAAATATTTTTATATGAGAAAAATAAATCTCTATTTATTTAAGCTACTATTAGTTGGGTTTTCTGTGACCTGCAGCTAAGTATATTCCTAGCTAATACTAGCACTAAATAAACTTTGCAAATTAGCTTTGGAATAGTGTATCCAAATACACACCAGACATCAACACAACCCTGGCATCATAAAGGCTGGTGCATGTTATCCAAAGAAAATGAACAAGTGTTCTTAAATCAGGATTAGGTTCTGTGAGAAACAAAATCCTTGAAAGCATTGATTACAGATCTTTCAAATTGTTTCCCTTTTTTAAAATATATTTGGGAGGGCTGCACAGTGTGTGTTAGTGACTTTGAAGTTAACCAAAGAGAGTCCAAGCTTAATGGCATCACATTTGTGACAGTTAATTAGCAGAAAATATTTCAGTGCAGTGAGATTTTGTTTTTTGTTTGTTTTTGTTTTTAAAAAGCGTCAAAAGCAATAAAAGGCTCTGGGGTTTTAATTGCTTCTTCCTAAAGACTAAATTTTGTTCTCACTACAAAGACAGAATCCTTCCCTCAAAGTCAAAATGATCCCCTGTGGTTTTTTGGGATCAGAAAGACTATACAACTGAGTGGACACTTATTTTTAAGACTTAAGAAAATGTTCATAAGGTGGCCTCTTACTTTTGTTAACCAAAAAAATCAAGTCATTTCCAAGCAAGAAGACCCTACCCTAAATACATGTGAATGCAGCCATCTGCAACGTATGGATGAGTTTAGGTGGTTTTCACTTTAGTTTCTATTATACTAACTAGGTTCTTCTTTCGAAAAATAAAAAGCATACTAGATCATATTGGATTGGCATGCTTAACGAATTACACAGAAGGTATGTGTTTTTACACAGAATTACAATGGACTGCCTTGGATACATCAAACTGATAGTTGACTCTGGACTCACTTTCTTCAGAATGAAAGTATAGACACACACACACAGCAACAACAAAAACTGATGATATAAAATAGTTTTAACAAAAGGGGTGGGGAGAATCGACGTTAGAACAAAGGAACTTCGAACAACACAAAGTTTTAGGCAGCCTAAACTATCATTTGAAGTTACACTATTTGGACAAGTTGATGAACTTGCACTAATACTTTTAAATGGTTCTGTCACTTTAAATGCTAGTTTAAAAAAGAAAACTGAATTACACTGAGTTGAATTGTGTAGCAACCAGAAAAAAATAACAGTAGCTGGAGTAAAACTCTTGAAGAATTGTGCCTCTTTTAAAGAATCTAAAAACAAAAGTCCTATATGCTAATTGAATTAAGTGGCTTACTTACCCCTACTTAGGACCACCAGGATGAAAATGTTGAAGTGGCAGAGCTTCAGGTACATGGCCTGGCAGAGTGGCTTGGGAGTCTGCATGCCAAAGTGAGTGCCAGCCTCGTCTTTCCATATGGCCTTGGGTAAACTACCTACCCTCTCTGTGGCTTTCTTGTGTCGCTGGATATTGTAGATTTGAGAAGTCAGAGTTGTTGTGAGGACTAAATGAAATAATTATGTAAAGCATCTAGAAAAGTAACTGGCACACACTGAGCACTCCAATATTAGATTATTATTCTATCTTAAATATTCATGCACAAATCTGACATCACAACCCTAAGGTTTTGCAATTTGGAAGTATAAATTACTCATCTACATAATAGGTAGTTATGCTGATGTATCTGCAGTGCACCAAAGGACAGATGAAAACTAGTAATAAATTTAAATATTATCTAAGCCTACTTCAATGAAAACTTAGAGAATCTATTCTTAAATTTATTATTGATACTCTCAGGTGCTTTTAAATGAACTCTGCTACTTTAAAACTAAGCCAAAATGGATTACCTGGGCAATTGTAATTGCCGTTTATCAAGCATGAAGTCCATTTCTTAATGAAAAACAAACTTCTTACAAAGCTGGATTCCATTTTTATCCACCCACATGCTAAACATATTGGCATATGTTCGAAGCATTCCATAGCTGTATATTTTAAGCAGACCCTTTTTATCCTGCATAGCTTTCATTACAAGAGAAAAAGTACTTCTTGCTATGACCAGGAACAATATGCTAGACTCTGCATTTTGTATTTTTCTCAGTCTACCTTTCATCAATAAATAAGTGTTGCTTTAAATAAAAAGTGTGGAAAATTCTGATTGAATTTTCCACTTCAAAGTACACAAAATCATTTCATCTAACATGCTGTGTGAGAAAATCTATGCTCCATTCTGACCTCTTGTTGCAGTCTATTTCAAGTATTGGTGATGCACCGTATCACACTGCATGGCTGGTGAAGTAGAGTAAACATATTGACTGAGAAATGTTTTGAAAACCCCCTATTCCACATAGATCCCAGCTACTGTCAAAAATCACAAAAATGTTTGCATTCTGTCTGTGCAAGAGCATGACAGAGCTCTAGGAGAAATTCCCACAGTAAATAAAACCAGCTACTTGCATAACACTCCGTCGAAGCAGGACTGTGCAGGGCTTACTGCTAGGGGAAGGAGGGGCAAGATTCAGCCCAAATGATATGCTCAGAGGTATATGGGGGAAGACGTTATTAACTGTGCCCTTCCTTTCACCTATTTACAAGGTTAAAATAAAATTTAGCAGAAGAGATTACCACTAGTGAGAAGGCACAACTCTGCCGGCGGCCAAGGAACACATGGAAAGAAAGGTAATATATTGATTGACCTTTCCTTCCAATTGCAGTCTAGGCAGCTAGCTGTCTTTTTTCATTTGAGGGGATATGACAGCTGACCTAGCTTATTTTCCTGGACTAACAAACTAGGACCGTCCTTGGACAAGTCAGGCAGCTGAGACCAGTATACCCCTACAGTAGCAGAGAATTACAACAGTAACACTTACAATGAGGAGACCTAAGCAATAACGCTATAACCAAACAGGCTTCTGGGTTAGAGCTCTTCCTCCAAATGCAAGCTTCCCAGGTCCTTCTCAGGAAACAGTGGAGAAGATGTTTTCCAGGGGTACAGAATGACAGTCCAATGTGAATTATTCATACTCCCCAAAATATAGAGCAACAGAGTCCATTTAACTCAACATTTCCCCTGTGAATGGCTTTATTTGACAAGAAAAACTTAAGGTTTCTTTGCTAAAAGTTTCTGTATTCAAGTAAGTTTGAGAAACACCTAATTAAACACAGCTTAAAGGATTTACTTATTCTAAGATTTCCCCAAGACTTTTTACAATCATTAGCATTTTATTTTCTAAGAGCAAGTAATATAATCTCTGGTGCTACCCAAATTTAATATGAAACACTTTTTGGGAAAACATAGGATGTGCATCTGAAAGAATATACTTTGAGAAATGGAGGTTTAAATGAGCCCTAATTTTAGTGCAATCATAGAATGACCACAACGAAAACAGAGACTAAGTTATTGCCACACCATATACCAGCTATTGTACTTAGTAACTTAGAATTTCAGTCTTGAATTGTGCTACGATGAAAGAGGCAAGTGGCTTACGATGTAATTCAATAAACTGTCCCTTTGTACACTTGCAAGATTGCAGCAAAGAATCCAAAAAAATACTAAAAGCAAGAGCTACAGAAACAAATCCCTTGTGTGCTACAGTGATCAAATCTCTAAAGAAATAAACACAAGGAATAAAAATACATGACTACCATGCCATAGGTAGGCCTGCAGTTCACATGAAAGATAAACCCAGAAAATAAGGAGTGTTACCATGTCCATGCGTTTATAAAAGCCGGGCGCAGTGGCTCATGCCTGTAATCCCAGCACTTTGGGAGGCCAAGGTGGGTGGATCACGAGGTCAGGAGTTCGAGACCAGCCTGACCAACATGGTGAAATCCTGTCTCTACTAAAAATACAAAAATTAGCCGGGCCTGGTGGTGCACACCTGTAGTCCCAGCTACTCAGGACGCTGAGGCAGGAGAATCACTTGAACCCAGGAGGCGGAGGTTGCAGTGAGCCGAGATCGCGCCATTGCACTCCAGCCTGGGCAACAGAGGGAGACTCCGTTTCAAAAAAAAAAAAAAGTGACAGAACAACACAACTGTGCCCTATTTATCAATGGCCAAGGCTTATCTTTGTTCTCTTTTCCCTATTGGCAAATTTCCTAGTCTCCTTGAACAAATTTCCTATTTCTGAGACTTCCACATAGGACGTAAACAATCACAAGAGACCACTGCTCACAACATGAGTGAAGATAGAAAGAAAAGCTAGAAGTGAAAAGCAGGTTTTCAGTTTGGCTGATTCCTTCTTACCCCATCCATGGCAGATTCCTCCTCCTCCTGCCAATCCACTAGGGGTGAGAGAAACCATGGGCCTCTTCTTTCCTTTGAAGAGTTTGCCAATTTCTGGAATTTACTTTTTCAAGGTTTATGTCCTTAGCATATTTTATGATTTTTTAAACTATGATTTTTATTACTTACCCAGCTTATTTTGACTGTAGGAATGAGAGCAATGGTCCCTGGTCATAGTCTACCTCCTAAGTGGTAAAGGAAATCTCAGAAATAGGAGTTTTTGCTTCTTCTCATATCGGTAATTTTCAAGTAGGTGCTAAACATTTTAAATCTCGGTAGAAACTGATGCTGAGATAAATACTACTTAGCTTCAGAAAAAGGTATGCCTCTTCTGCATCATACACTCTAGTAGGGTGCTGAGTCATTCTGCTCCCTGCTTGAGCTAGGTTTGGATATTGTTATGACCCATGGTCAAGAGAAGACACACAGATACAGAGATAGTGAAGATGCTGGTGTTATCAGACAGACTAAAAAGTATGCTAAAGGATACAATGGCAAATGTATGGCAACATAAAGAAGATGTGGGAATTTTTAGCAGAGAGATTGTATTATAAAAACAAAAAAGAAAAATCTAGCCTGAAGAATACATTAGAATGAAATGGGCTTACTAACAATGAAATGGGCTTACTAATTGGCAGAGTAAAGCAAAATAAATGATCAGCACAGTTAAGTCAAAATAACAGAAATTATCCCAAATGAATTGCCAAGAAAAAAAAGCAAAAACAAAACAAAAATACAAAGAATGCCTAAGATCTGTGGGACAATATTAAACTTCCTAATATAAATGGAGTCCCAGGAGAGAAGAGAAAGTGGTTTAAAAGATGTATTTAAGTAGATAACGTCCAAGGACGTCCCCAATTTTCATGAAAATCATTAATCCACATACCCTACAGGCTCAGCAAATGCTAGGCACAATAAATTCAAGGAAAACTATACCTGGGCACATCAGAGTCAAATCTCTTTTTTAGTCAGGAAATAGATAAAGGTATGGGAGGTAATGGAAAGGGAGTATCTATAAAATAAAATTTAAAAATCTCAAAACACAATAACCTAAAAAATGTTAAAACATGCAACAGAGTTATCAAGATACTGAAACCAGTTACTAAAAGTTATCACTGGCCTCTGAGCACTGGCCAGCAAAATCTGTGCCAGGTTTCTCTTCTCAAGCACTACTGGGAAACAGACTGCTTCCAGAATCCACAGAAGCAGGACAAAACTTGATAAAACTTGCCTGGTTAAATGCTTAATTTGTTTTAAAGAGTTGCTGGTTATGTTTTGACTTGTTCTCCTTTTTGCCTGACGGGTAAGGGGACTTACGGGCAAATGAAACACAGAAGTCCCTAAAGGTAAAGGGATAATTTCAGTAGTTCTTTGTAAATAGAAGCCGAACTGAGTAACTTGTACTTAACCTTGTCTGTGATCTTTTCACCTTTAAATTTAAAATATTTCCTACACCCTTTCTCCAAACAAATTACTAATCCCATCTTGGCAAACTTCCTGTTACACAAGTCTTTGGCAAGCACAACTCTGATGACTGGGAAAAGTCAATAAATGATAATTCCCCAATTTTTTAAAGTCTTTAAAAATAAAAATTCCCATAAGGATAGGAGAGGTGGGGCTGTCACAATTCACCTAAGCATACTCAACTTTTGCCAGCTGCAAAATAGGAGAAAAATAACTGCATTCTTGTGTTAGGAAAGAGAAATGGACTAAATATCATTTTCCTCCCAGATGTTTTTGGTCACAATATTCAAGTGGACTTAACATAGAAATTGCAGCAGTTGAAATCTTAATAGCCATATTGAGTATGATCTTTACACGTATTCTTTATTTTACACATGTTCTGAAACTCAATCCCATCCTTTCCTTAAAAACACAGAAGAACCAAAACAGCTGTCATTTTGCTGGATAATAAATTATAATGTTGGGAAGCAGTATCATGAAAAATATAAGATTTTGAAAACAAAAACTTCAAAACAATAGAAAATTCAAAATAGAATTATAAAATTTGCTACAAAGATAGCACAATGGGATCTTCTGGGTGCTGGTGATGCTGTTTTGTTTTCAATCTTGGTGCTGATTACATGAGTAGAGTCAATTTGTGAAAGTTCATTAATATTTGCACTTTTCTGGATATGTGTTACTCTTACAACAGAAATAAAACAGTGTTCAAGATCTATGGGAGGGAGTGATTCTTCAAAAGGCAGCTGGCTATACTCACCTTCCAGTCTAAGTACTAAATCTCCAGCACTTAGCACAGTGCCTGGCCACAAAGTGAATGTCAGTATATATTGCATTAGTGGAACTGAGTTTCAAAGATATTTTTTACCTTTGGTATTTTTGAGTGCTTTAATACTGTGTTTCTATCATACCTTATACAAAGCATCATGGAAAATAAGTGGAATCCACTCTCCTTAGAATTACTTGTATGGGTCTGAGTAGAGAGATGTTAGGCTGAAAACAAATGAGATAAGCTCTATAGTCTACTTCTTCTCGTCCTTTTGTTGCAATAAACTTTAGAGGATGGTGAATGTCCCCAAACGTCCGTTGTTAAGGGGAAGCTAGGCAATTCAGGAGGAATCCAGTAGAAGTTAGAACTGACCAGGGAGGTTTAGCAGCTGGCTCAGAATTAAAGGAAGAAACTCTAAGTCAAGGGCTCTGGGTTTCTTCACGTTTAAAAAAAACCCATTTTTTTGGAATGGTTATTACCACAGTCTATAAAGTATAGATAAGCATTTAGTTTTTAAAAAACTCCTTTCCATCCTAGTCCCCAATTCACCTAGTTCCCATATTACTCTCCCAGAGAGAACCACTGCTCTAAGTTTTGTATGAACTTGTCTAGAATTTATGAGCAAAATATGAGCAAATATGTAATACCTGACTACATAAGCCAGTGAGTACATACTCTCATTCCCCTCCTGCTTTTACAGCAAATGAAACATATTAAGCCTACTCTTTGGCCCTTTGACTTTTCCCTCTGATCAGGAGATCCTTTTATATCAGTGCAAAGCCCTCAGTCTTTTACATAGCTGTATGGTATTCCATAACACGAATGAAACATAATTTGTTTATCCACTTAACTACTAAAAGACGTTTGGGCTGTTTCCAATCTTTTGCTATTAAAAAGGATGCTATAATAAACAATCTTTTCCAGGACTCGTTCAGCATGTACACTGTCTATCTGATGGCTTTACATCCCAAAGAGGAACTGATGGGTCAAAGGGTACATGTATTTTGATTAACAGTGACAATTTGCCACCTGCAGAAGTTGTTCTAACCTACACTCCCACCAGAGTTATAAGTAAGAAAGCTATTTCCCAGACCAGTGGCTCATGCCTGTAATCCCAGAACTTTGGGAGGCCAAGGCTGGTGGATCGATTCAACCCAGGAGTTTGAGACCAGCCTTGGCATCATCGCAAAATCCCATCTCTACAAAAAATACAAAGATTATCTGGGCGTGGTGATGTGCGCCTGTTGTCCTAGCTACTCAGAAGGCTGACGTGGGAGGATCACCTGAGCCTGGGGAGGTCGAGGCTACAGTGAGCCGTGAGTGATGGCACCATTGCACTCTAGCTTTGGTGAGAGAGTGAGACTTTGCCTCAAAAAACAAAACAAAGAAAGCAAGCTATTTTCCCAGAAAGTACAGCTGCAAAATACTTTTAGATTTCCAGTTTTAGAAACCGGAAATACTCCCAGTTTTAGGTTTTTGCCAACCCAATAGGTAATTTTTATATATATATATATATATATATATATGTGTGTGTGTGTGTGTGTGTGTGTGTGTGTGTGTGTATGTATGTGTGTGTGTATATATTTTAAACATATTTTATATATATATATATGTACAATTTTTAATTTGTACTTTTTTTTGAGACAGAGTCTCGCTCTGTCACCCAGGCTGGAGTGCAGTGGCGCAATCTCGGCTCACTGCAAGCTCCGCCTCCCGGGTTCACGCCATCCTCCTGCCTCAGCCTCCTGAGTAGCTGGAACTACAGGCGCCCGCCACCACGCCCGGCGAATTTTTTGTATTTTTAGTAGAGACAGGGTTTCACCATGTTGGCCAGGATGGTCTCCATCTCCTGATCTCATGATCCGCCCACCTCAGCCTCCCAAAGTGCTGGGATTACAGGCATGAGCCACCGGGCCCAGCCCATTGTACTTTTCTTATAAGGGTAGTTGAGAATCATTTCCTATGCATATGAGCCATTTATTCATATTTGCTTTTCTGTGAACTGTTCATTTGTTTCCTTTGCGCATTTTTCAATAGAATTGTTAGGGGTCTGCAGTTCTTGTTAAAGCCAACGGTGACAAAAAATCCTTGTAAACTGGGCTAGGAACCATAAGGAGAATGAACACTCTTCCATCAGCTTTGCAACTTTACCTAGGTCCATAGGAGCCAGGGGCCAGAAGAGTGGTATCTAGGCCAAATGAGTTCTCTGACATTTAGGTAAAAAGAACATCACGAATTACTTGAGGCTAAAAGAGAAAAAAAAGAAGGTATAGTGGTTGCCTTCCTCTTGAACCCTGAGAAATCTTGCATTGCCCAGCACAGTCCATGCCCCAGAAAAGAGGCCAAGCCCTTCCTAGATGTTAGTGGCAAGGACTAGGCTATGATGGCGAAGTACAGAGATTAACTGGTCTGAATCCCGGCTTCGCCTTTTACCAGCTCTGGGATCTTGTGTGAGTTATTTAACCTCACTGCCCAAAGGTTCTGAATTGTTGTGTACAAATTTGCCAGGTAGGTAGAAGATATGTTAAGAGTAGCCCCACAACACAACATGATACTTTTTCTGGACATAGAATTGACCATTTGAAATATGGGAAAACATTATCCTTTTAGTGTGATACACGTTGTCATAGCTTTGTCCTGCAAACTGGCAAATGTGGCCCACAGGAATTGACATTGAACATCTAAGGCAGTTGTCCCATAGAGTTAAACAATGACCAGGAGAGAAGAAAATTCATTGATCTGGCCACTGCAAGGTCTTCCTTGTGATCCAATCATGATAGGTATTTATCTATTTATTTATATCTAACTAATGCTTGCAGCTCAAACTGCTTTATCCTTTGATAACAGGAGGCTGCCTTTAAATTCATTGAGAGATTTTTCTGCTTTCCTTCATGAGTCATCCATGCCTCCCGGCCAGTCAGAACAGAAGCAACTGACTGTAGTAAAAAAAATCAATTTAAAGGTAGAGGGCTTTTTCTATGCCTTAGGAACGCCTGACACCTCTAGCAATTTCAGAAAGTTTTACATTTCTATTGTTTTTGCTTTTAAAGGCTTATGTTTTTCATGACGTTGTTTTCCAGCATCATAATTTAGTACCCAGTACAAATGACAGAGGTTTTTGTTTTCCTTAGTTTTTCAGGGCTGTCCATCTTGCTCTGTGTTGCTTGATCTTGTTCGGTTTGTGGAAATTCATCAAGCTGTACACTAACAAGTCTATATTATATTTCAATAAGAAGTTTTATATACATGTGCACACACTGAAAGAAAATGGTCAGCCTCCACAAAGAGGAAACAGTTGTGAATGCCAGGCCTGTGCCGGTGGTACCACCTGTGGAAGGCATTTTTACCTCTCGTCTCCACTTTAGTTACATCCATCAGGAGTCAGCAAGGCTTAGTGGTTAAGAACAGGGGCTTAAAGCCAGACTGATCGGGCTTGAATACTGGCTTCACTTTTACCAGCTGTGCGACCCTGTGGAATTTACTGAACTTCACCCTGCTTCAGTTTCCTCATCTGCAGCATGGTGCTAACAGCACCCAAAATCCTCAGGTTGCTGTACAGATGAAAGCGGTTCACATGTGTATAAAGCAACTGGAAGCATGCTGGGCCCATGTGAGTACTGTGCCAGTATTAGCTATCCCATTGCTCCCCACAGCAGTACTTACTTTACAGGTGGCTGCATCCACTACTCAAGCATTTAAGCCTCCCTTACATTATATTTCTTTGCTTACCAATTTCTTCTTGTGGAGATCCAAGTGTAGAGGAGAGAGTAGGCTGACTCCTCCTCCTCAATCACCCATCAGTTTACTTACCTGCATGGCCACTTTCCAGTCCTAGGCCCTCCCCTCCTGCCTCCAAGCAATCTTTCTCTGCATCTGATGGATATTCAGCTATCTGCACAGGCTCCTATAAAATGTACATTGTGTGGTGTGTACTTTTAATTGATTGACATTAAAAGTATGATACTGCAGAACTGATTTTTTAAGCTTGGTTCCACACAGTGCTACGTTTTAAGCTCTATCCGCATTGCTGCGTGTTCCTTCGGGCTGTTGCTTCCAAAGGCTAAATGGTACTCTATGACATTCCCCCATTTACCCAACCACCCACAACTGTCAATGCCCACAAAACCTCTGACTTTCTGTCACGACAATGCTGCAAAAGGCACCTGGGTACATGCCTTATACAAACACGCCCTCTTCAGGATTGAGGCCGCTGGGTCATAGGGCAGACTATGTCTCATTTAACTAAGTACTGGCTGTACTTAGGCCAAAACAGCCTGATCACTCTACGGAGTGGCTTCAACAGATCATCTAATTATAACATTCCTAATGAGGTACATGGTGTGACTTCCCCCATTCTACTGATAAAAGATTTTTCCCTTGGCTTCATAGCTGGTACACACAATTTGAAAATAGGGCACATGACCTCGGAGCTGCAGTGTCTCCCACCACAGAGGGCCATGACAAGAGCACACCTTCCACCTCATCTTGGCCTGTGTCACATCCCCTATCTCCTGGCCCGACCGATGACTACTGCATGCATTCACATAATGGACATGCCTAAGCTCATACTGTTTAAAAAGTCCCACCTCACCTTATAGGCCCACATGGAAAACCACCACCTCCAGGACACCTTCTCTGGCTGCCACTCAGATCTCCCTCCACTCAAAATCAACATTGCATTGATAGTGTTTACCAGGCAATTCATTATTGTCCCTGCTTCATTTATTTATTTTTGCCAGTTAAATGGCACTCTAGGGGGTAAGAATTAAACAATGCAATTTATATTCCTCCATGGCTAACACACTGCTGAGTGTACGATAAGCATTTTTTTAAAAAGTATAGTAGAACTGGGGCCAGGCACAGTGGCTCACACCTGTAATCCCAGCACTTTGGGTGGCCAAGGCAGGAGGATTACTTGAGCCCCAGAGTTTGAAAGCATTTCTAGGCAACATAGCAAGACCCTGTCTTTACCAAAATAAAAATAAAAATGGGAGCTGGGTGTGACAGTGTGCACCTGTAGTCCTGGCTACTTGGGAGTCTCAGGCATGAGGATCACCTGAACCCACGACTTAAGAGACCACACTGAGCTAAGACTGTGCTACCGTACCCCAGCCTGAGTGACAAAGTGAGACTCTGTCTCTAAAATTATTTTTTAATAAAAAAATACATAGAACTGTATAGACTTTTAATAATGCAGACATTTTACCTCAACAATCATGTGGTACTAACCGCTTATTTACAAATGAGGGAAAAAATGATTACCAAATAACTATGGTAACACTAATCATAACTTAAAAGATTGTTATAATTTGGTACTCATTAAGTGCCTGACCATGTGGTAAAAATTTTTTATGCATTATCTCATTTAATCTTCAAAATAACCTGATGAGATTGAGATTATTTTGTTCCCTATTTTTCAGATGAGGAAGCTGTGGTTTTCTCAGGGTGATTAAGTAATTGACTCAAAGTCATGGTTAATAAGTTTCAGAAATGAGATTCATGCTCATTTTAGTTAGGACCAAAGATAATTTATGCATGACTGATGTAACAACACAAAAAAACTATAAGCTGCCTCAGAATTTTCTATTAGAAATTTATCATCCCCGAAGGCTTTTATAAAGTTTACATAGTACAACATTTTATGTGACTAAAATACTCCCAGAATAATTATGGCAACCAGTCTTCCAATCCCTTCCTCATCTTTCTATGTCCTTAAATATAGTAACAAGTGTTGCACCCTCTGAAAAAGAAGAAATTATTCTTTAACACTTGAAATTCCTAAGACTAGGAAGGTGTTAATTACCATCCAGAAACTCAGTGCATAATAAGGCTCAAAAATATAGATATTTTAAAGCCTATCCCCTTAGTGCTTAAAAATCAACCTATTTTTTTTTGATGCTACAGACAGAAGCACAATTCCTTGATTTTCCATTACCATTATATTATATCATCTATGCAACTATGAACTCTGGCCAAGGCAGCCTCTTGTCCCCTGTGAACAGTGGGTTTCTAAGGTCTCAAAGACACTTATTCTTCAGATAGGTAAAAATGAAAAAAAAGGATCAATCCTAAAAGGTTTACAGTAGTGAGAAAAGAAGACCATCTGCTCCGAGATAGCTCTGGGCTGATTTTCCCAGCAGGAAAGCCCAGGTTTTAGAAACCTTGTTATCATTAGAGAAAGGTAAAGAAATTGCTGAGAATTAGGATAAAAGACTTTCAAGCCCTACAGCAGAATGAAACAATGTATTTTAGAATTATATGCAGGTTTACATAAAGTTGGATTATCCGTGAATTTGGGTAGTTTGGTTTGCTTTTTAAAGAAGGGTAGACTGTTACAACACTTTCGGATTTTGAAATTGATCAGATGCTATGCCTACCACTATTTGCTCTCACATACTCAAAATCTCATACCATCTTTATGAACCTGTTTATTCTGGATCAGCAAAGCTTCCAGTGTAAAATGACAGCTCATCTAGAATAAATCTTCATCATTCTTTTGTGCTGAAATGCCAGGAGATTTGAAAACTAATCCTCTGTACACTTTCGTGTTCCCTTCTGTCCACCAGATCATGTCCCTGATGCTCCCATATCAAATAGATTTTTATTTAACAGAGGCCTTTACCAGCTCTACAAATAACTGCTCCATGGGCTTTGAACTACTATTCCTATTGCCCGTTTTGCTTCATTCTTTGTTCATTTGCTGTATTACAGCGCTCATACTGAGGGACAGACAGGTGAGCATATTCTCAAAGTGAAAGGCACTTTAGAAATTCCCAGCAGACAAGCTTAGCCAATCAGAGGCACAATGCTTATCTTTGTTTTCCCCCAACCCTTTACTCTTATTCAAATAAAACAGATTTAAAAGCTTGTTTTTCTATACTCAAAGCACAAAAGGCTTTCTACGACAAACAAAAAAATCAGGCTAAAAAAAGCCAACTCCTTGAGCAGAAAATGAGCGCCTTATTTCTGGCCCATATTTTCCCTATAGCTTTAAAGTAATTTCTCTTTTAAAAATTAACTTCCTCTGAAGATACTGAGAGAAGACTGCCTAATAATAATACTTTGAAGGAATAAGGAATGACATGTGTAAAGAGATTTTTAGGATTGAGAAATACCAGTCGAAAACCTCAGACTACATGTTGATATATCTAGTTATAAGGAGCCTTAGTGGAAAAATGCAACAATTCCATAATTTGATTAACAGAACATTTCTTGTACTCTCCTCATAGATGAGAAAATCTAGAGCAATGGGGCTCAGTGTTAAATGATCACCCAAGTCCACAAAGCTGGTTAATGACAAAGCCTAACATACAATCCAGTCCAGTCTATTATTTGCACCATATCATATTGCCATTGTAAAGCTAAACATTTCTATCGGAATGCACTTCTTCAACATAGACTCACAATAAAATCAATGTTCTCAAAAGATGTGGCAGCTGGTTTACCGTAATTTGTTACTGACCCCCAGAATATAGGAACCTGTAATTTGTAAGAATTCTTCACTACGGCTCAGGTTATTGAGTTGAAAATGACATAGTGCAGAATCTAAGCAAAGTGTGCTTATAAAGAAAGGTCACTAGCTGCATACATGCACATTTCCATTTGCCATTTACTGTCCAAGTAATGCATCCACACAGCAAAATGTGGCTTCTCCCATGGCTTCCTAATGTTAGAAAACATTTTTAGGCCCTCCTCAAATTTCTACTACTGCAGTGTTTTGAGGAGGAAAGAATGTGACCTTTTAAACCTATTTGGTAACATGGCTGAACCAATTCACACAGCACATTAAGGCAACAGACATCTTCTCTGTGGCATTTTAATGAGTTCCTCTTAAAGTCTGTCTAGAAAAAGAAGCCATGATTCTTGCTCAAAACAAAATGGAACAGCAAAAAGACTCTCACCACCAGTAGAAGAAAGTTAGCTAATTTATAGTGTACTATAGAACACACTGCATGTGAGGCACAGTATTTCTGCAAATGCCAAGACAGAATGAAATGAATACAGGACAAAAGAAAGAGGGGGAACAAAAGTACATGCCGAGCTGAGTCCTTAAAACACCACTGATCATGAGGTGCATGCTGTGTATAACGGTGGATGTACTTAATGCACCCAGTATTTTAGTGCCTCATTAGTGAAAACTCTTAGGCAGGGTCCAAGAAGGGCCCGCCGTACTCTGAGTTGTGCTCTACATTAGCAAAATTCACATGTTACATGATGAAACCATATGCCTTATTCAAAGCTAGTCTATTTTTTCCTTCATGTACCAATAGAACTCCCATGACTTCATCTCGACGCTACTGAGCTAAAGTGAGTTGTCTGGGGCTCGGTGGGAAGGGATGCCCTGGACACTTAATAAATGTGACAAAGAGCTAAGACATCTGTAGTCTAGTTTCAAACACTTCAGCATAGGCAATGTAATATATTTATAGATTAAAATTATATCCTGGCCAGGGGTGGTGGTTCACGCGTGTAATCCCAGTACTTTGGGAGGCCGAGGCAGGTGGATCACCTGAGGTCAGGAGTTCGAGACCAGCCTGGCCAACATGGTGAAACCCCATCTCTACTAAAAATACAAAAACTAGCCGGGCATGGTGGCAGGCACCTGTAGTCCCAGCCACTTGGGAGGCTGAGGCAGGAGAATCACTTCAACCCAGGAGGTGGAGGTTGCAGTGAGCCGAGATCATGCCACCACACTCCAGCCTGGGTGACAGAGTGAGACTTTGACTCAAAAAAAAACAGAACAAAACAAACAAAAACAATTATATCCTATACACAGTCAGTGGTTCTAATCAGAATTTACTTCCCAAGGATGGTAAACTAGCATTATATCAGCGGTATCTGTGTCTTAGTCAACACCAGAGATTTTGCTAATTGGCATACTCAAATGGATTTTCATTGGTGAAATCACTATCAGTGGCTTGCTGCTCACATGGCAGATGTTTAAAAATAGGCTTTCGTCAATGAAACTAGTGGCATTTAAGATAAGTGAATTGGCAAAATTTTCCACCCTTATATAAACAGAGCATGAGAATCTAGGGATGTCTACAGCTTATACCCTCAGGACATCTGATGATCAGTTGCTAAATGGCCTTATGTCCAACAACTGGGTCAGAGGATTCCCATTCCTTGGTGCCCACTAAAAAGGTGAGAGAATCCTGCCTCTCGAAAGTTGACACGTTGACCTGGAGTGGAACTGTCCGGAAAAATTTGACTGGAGCATTTTAAAAACGCCAGCAAGCTGGAACTTGAGTTTACAGGACAGGCTTCATGAATGCTTCCTGCCTGTCTACTAATAACTGTTCAATTAAAGTCTGTTACACAGAACTGGCCTGAGACTTAGCTGAGCTGCGTGGGATGAGCAAATCCTCACACAAAACTTCAGCCACTTTTCTGTGGCCACTGCTATCTATTAAAAAGAGTTGGGCATGACCAATTGGCTTAAGACTATTCTCAACATGTACGTAACATGTATAACTGCTGCCCTGAAGCCAACCCATCCCAGCTTGGTAAATTTTCAGGAGTTTTCCAAGCCAGTTGTTAAAAATAGCCATTACTGTGAATTAAAAATATCTAAATTTAAAGTAAATATATTATATTGAAAACAAGGGTAATACATACTTAAAACTGATACACTTCCTATGTAGTTTGCTACATTTTAAGAGGGTTTACATCAATTGTATTTATATGGTGGAAAAACTACATAATACAACTATACAATAGTGTTCCACTGGGCCCCTCTTCCCAGCTCTGAGTTCAGTGATGTCACACTGGTACTGGAAACTGGCCAGGGTGGGAGTATCTACACCAGGGAATCCAGCAAATGCTACCATCAGGGATTTGTTTCATTTTTCAGGACTGGTTGTTAAACACTTACCAGAACACCACTGACGTGTATGGTCTTGATTTAATCGAGAAGACTTTGACTCCTCTCAATATCCATATTCTAAAGCCCTGGAATATACCAGCATAAATAAAACCCCACACCCTGTTTACTGCAGCGGGACCATGCCGCCATGCACACCCGCTGCCCAGGGCAACAGGACACACTCACTTTTGAAGCAGCTGGGTCCACTAGTCTCTGGCGATGTCGGGCTGAGTTGAAATGGCTCTTCGGAGGCTGCCCTTCCTGACAGTGAATGGAAGATGGGGAGTGAACGAGAGGTGGGAAGGGAGAAGGTGGGTTGTGGGATGATGGAGAAATGGTCAGAAAAGGGAGAGGGACAGTGTTTAACAGCACTGTATTTTGTTTTAGCTAAACATCAATAACAAAAACACAAAACACGTTCTCCCCCACAAAAGCATATGTGATGTGCAAGTTATTTTATTATAAACAAACTTGTATGTGCAAGTGTGTAATAAAGTCACAAACACAACCCAGTATTGAGATTTCCCATCAAATCTTCATTTTCCTATTATTTGATAATTGTCTGTATTTCAAAAATACTAAGGGAAACTGGGACATGATTTCTCTGAATATGAAGTCCATCTTCCTGAAATAACAGAAAGCACTGCAGAGCCTTCTTAGGGTTAGACTTCCCACCCATTTAGATATGAACAAAATGATGTGGAAATCACAATCTTCCTCCGAACCATGACAAGCCTCCTGCCTCAGAAGCTCCTGTGTCCATCATCCTGGCAGAATTCATGGTGTCCGACAGCCACCAAAAACTCTGCCCCTAAATGCACATTATATTTTATTGGCTGAAACAGAGATTTAGCATTAAGTCTGTAATTTAAACCTATGTAAAAGAGTGGTCTCTCCTAAGACCGATCCTGTTAACGCCCTCGTATACATATTGGACAAATGGGTCACATGGAAAGGCATTACACCTTCCTATTATTCATTCCATGCCAAACACACAAACAGACCACCCAAGGTACTGTATTTTAAAAGGGAAGTGTGGAATGGGGCCTCGTTAATGGTATAGAGTTTTACTTCTCCACCTCTCAGATCTGGACAACAGTGAACGAGAACTTGAGAAGCAAGTCCTACCCACTGTGAGCACTAACGCCAGGGAAAGGGAGATGAAAGCAACCAAGAGATGGTCTCACAAAATCCCTGGGTTTAAAGGCCCCATGCAAGTGAGAGCCAACACCAGCAGTGAAATGACCCTCAGATGAGGGCTAGCATTTGCTCAGCTCTCTTAACAGAGGAGGGTGAAAACACCTCCTTAGATAAAAATGCAATTTCTATATTACAATACTAAAGTATTCTTTTTCTTCTTCGTCTAGAAATAACAGCTCTATACTTTTAAGACGTGTATCAATCGCACCCACTTGAGTTGCCCATAATCACTGCTTTGGCGTTCACAGTATAATGCTTACCTTTCAAAAAGGAAATGTTATAAGTAGCAGATTGCCAGTCAGGATTATGTTTTTCCTAGTAACCGCCCTGCCAACATGGATTCTTTCTCTACCTTCTCTGGGAAAAAAATGCAAGGAAATAGTCTTGAAACTCGGCTGACCTAGAAAACGTACCAAAGCTTTAAGAACAGAGAATCTATCCATTGACTCACTGACTATTGAGCAAAACAAAACCAAGCAAAAACCTGAGCACGTCTTCCCATTTCCATAGAATCAAGAGTTTTCACATGAGAAATACAGTGTTTGAAAAAAAGCATCATGGATTATTTATTTAGTTTGATGTGAAAGTGCTCCCTTCAATTTAATGGTTTATCAGAAGGTGATTTTAAAGCTCTTTTTGCCCCTAAAAGAAGTTATCAAATGTAAATAAATAATTATCCTCATTAATCTATCTGAAGAACGGCCTTTATTAACTTTCCCTATGGAATGATTACAACTGATTTAAGAGTTTCAAAGCACAGTGCCAGACTGCTACTCATCGGAAAAAAATTAATCTTAGCATTAAATACACAATTACAGTCAATGTGCAAATTAACTAAATCCTGAGCCTGTGGTTTATTGCTCTTCTTCTGACTCCAAGGTGAAAATGTTATTTTATTTTTTAATTAGCTAATTGTACCATGAACTCAGCAGGGGGCAGATGTTGATATTAAACCCAGGATCTGAATCTTAAACTCCCAGTAGGTGGGAGACTAGTTTAAAGAGAGCAAGCACATCCTTCAAGGGTTAGGTTTTTGAAACCTGGTGTCCATTTTATCTAGTTTATTTTCAAGTACAATAAATCTGTAACAATAGTCTGTTTGTAATGAACAAATAAGGCTATGAAATAATCAATATATTTACACAGAGATTCCAGTAATACATCTTCATAGAAACCAGGAAAAGCCTGGAGGATTAAAGTCATTTAATAAATTGCATATGGAGTGAAAATAAAGGAACTGTAAACAGCTCACCACAAGTTTTTCTCCATGTGACTGATACCTTAAACTAACCTTAATTTTCAATGAACTAGTCACTTGGTATCCTATTGCTAAAAAAAAAAAAAAAAAGTTTGTGATGCTTATTTGAGTATATATATACATATACGTATATACATATATACACACACATACGCATATACATATATACACATATACGCATATACATATATATACACATATACGTATATACATATATATACATATATATGTTAGTTTGGTGACACTGAGACTTTGTGGAAAGGTGCACATAGCTAGATCCAGGATGGGAACCTTTGACAAGAATTTAATTCCTGAGAAGCTGAACATGCCTGCTTCTTCACTATAGGGAGATCCTACCTGAAAATATTTTTCTTTCCCTATTCCCAGTCTTGCTACCTACCAGATCCTATGACACATCCAAGAAGGGTACAAACTCTAAACCTTTGAGCTTAGTCATGTAAGTACAGCTATTATCAGTTCAATTACGTAGTACTTTATACATTTTTGAAAAAGCAAACAGGGCTCTCATAAGTGGTATCACAGGGAACTGATGATCCTGTATAATGGATTTGTTCACATAGCTTTCTGTGTGCAGGAAAACATTAAATTATGTCACTCAATACTAAAGGCAAAATTTGTGACTTCATTTTCCCAAATTCTAAGTTCTAATAATCCATTTCTCTTTCTAAATGACAGCCTTCAGACTCTGGTACTGTCATTCCAGACTGAGACATCAGTCTCCTGGTATCACTTACCTCCCGGTTAATGCCATCAACATCAGCAAAATAACAAATTAGACCTGGGCCAGCCCCACAGCGCTGTAAACTGAATGGCTTATTTACATATGCAAATAGGGCTCTTCACTGAAAGGGGAGCTGGCTGAGGAAGGGGTGGATTCCTCACCATTAGTTTTGTGGAAAAGGAAGCACATTCTATTGTTCAGGTGAACCCAACCAAAATCATTTTGCTGGGATAACTATCATTAATAAAAGAAGCAACTCTCAGTTATGTAAATAAACTCTCAGAGACTAACAAAAGAAGAGTTGACATGTGCATAATGAAGAAACTTAATGAGACATATTTCATCTCTATGCTAAACGCTTTCACTAAGCCTTCTCCTATTAAGTCATTTTAGAAATTATAAATATCCCTTAACACTACAGATCACACTTTTTAAATAAATTATTGTTCCCCTAACATTACAGATCTGATAGCTTAGTACTTTAGCTTAATTTGCATCATGTAAACATATTTACAAGAATGCTCTATGGAAAACAATGTATCAGGCGTGAAATAATGGGTGCCCAGTGAATTTAGTTGCTAACACCAGATGATTTATAAAAGCCTAATTCTTTAAATCAGGTATAAGTTATTCTATATCAAAATGAGAGGCACAAGGAAAATTTAAAACTAAGTATATCTGTAATTTTAGCATTAGTTCCATTAAAAAAAAAATCTGTCATTAGGCATTTCTAGCCTAGAAAACCAGAAAATCATATATCAGAGCATATAAATATTTGAAGGCCTCCCAGCCTGCTTCTTAAAAGTCCATTCAAAAGAGTTTTAATTAGCTGGGCATAGTGGCTCACGCCTGTAACCCTAGCACTTTGGAAGGCTGAAGTGGGGGGATCCCTTCAACTCAGGAGTTTGAGGCCAGCCTGGGCAACATGAGGAGACCTACTTAAAAAAAAAAAAAAAATAGCCTGCCGTGGTAGCCCATGCCTATGGTCCTGGCTACCTGAGAGGCTGAGGCAGGAGGATCACTTGGGCCCAGGAGTTCAAGGCTGCAGTGAGCCATGATCACGCACTGCACTCCAGCCTGGATGATGGGACGAGACCCGGGCTCAAAAGAAAAAACAAAAACGACAACAAAAAAGTTTTAATTCTGAAAAGAATCACATGCATTTTCAGAGAAGAATAAACTTATCTACTCACCTCTGAGATAGTTTATATCTTACCCCCAACCAACGCTCTTACTAAACACTGTACTTAAATGTAACAAAGCTATTACAAATAGGCTATGAAAGAGATCCCTGCACATCAGTAAAGCCATAGAGGATTACACAAAGTCAAAAATATTCCATGAAAATAAATCAGTTGATAGAATCTGTAAGACAGGGAGATTTAACCATTATCAAGCCTATCAAAACACGGATCAGAAACCCAAATGAACATCAAAGAAATGTGCCGTTTAGAAGTAGAGCACATTTTCAATTATGACATCATAGGCTTCTAAAAACCCATAGAACTAATCACAATTTATGAAACTTCTATTATTAATAACCCTATAAGGAGAAGAGATCATTTTCCCTCATCTCCAGAGAAGTCCAGTTAAACGCAGACTTTTCAAATGAAGTGAGTCACCAAAATGGGATACCCTCATCACTGAAATGCAGACCCTAAGACGGCAGCTAACTTTTTTCATCGTAACGTTCATATTTTACATCATGAAACAATACTTGCCAATACTTTACGCAGCAACTACCAGCAATGTACTCTATTTCCTGATTTTTTTTTTTTTTTTGAGATGGAGTTTCTGTCACCCAGGCTGGAGTGCGGTGGCACAATCTAGGCTCACTGCAACCTCCACCCCCAGGGTTCAAGCGATTCTCCTGCCTCAGTCTCCCAAGTAGCTGGGATTACAGGCATGCGCCACCACACCCAGATAATTTTCGTATTTTTGGTAAAGATGGGGTTTCACCATGTCGGCCAGGCTGGTCTTGAACTCCTGACCTCAAGTGATCCACCCGCCTTGGCCTCCCAAAGTGCTGGGATTACAGGCGTGAGCCACCGCACCCAGCCTATTTCCAGATTTTTCAAACAAATGCTGGTCTTTACTTACTGAATTGATGATGTGACTTGTAATTAAAAACAGCCCTAAGAAAGTGGTTTTTAGACTGTGATGAGACAGGGCTAGGGAACTCATTATAAATGCTTTAGGTTGTGTCCCAAACTTTCAGTCATTTATTAATTTTTCCCATATCCATGTAGCACTACAAGTACTATTACATATACTACATGTGATAATTTCTTAATAGTTTTATTTAAATAGATGACTTTTTAAAAAAACTTAAATACTTCAACTTTAATGATGGCCTATGTAATAACATCTTGAAAACGTGTCTTTGTAATATGCATTTTTCCTTATACATATTTAAAAATATTAAATGCTAAATTAAAACTATTTGTGTACTGACCAGTGTAATCCTGTGTGCAACCAGTGGTGCCCACCCTACCTCTGAAAAACCAATTCTAAGGCATGGCTCTCAGTGGAAATGAGTGGTCCAAGCTTTATAGTTTCAGAGACAGCAGTGGTAGAGTGTGATGGTCACCATAGCTGGCATGTATGACTCTGTCACATCTCCTTGACATTTCCAACTATCTGAGATGTCAAACAAGGACTGCAAATGTCACATGTCCCTTGCCAATTCTTGACTTTTGCCCACCAAATCCACCTTCCCCGGTGTTTGTCATCTCCAGCAAAGACCACCACCATCTACCCAGTGGCTCCAATGACTCAGGAGTCAACATTACTGTCTCACCCTTGATCTCAGTTTCTCTCTTTCATGGGCCAAACAACTAGCACTGCACCTATGTCTAATGCCTCAGCAAATCCTACTGGTTATAACTTCATAATATATTACAAATTCAACCCTTTCTTACTTCCAGTGTCCTCAACCTCATCTAAGCCATCTGTGTCAGTTTGCTAGGGCTGCTGTAACACAGTACCATAAACTGGGCGGCTTCAACAACAGAAACTGTCTCATAGCTCTGGAGGCCAGACGTCTAACATGAAGATGTTGGCAGGGTTGGTACTTCTGCTGGCTGAGGGAAGGAACTCTGCCAAGCCTCATTTTGGCCTCTAGATGGCTGTCTTCTCCTTGTGTCTTCATCCCATCTGCAGTATCGGGGGTTAGGACTTCCATGTATTTTCGGGGGGGACATAATTCAACCCATAACACCATCTGAGTCATCCGACTCCAGCAATAGCCTCATATCTCTCTTCCGTTACTTTTGCTCTCTGTATTCTACCAAGGGCAGATGCTGTAATATGCAAAGATGCCCTCATCAGACAAACCATGTCACTTTCCTCCCAAACCTCCCCTGCCCTTCCCTCTACTCTCTGGGTCCAGCCTGGCGGCCTGTCTGGATTCCTATGGCTCGCCCGCTCCCAGCTCTTACTTCACTGCAGCCACACTGGTCTTTGCGCTGTTCCCAAACCTCTCCCAGAATGTTCTCAACTCAGGATCTCTGGGATTCCCTTCACTGGAAAACATTCCCTTAAGTATTTTGCAAAGAATGCCCATGCTTCATTCAGGAATGCTCAAATGTCCCCTCCTCTAAAAGAGGGATGCTCCCATCACTCCTTTTCCCCATCTTCCTTTACATTATAACATTTATTATTACTGGACATAATACGGTATATGTATGTGTTTGTCTTTCTGTAAGCTCCACAAAGCCAGGAACTTTGTCTCATTTGTTTTCTACCTGGCACTTAGTAGGTGTTAAATAAATATTTATTAAACCAATCATAAGTGTGTATGTGTGTATGGGATGCATAGTTACCCATCATCAGCTCAACCATACCCAGTGTTTCAGTCAGGATTCCTGCAAAACACAGATTGAACTCTCACACTGGGTGGCTTGAGAAGAATTTGATTAAGGGATTACTTACAAAGGAGTAGGGCTCTTTTTCCAGCTCTAGGCCAGAAGAGGAAAAGGGAGGAAGCTGCTTCCAGAACCTAAAAGAGAAGAGATCACCTGACAGGTGCCCTTCTTTTTTCAGTAAAGCATTCAGCCATCCAGTGCTAAAGCTACCAGCAGGGAGCCAGGGAGCAATGATTTCGATCACATTCTCTATTCTCCCTCCTTCTTGTCTCTTGTCTCCTGCCAGGATCTCCCCATGGGGCTGAACCCAACCAGACACCAGAGGCCTGACGTGTGGCAGCTGAGGAGGTGGGAGAAGGAAAAAGGAAGAAGAAGGAAGGGTGCAGAGGGAAGAAAAGAAAGCATGAGAAATGGGGAGAGGAAAAGAAAAAGGAAAAGAAAAAGGGAAAGAGGTAGGAGTGGGAGAAGAGAGAGGGAAACAAGGAGGAGGGAGATATGGGGAAAGGTGCAAAGTGATCTGGAGGTCAGACCGAAGCCGGAAGGCACCTGCACAATCACTGGGCCAAAGGCAGCTGCAACCACAGTGACTCCTTCCCTTATTCCTTCTCTGCCCAGTCCCAGTTTTTTAAAGAGCAAGTGTTTTTCACCTTCGAAATTTTTCTGTTTTAGAAACAAACACTGTGGACGTGCCTATGTGTCCGATGGGAGGAGAGGCAAACAATTTGAGCGGGGAAGCTGCACAATAGTTTTTCTCCTCTGGCTCTCACTTCCCAGAAATGCTGAAGGGGCGAACTAGATATTATCTGTGAAGCCCACATATCTAATCACCGGGAGTTTTCTTTTGTCAAGGTTTCACATTACTGCAATTTTTGTAGGTCTGCAGTCTCAACTCAAAAGAAAACCCTGAGATTGGATTCCTGAGGCAATTCTTACTTTGCATTCAAATTTACTTCCCAACCCTGTTATACTTCAATTTACCTTTTAAAGTTATTCAACATTAGGAAAGTAGAAAAGCCATTCTGTACAGAATCCACTCAGATTCCATGGAGAAGAGAGTTCTCTGAGGGATAGCAGGAAGAGAAACTGACACAATTCTCCCCTTGGCCACAAACTGGTGGTACCTACAGGGACAAGTCACTCAGCCTTCCTGGACCTCAGCTTCCAAATCTGTAATTAGGCACGGAGATTTGAAGTCTGAAATTCCAAGACCCTGTCTGAAAGCTAGTTCAATTTTACAACGATCAAAAATATCCAAGACCCTCTGTTTTATAGATGAGTAAATTCAATTACTGGGCTCACGTCATAGTTCAAATTTCTTGTAGCCTTCATAATATGTGTGTTTTGGAAATCATGGCATTGACAAACTATTTAGAAAACATTTACCTTGACTGCTGTTCATAGAGAAATGTGTGGGTCTTAGACTATATTATATCCATTGGTCAATGATCTTCTGTTAGAGCATTTTAAAACATTACATATCGATTCAAATTAATGAATTTTATGTCAAATACCAGTTAACATATTTTACCATAGACAATAAGTTTATGGTTGTAATTACTGACTGGAGCTCCAAAAACACAGCACAATTATACTGCAGCACATATGTCAGCCCACTTATGTCCCTTCAGTTTAGAAAAAAATCTAATGATATCACATGGCACACATTTTTTAATGAGTGAAATTACAAGACACCTAAATTAAGAGAACCAATTTTCCACAGGGAAATTCAGGGGGGGGAAATCTAAAGGTAAACCAATTTTCTGAAGGCAAAATAAAATTTTCAACAGAGCTCTAAGTTGTACCCAAAGCAAATTATTGCCAGCAAGTAACGTGGCTCTGATAATTAGACTTGATTGGTGTTTAAATTAAGCAGGGGATGTGCTACACTCCTCAAACCTGTTTTGACTTGTTTCATTTGTCCTAGCAGGCATGAAGAGAATGGCCAGGGTCCCAGGAAAGGAGAAGTAGCCTGGCTTTGCAGATTGGGGTAGGATAGCATCTATCTGAACTCTCTCTCATCTGGCAGTTTCTTACCACACAGATTCCTATGTGAAACAGATGAAGAGCCCACACACACACCAATCATCATTACAACACTGAACACCTAACAGGACAGTGTTAATCTATAACACAACAATAGTTACATCTTCTACCGGGGTGTAATCACTATAAATTCTAGGGTGGGGCATATGGATGAAGGGTCATCTTATCCCTCCCTCTTATTAATAAAAGCCCCGAGGCTCAGAAGACATGAACTCTGTATATTTCAAACAAATGCAAATGAAATCATCCTCATTCATGTTTAGGTCACACTGCCATAATGTCATTCTGTACTCTTTAACACCTACTTTTACCAGGAGAATGTAAAACACGGCATTTTGGCTCCCCAGTGGTTCCACTGCTAGGCTTTGCCCTGCGGGGTTCACATAGCATGTGTGGAAGGCATTCTATCATAGTGAAAAAGGTCTCAATGACCGACAGATGTTTGTATTCTGGCTCTACATGCCTAGCAGAGCCTCAGCTTCCCCATCTGTAAAATGGGGATAATAACAGCTACCTCCATAGGGCTGTCAGATACATTATGCCTATGCCATATTCAGCACATCCCTGGCATGAGTAAACACTTCATAAATGTTGGTTATTAGTGGCACAGAGAAGGCTCTCAGCACCTGCTGATTTGTATCACCTTTAACACTGACCCAATTCACTTCCAGTTATAAACTCCACATAATTGATTTCATGGGGATTTTGAGCATTTTTTACATTTTTGAATAAAAGCACTAGAGCCCAGATAGGGGCTTCAGGTCCCCATGAGCTCCAGACTTTGTGGGACCACTGATGTCTCAGATCCCCCATATTCACCTAAATAAATCACATGTAGCAGAAGGATATAATAGGTGCCTCCAGTTACTGTGACCCAATTACAAGGCAAATCCTGAGCAAACCTCTTTGAAAATAACTGAGCAGTGACTCCAGACTAGGAGCAGATGGCCCCATAGCTGGCCTTCCTAGCACCAGACTCAGCTGCTGCATTTTGTTGCCCACCAGCCAGGGATCCCAACTCCATCATGAAAGTGCCTCCGCCATCCACAACGCCTTTCCCATGCTGTCAGCACACTTCCACTCTGATTGTCCCAGATGTCTAGTGGCATGCAAAGTAGGAAGGAAGCATGCTAAACAATCAATGAACAAACTTGTTTTTTTTTTTTGGTTTTTTTCTTTTCTTTTTTTTTGTAAGTTCGAGGCTGGGAAGAGGTGGGAGGGAAGTGCTGAGGCATAGGGAATAGAATAAGGGCAGATGACAGAAAGATAGAAGCACAGGAAGTGTTTGGAAGGAAAAACAAGAAAGGCTGCTGACGAAAAATACTCCAGAAAAAAACGAAAAAGGTGATCTTTGCCAAGAAAAATGTGCTAATCTTATGCAGCTGAAAGATATTTAAAGAAACATTGTAAGATTTCTGTCTTTAACTCCTTAATTCTTAATCCTGAAGCATTCCCAAAGGAATAAGGAGTATTCCATGACCTATAGCTATGAGCACCACTTCTCATAATTGTGAACCTCTGTTATGGGCAAAAATAAAATGCCAGGATAGCATTTTTTATTGCCTCAATAAAATTGCAAGGCAATAATTTGCTCTCTAAAAGAGCAAATACCCTTGTGGATCTACAATTTTTTAGATAGTTAGCAGTTACATATAGCAGTTCCTATGTGTTACACTCTGTTGTGTATTACATGTATCAACTACTGTAATGTTTATAACAGCCCTAGGAAATGCTATTTTTATGCCCATTTTACAGATGAGAAAATAAAGGTGTAAAAGGTTTTAAAATGTGTCTGAAGTCACAGAGCTGATAAGTGGAGCTGGAATTCAAATCTAATTTGGCTAGGGCCTGTGCTCTTAACGACCACCCCAAAGAGCCTCTCCTTGGTCATAACTGATTAATAAAATATATCAAATCATTTATTTAAGGTGGCACTGAGTTTGACTTTTTAAATTCAGTGACCTCAAGTATGCTGAGATGTTTTGGGGACTTCCAAGTAACTACTCAAACCAAAATCTACTGCTCTATTAAAAGTCCAATTCTAAAAGAGCCATAAATAATATGACCTACAGTCTCAGGCATGCCTGCCTAACTTTTAGGATGATGGGCCCTTAGGCAGCACGGCACTCTCTTCTGCCATCACTGCTGTCACTCACACTCTGAGGATGTGAGATGCTCATGGACTGTGCTGTCTTCATTAAGTTATTCTTCCTCTTGTATTTAAATCACTCATCTCATGTGATATTGCACTCAGTGACAAGCCTTCACCCAGCTTCCTCAAAACCAGACATTTAATTCATTCCTTAGTATCACTGCTTTCTAATTATCTTTGAATTTGATAAAAATAGTGGTAAAATACAGATGCCCCTTAAACTGTTACATAGTCTAAAGATGTCAATGAATCGACAGTTCTGGGGGTTTATGGGAAAGGTAATAGGTTTAAGGCAATGGGGAGGCAAGGAAGGACAGGGGTGGTGGGATTGGAGAGAGAACCAAGGGCCAATAAAGACACTGACCTGTGTCTTAAATAAAAGTACTAACACCAATAAAAACTCCAGTATTTTAATATTTAAATATAGTATAGTACTGAGGAATGTCAAAATACCAAAAAGGTAGAATGGTAATTATCAACAGAGAGGACAGAATAAGAAATTTTAATGTATGCCTAACAGATTACAGAAAGGAAGATTAGAGACAAGAAAAAGAGGCATTATTTAATTCTCATGCTGCACAACAAAATAAGAAGCGTTATATTGCTGTGATTTATCAAGATACTAAAAGTCCTCACTAATGCAACAGAAGAAAAATTAAGAAGCAAATAATTAGAAAGCTATTCTATTTGTAGTTGACAGAATGTCTCTACTAAAATATCATGAGATTCTATTAATATACATATTATTTTTTGATTAAAAGAGCTCAGATTTTAGATACAAGATCAATATACAAAAATAAATAGTATTTATATATACTAGTAATAACCAACTAGAAAACATTAAAGGAAAAATGATATAATTTACAATAGCAATAAAAATCATAAGGTATCTAGAGATACATCTATCAAAGGATGAACAACATCTATATAGTGAAAAGTGTAAAACAGCTTAATAGGCACAAATGAATACAGAACAGAAACATATACCACATACATAGAAGGAAAGGCTCAAATACTCCCCAAATTAATTTCAAGAGCCACTGTAATTCTAACCAAAATTATAAGTAGATTTGTTTTGGTGAAATTAAACAATTTAAAAAATTTACTTAAAAGCATAAATAGCCAAAAATATCCAAATCAATTCTAAATAAAAGAAGAACAAAAATAACAGATGTGCCCTACAAAAGTCAAGATTGATTACAAAATTGCAGTTGTTAAATCATGTGGGATTCACTCACGAAGAAATAGACTGGGACAAGTAGAGAACTGAAAAACAGACCCTAACACCAGTGTGAATGTAGTATGAACTGGAGGTGGTGAAACATACAAGAAAAAAAGACACACTAAGTAAACGATACACCAAAGATTCACTCTCTGCCTGGAAAAATAAATTTGATCCATACCTCACACCATACTCAAAACAAAAATCAGATGAATTAAAAACAATACCAAAACACAACTTTAAAATTTTAGAAAAAAAAAGGCTGGTTGTGGGAGCTCACCACCTGTAATCCCAGCACTCTGGGAGGCTGAGGCGGGAGGATCACTTTAGCCCAGGAGTTTCAGACCAGCCTGGCCAACCATCTTTAGTAGAGACGGTAAAATCTGTCTCTACTAAAAATACAAAATACAAAAGTATTTACATTATGTAAAAAATATAAAAATTAGCCAGGCATGGTGGCATGCACCCGCAGTCCCAGCTACTTAGGAGGCTGAAGTAGAAGAATCGGTTGAACCCAGGAGGCGCAGGTTGCAGTGAGCTGAGACTGCACCACTGCACTCCAGCCTGGGTGGAAGAGTGAGACTCCATCTCAAAAAAATAAAAAAATGAAAAAATAAATTTAGAAAAAAAGATATTTTATGACCTATAAATAGGAAAATATTTCTTAAATAGGTAGAGAAAGTAAAACTCATAAAAAAGGACTGACAAATTGAACTGCATTAAAATTCAATCCGCTACATGACAAATGACACCATAAGTAAATTTCAAAGAAAATAGCAAACTGAAATAAGATATTTCCAATATCTGAAATATATACATTAATACAAAAGGGAAATAATAAAATTAGTGGGCAAAATATATGACCCAACAACTTAGAACAGATGAAACCCAAAATGACCACTAAACATATAAAAACATACATAACCTCTTTGGTGTAATTTAGTAAAAACTAAAGTAAAACAACAAAGTCATCACTTCACACCCATCAGAATAGTGAAAATCAAAAAGTCTCAAAATGTTGGTATAAAAGAAAACAGATCTGCTGGTAGAAGGGTACAATGATTCAGAACTTTGACAAGTTTATTGCAATATCCATTAAGGTTAAAAATGTGTATACTATACAACCCAGCAAATTCTGCTTCTTGGCATAGATCCTACAATCATACTCACCTACAGACAGCAAGCAATCCACACATAGATATCCACTGAAGCATCGTTTGTAATAGTGAAAACAAAAACCCAAACTAGACACACCTAACATGTTTATTGTTAGGGGAAAGGATAAACTATGGTATATTCATGAGATGAAATAGTAACCAGCACTTAAAATGAATGAACTCAACCTGTATGCATCAATGTAGATATCTAAAAACCTATTCTGAGTGGGGAGAAAAAGTTCCAAAATGTCCATGACAGAATAAAAACACAAACTAGAAATGTACATATCAAATCTACGACAGTGTTTGCTTCTGGGAGGGAGGGCAGAGAAGGGAACAAAAGACTGAGGAGGGGTTTTCGGTCCTGTTACATTTCCTTCATGTTTTAAGTTTTCTTCTTTTTATAATATCCAATTGCTTTTATAAAGAATACTCTCTGAAGAAAAATGACAAAATGTAAACTTTAATTTTAGATGTCAGATAGGTGTTTGTTATATCATTCTCTATGTTATTCAGCATTTCACAACCTTTTCAAATTATTTTAAAGACCGCATTTAACAGCTGGACATGTAGCCATATCACCATAATTCTTGTCTATGTCAATATTTAAAACAAGAGGAGAGTCAAATTTAATAAAAAGCACAATCAAAAGATCTTCCTCCAGTAATATGGGCATAAAGGCTGTCTTTGTGCAAATGCACAGTATTTGACTCAAAATCAGATATAAGCAAAATCAGATTTAAAATCAGGAAGGCAATCAGTCAGTATGTGTCTTCCTGATAAAGGCAACACACAGGAACTTCTAATCTTTTCTTCCAGACAGCACTGACATTGACTGGCACATGTGAGGGCAATTAATAACTCTTCAAAACTGAGACCAATACCTCACTTTTCTTTCTGTTCAAGTGGAAACAGTAAATAAATCAACTTAAAACTTCCAGTAACTACTATACAAAAGGATTTCTCCATTTAAGCTCCGGGTGAAAGCTAACCACATCTCTGATCTCCCACATTTTCCCATCCAAACCATCAAGGTCAAACTTGGGATCAGGCCTTACGGCTCTGTCTGCAAGTGCAGCTGACACCTACACCACACAATCGGGAGTCGGGAGGCCTGCATCGCAGCCCACAGGTTCTCCCTGCACCCTTTGATATCAGCCTTAGCCACAGTGGAGACTCAGTGCAAGCTCGGACTAACCTCATGCAAAGAGTGTCCCATCTGTCTCTCTCCCTTTTGTTTTGGTTTTTGAAACAGGGCCTTGCTCTGTCACCCAGGCTGGAGTGCAGTGGTGCAATCATGGCTCACTGCAGCCTCAGACTCCTGAGCTCAAGCAATCCTCTCACCTGAGCCTCACAAGTGGGACCACAGGCACACACCACCACACCTGGCTAATTTTTAATATCTTTTTCTAGAGATAGGGTCTTGCTATGTTGTCCAGACTGGTCTCAAACTCCTGGGATCCAGTGGTCCTCCCAACTCAGCCTCCCAAAGTGCTGGGATTACAGGCATGAGCCATCAGGCCTGGCCAAGTATCCCATCTCAAATAGGCACACTTTTCTTCTTCTGCCCCAGGCATTCTCCAAAACCATGTAAGCCTAAGGCACGGAAGTGAAACAAAGTCCATTCCCCTGGGAGAACAGCCATCAACCAATGAGCACAGGAGCTGGTGGTTATAAATGCTCTGGTTTCCAATAAGAGTCCTTCAGGTAGCCAATTCCAGAGTACTTCTTTCAGTGTGTGTCAGTCAAATGAGAGGTGTCAGTCAAATGACATTCCCATTCCCCATCACAGCACCCTTACACTGGCATGGCTTCCGTATCTCTCCTCCCTCATTCCTGCTTCTTGACAACATCCCAAAGCTACTTGCCTTCAAATTCTCATCTCCAGCTCTGTTCTCAAGAGAACACAAATGAAGTGAGCAACCACCACCTAGTCCAGCTCTAAATGTATTTTTCTTAATCGTGGATTCTACTTGCATTAGGCCATTCTTCCATTGCTATAAAGAAGTATCTAAGACTGGGTAATTTATAAAGAAAAGAGGTTGGTGCTGGCATCTGCTCAGCTTCTGGGGAAGCCTCAGGGAGCTTTTAATCATAGCAGAAGGTGAAGGAGGAACAGGAGTCTAACATGGCAATAGCGGGAGCAAGAGAGAGGCAGGTGGGGAAGGTGCCACACGCTTTTAACCATCAGATCCCACAAAAGCTCACTCATCACCAAGGGGATGGCTCTAAGCCATTCATGAGGGATCCCACCCCACAATCCAACATCTCCCACCAGGGCCCACCTGCAACGCTGGGGATTACATTTCAACATGAGATTTGGCAGGGCCACAGACCCAAACCATAGCACTACTATTTTCTAAATACTTGAGTGTCAAACAGCATGTGAACACAGACACAAAAATAAACAGGATGAAGTCTCTGTCGTCACGGAACTCACAAATCTAGCAAGACAGAATTCACACACACACTTGTCACAAAATGTGACAATGGCTAATGGCAAGGCGGGTACAAAATATACCAAAGCACTGAGGAAAGGGTGACTGCTTCTGCTTATGGAGATGCTCCCAGCTCACGTCTTATGCTCCCAGCTCACATCTTTTTCCTCTTCTAACTGATTGGGCAGCATTTACAATGGTTTCCAATCATCCTTGGCTCCTGGTCTTCATACCTTTTTTTAGTCTGTCCTTGAGTACGGGATTTAGTGGTTCACTTCTAAGGACTAGAATACAACAAAAGTGAGGAGGTGTCACTTCCCAGATTAGGTTACAAGACTGCAACTTCTCCTTCCAAGAAGGGGTCACCTGCCTGCCCTCTCTTGCTCTCTCCCATGCTCCATCTAATGGAAGTGAGTTGTCATGCTATGAGCTGTCCTGTGAGGAGAACAACATGACAAGGATCTGAGTGGGCCTGGAAAGCAGGTGGTGCCCCAGTCCAGCCTTGAAGTGGCTGCAGCCCCAGCCGATACCTTGATATTAGCCTTGTAACAGACCTGGTGCCAGATCACCCAGCTGAGCTGCATCCGGATTCCTGATTCACAAAAACTATGACATGATAAATATTTGTTGTTTGAAGCAGATATGTTTTGGAGTCATTTGTCACAACTCCATAGATAACCAGTACACACACTAATCATGATATTAAATCACCAAAATACGGATAAATAATCTAGGCAAATAGTGTCTGATAACTGATTCTTGTTCTTTCACATACTCATTCAATAAGCATCTACAATGTGCTAGGCAGTATAGGCACAAAGCTTAACTTTTAAAAATGACACTAGCCGGGGGCAGTGGTGCACACCTGCAATCCTGCTACTGGGGAGGTTAAAACCAGCCTGGGCAACATGGGGAGACACCACCTTTTATAAAAATAATAAATAAATAAATAAAAATGTCAGTCCCTGCCTTTGTGGAAAAGGCAAATTTGCAAAATTTGTAGCAAATCTATTTATGCAACTTCCCTAACTTATTTTAAACTATGATTTGTTATAAATGTTTAATTTCTACTGACCCTTTAAGTAATGTATTAAATATATAATTAAAATAGCTTTGCTAAATTAAATGCACTTTATGTTTGATGCAAGATACTTAAAGGTTTATTCAACCTGTTTAAAACATAAGTTATATATTTAGAAAAGAATTCTGATTTCCTTTTCCACAAAAAATCCTTGCAGGAATTAGGTCTTTTCCTTCCATTCATTCAAAAAACTATTCCCACAGGCAGAAAACCCATGAAGCAGTGAATTGAAAAACTTTATGTCCAAACATTCTGTAATATTTTCCAAATCAACTATTCTGAACTCTACATTCTCCTCTTTCTGACGAGACTTAGTAACTTCTGCACAAACTCAGAATAAACATGTAAGCATTACTGAACAAGGTTACTTACGTGAGACTTTCATCTTCTGTGATATAACTTTTCCCTCTCACCAGATACTAACAAGAAGGGACAAACCCATAAAAACATGAGGGTTCTTTCTCACTTATTCATAAGACACTTCTTTAATACTATTTATTTTTAAAAATACCATCAGCTTTTCCACAGAATCCTAAGCATCCTACTTAAAGAAATATGATCATTTAGAATAAATAGAAAAAGATATGGGGAAATGATTTTTCAGTGACCTACACACACACACACACACACACACACACACACACACACACACACAGGGGACCTATTAAACCTATGACTAGACCAGTTACACTTACTCCAGGTAAGTTTAATTATCGCACTGGTTAAGCAAGCTTTCGAACATGCCTCTATTTTCTTCCCATTAATAGAATCCACTTTAACCAACATGACTTGAACACAAGTTCACTTTCATTAGAAGCAATAACTTGACTCTCTACCAGTCATGGCACAAGGCCATGAACTAAGGAACAGAAGCCAGAATATATGGGAGGAAAATCACAAAGGGACTTGATTTATTAACCACCCTCCTTTTAAGACCCACTCTGGGCTTTGACCATAGTCATCCACTATGACACTGTTCAGAAGAGTATGTCATCTGTTTTCCACTTTCAAACAGGATCCTACAGTCTTCCTCTTCAGCTCATCATATTTTCTGCATACCTCTTTCTTCACTCGCCAAAGGGAATATAATGAGAATTCTACTTAGGGAGGGAAGATAGTTTACATTTCAGTAGGATATCCTTTGAAGATTACTGACAACTATCTCTGTAACTTACTTAAACCCACAGACACAATGGAGCTCCAAGAACTTGCATTGCAATGGTATTTTCTATACAAAAGATGTATCTGTGTTTCTAATATGGGGGAAAAATGTAGCCAAAAGCATAGTCTAAATGAATTTCAGCTGTGCAAAAATCCAGCCCAACTTCTCCCTCAAAATCATTTTGCAGGAAGAAAGGGCCAGACCATGGTACAAATTGTGAAGCCAAAGAGATACAGATTTGTATCCACACAGACAAGCGTTATGGTGTCCAGGCAATTTGTCATATATCTCTGAGCCTCAGTTTCCTCTTCTATAAAATGGAGTTAACAGGCCAGGCACGGTGGCTCATGCCTGTAATATCAGCCTTTTTGGAGGTCGAGGAAAGCAGATCCGCTTGAGCCCAGGAGTTTGAGACCACCCTGGGCAACATGGCGAAACCCTGTCTCAACAAAAAGTACACAAATTAGCTCACGGTAGTGCATGCGTGTAGTCTCAGCTACTTGGGAGGCTGTGGTGGGAGGACCACCTGAGCCTGGGAGGTCGAGGCTGCAGTAAGCCATGATCACACCACTGCACTCCAGCCTGGGAGACAGAGTGAGACCTCATCTCAAAAAAAAAAAAAAAAAATGGAGTTAATAATGCCTAGCCATTTTGAGGATTACAGCTTATATATCTATATATATATACACAGTGTCTAGCACATTTACTATTTAGTAAACTTCCATTACAACATGGTAGGTTATTATATATTTTCAAAATAGTCCACCACATTGAACCCAGTACTAAAACTGTTCATGGAAATTACTATTCATTAAATATACTGAGAGTTTAGCTAATGTCAGATAACCTCACCTGATTATACAACAAGGAGATCAAACTAAAGGAACCTCCAGAACCTATCTAGCTCTAAAATAAATAACACAATGAAATTAGGCACACTTAGCAAGTCTGAAAACAGTCAAAAAGAAGGGTATAGACAAAAATGTTCCCAAAAAGAATTATTCCAAAATTAGCTACTGCTCATTTTCAGAAGGAAGTCTGTACCAAGGAAATGCTGATACAAATAGAGGCTCCACTAAGAGAAGTGCAGGCACTATAGTAATCCAGTGATATGTGGTGTTAATAAAAATAAAAAGGGATTTAGATATGTATCACAGGTTTTTAAAACATTAAGAAAACGGTGACTCTGAAGAGTTATTTCCCAAGGAATAAAAGGGACAGCAAGCTGCAACAGTATCTCACACGAATTAAACTGTCCTTTAAGAGCAACGGCCAACAGAAAAAGAATGCATCTGAGGCTACTCAAAGCACCCTCATGGTTCTTGCCATAAGTGTTAAATTTTGTGTAACAAAAATGTTACTAAGAGGTGCCTCAAATTGCCCAGCAGCCTAATAAATTAGACTGCTGCTCCTGCCCACCCTCCTATTAAACCCTGGTTAAAGAGATGCTCTACCCAGCTCTTTTTCTCTTCTCTGAGCTTTTTTGCTGAGGCTTTGAATAGATAGATACAAACAGACAGAAAATAGAAAATGTAGACTTCAAAGTAGTTGATTTGGGAAATATTACAGAATGTTTGGACATAATAGACAGATAAGATTAGATTATGGCTCTTACAATAAACAGGGCCAAGATGGAATATTGTGCCAAAATCCCATTTGATTTGAGAATGTTTTAAAACCATTCGAAATTGTAAAAGACATTATCATCCATGGGGAAATGTTGCTGGGCATGCACCGAGTATAAATACTGCCTAAGCAGCCTCTACTTGCAGGAGAAACCCTCTCTCCATTATAAAACAACACATTTCTCACATGTATCCATTTTTTTTCTTCAAAAAAAAAAAAAAGGCTTAAAATAGTGGCAACATCTTGGGTCAGGGTTTTGCAATTTAAGTTGAATCAGAAGACACACTGAAGGATACTAATGAACACTCTGAAATGGAGTAATTTATATTAGGCAAGAACTGGTTCCTTTTTTTAAAAAAAGTATACAGGTTAAGTAATCCTTCTCCAAAATGCTTAGAACCAGAAGTGTTTCAAATTTGGGGAGATTTGGGAATATTTGCATATAATGAGACACCTTGGGGAAAAGACCCAAGTCTAAACATGAAATTCATTTGTGCTTCTTACACACCTTATACACATATCCTGAAGGTAATTTTAATAATTTTGTACATGAAACAAGGTTGACTGTGGTTTGACTGTGACCAATCCACACACGAGGTCAGGTGTGGAATTTTCCATTTGTAGCATAATGTTGGCATTCAGAAAGTTTCCAGTTTTACAGCATTTCAAATTTTGGATTTTCAGATAAGAGATGCTCTACCTGTAGGTCATTGTGGCCACACAGAAGAACTCAGGCATCGGCTACGTGTAGACAGACAGAGCAAACAAAGGAATGTTTGACGACTACGAACAAAAACACCTTGATTTTGACATTCACTATTTTGCTAACTCCAGTTCATTTTATTTCTCTGAAATTCAGTGTTCTTAGCCGAAAGATGAAGTAATGAAGCTAGAGTAAATCAAAGGTTTCTCTCCTAGACTTAAAATTCTACAATTCTCTAATTCTGAAGCACCTCAGGCTTCAGCTGTTGAGAAAAAATAATGCTTTATTTTTTATTTTTTAACAGACAAGCTGTAAGCTTGAATCCTGGAGGAGTTACAGAGGCAATAAAAGGCAAATCAGGCAAATTCTTTACCTGGAATTCTGCAGTGAGTCAGAGGATGTGCAGGGACAAGAATCCAAAATTCATCATCTTTATTCTGGCTGATGTAACCACTATAAATAATTGCCTCATGCCTGTGAGGTAATATGCTTTTGCCAAGGACCCCATTAATATCTAAGCAGACCTTGAGAGAGAGTCTCCTCTACTGTGCACACAGCTTTTATCAAATTATAATTCTTTTCAAACTTTCTGCCCTGATTATAAAAATAATACATAACATAGATTCCTAATGGAATAGCTCAAAAACACAAAGAGAATTAAAATCAATTGCTAACTCCAGCTCTTGAAAATAACAAATATTTATTGACCATGTATTGGGGATATAACAGGGGCAAGACAATTTTCTTGATCTCAAGAAGTTTACAGACCCACGGGGTGGAAAAAGACAGGGAAAAGGCAGTTCCACAGACTCTCACCAGAGCTTGGCTAGGTGATGGGGGCCTGAAGAAGGAACGCCTTACCCTGGCTTACTTCTCTGGGCAAAAAAATGCTCAAGTGAACTCCAGGAAAGGAAGAGATAGAGTAAATGAAAAAGGACAGGAGAAGAGAAAAGGGGGGGAGGGGAGCAGAAGAGGAGCAGGGGAAAGAGAGAGGGGAAAGGGGAGGTGGAGGGGAGAATAGACAGGAGGAGGGAACTGGATGCAGAAAGAAGGAGAACCAGCCAACAAATGGAGAGACGACTCCTCAGGAGGACACAGATGTTTCCTTAGCGAAGACTGGATAGACTCTAGTTTCTGCCTGCTTCCTCAGCTTCAAATTGGGGTATGAACCAGAATAGAACAAACTGGACAAAACTAGACAGAACCCCCCAAAACTTCCATCAGCTCTGCAACAATGCCACAGGGTAGCCTCTAGACATGGAACCCCAGTTTGGCTTATGACCCCCTCATCACAATACAAAGATGCATAAAGGAGCCAAGGAAACCTAGAGCAAGGACACCCCTAATTATCTGTAATAGGGATATTGAGAGTCATTATTTCACTGAGTCCAGCAGGTTTCCTGTTTTGCAGAGGCTCTGACCCTGGACAAAATTCCATCGCTTCAACTCATGATGCAGGAAGAGCATAATGCTGAGGAAGGCAGCATAAAAGGCAATCATCTTCACATGTTTGACAGAGTTTTCTGATATGAGCACACCAGACATCCCAGCTGCTCGTGCCATGTGTATAAATGCTGCAGCTAAAGACATACATGTGGTCTGGCAAGAGGGTCTATGCAATTGGATCTTAAATCATGAGTACGACTTTCATAAGTAAACACACTGGAGAGAAGAGGAAGAAAACGAGGAAGAAAAAAAGGAAAAGAAATAGAGAATTTTAAAAAATCACTAGGCAGGATTTTCTCTTCCATACATCCTAATCCTCACAAAACTGCATCTAAGAGTCAACAGATGAGAACACTTATTCAGAGCACAAGTGATAAAAGGCAATAACAATATAAAGCTTTTCACAGACTTGCCACCTCAGCTATTTATCACTGTCAAATCATTTAGGTTAAAAATTGTAATAACAGAGGCTAACTGATCATTGGTGAAGTCATGCCTAATAATTCTTAGTAAACAAACAAAAAAAAAACCACCTGCCTGCTTTTAAGAGGTTAGCAGAGTAAAAGCACAAATATACTAATCCTTCAAAGGAGAAAAAAATTAATATTTATGACAAATGTTACTGAAATAAATTTGCATTCCTTAAGTTATCGCCTTTTTTCTGCCTCTTCTAACCTCATCATAAACAAATTATTTATATATAAAACATGTTTTAATTGTAAAATAACAAAGGATAAGAAAACTTTGTAGAAGAAAAAAGCAAGACATTTTAGAAAGGGGATACACTAAATTTACTTTGACACCAAAATAAAAATTTCTGAATATTCAAAAGAAAAAAATCTTAAGCAAATTAAAACCCCAAAAGAGTAGGACACTTTTTGTTCCAAGTAACAAAATACCCAAATCACAGTGACTTAAACAATATAAAGGATTTGTCCACTGGTGCAACACAGAAGTCCAGCATGAGGTTTTGCTTAGGACAACATTTGATCCAGTGGCCTTACAGTGGCTGTAAGAACTTGATTTCTTTCCAAGTCTTGGCCTCACCTTTCACAGCGCTGCCATTTTCCTAAAACAGTCTTTCTTCACACACCCAGTGTACCTTTGAGCTACTGTTAAGGTTTTTCTTTTCTTTTTTCTTTTTTTTTTTTTGAGAAGGAGTCTTGTTCCAGCGCCCAGCCTGGAGAGTAGTGGCACAATCTCAGCTCACTGCAACTTCCACCTCCCGAGTTCAAGTGATTCTAGTGCCTCAGCCTCCCAAGTAGCTAGGATTACAGGTTCCCACCACCACATCCAGCTTATATTTGTGTTGTTGTTGTTGTTGTTTTGTTTTATTTTATTTTTTGAGATGGAGTCTCGCTCTGTCACCCCGGCTGAAATGCAGTGGCATGATCTCAGCTCACTGCAACCTCTGCCTCCTGGGTTCAAGCAATTCACCCTGCCTCAGCTTCCCAAGTATCTGGAATTACAGGCGTCCAACTACCACGCCTGGCTAATTTTTGTATTACTTAGTAGAGATAGGGTTTTGCCATGTTGGCAAGGCTGGTCTTAAACTCCTGATCTCGGTGACCTGCCTGCCTCAGTCTCCCAAAATGCTGGGATTACAGGCATGAGCCACCATGCCTGGCCCTGTTAAGGTTTTGTATCTCCCAATTAATGTCCAACAAGAAAAAGCATCTTTGCCTCAGCAGTCCCAGTAATGGGACAGAAATTCACTCTGCTAGACTTAGTGTACGTCACATGCCATCCTTGTGGTCCCTGGGACAGAATTAAGACAGATCTACATCAAATGCTCCCCTAGATTGGGGTCCGTGTCAACTTTTCCAAAACCATCTTTTGGCCCTACTTTTCATGGCACTGCCATCTTCCTAAACAAGCTTTCTTTAAACACTCAAAATAGCTCTGAGTTATTGTTGAGGCCATGTATTTCCTAATTAAAGTTCAGTAACAAAGAAAATCTTTCCCAAATGCAAAAAAGGGGGCTGATAAAGAAGGCACTGGGGAAATGAGTGCCAGGGAGGTAGACACCACCAGGGAACCACATGTTCTAATGCAGGAAGATCTGAATTTAGTTAAGTCATACAAAGTTATAGGCAAATTATATACAACTCAAAATTATTTTCCATAATAAAATTAATAAATGTTCCAGACACCATTTTACCTCCATGAGCCCCTTAGATGTCTTTCATCCTATCTTACAAGAACTAAAATTAACTTAAACATCAACTAAAATTTTAAATCTCCTTTTTCTCGCCTTATTCATTTTTCTGTTTACCAGCCTGACTCTCCATATACCAACTAATTTATGGAATTCAGCCTTCAAGAGAATGTTCCAGAAATTTTATACCATAACATACCTCTTCTGATACAATTACATACTTTATAATTTACAGTCATGGATTAACTCTATTTTCTCCAGGACTCAAGTCATTAATCTCTAGCAACAAACTAGCTGTACCTCCGTAGACCAGGAAAGCCTGCCTCTTAGTATAATGGACATTATCTAATCCTACCTCTCATGGATAAAATATCAAGAACTAATATCCCTCTCTAAGCCTACAACTGAAAAAAATACATCATAGCTTTAGCTCCTCAAGGCTATTGGAGAAGTATGGATATGTGGAACTCATCACAATTTTTCTACCCAACTAACCACCTTCGCATAGATACCCTAACCACACCCACCTCTGAGCTTCCATGTTATCCCGGATACAACTTCTACTGAACTTGTCACAGTGGATGATAACTATAAGTTGGGCCATCAGTCTGGCCTACTTCAGAGAGGCAAAAAAGCATAAAACCATTAAGAATGTGGCCAAACTCTCTGGATTTGAATCCAGGTATCTAGGTTTGAAGCCAGACTCTGTCACTTATTAATTCTATGAATTCACTAAAGGTCAGGTAACTCTCCAGTTTTCTTCTCTAAAAACTGAGGATAGCAGCACCTCCTCCAAGGGTGTGTGGTACAAATGAAATAAACTGATACATGTAAAGCACTCAGAATGGCACCTGGCACTTAGAAGTTCAATAAATGTTATAATTCTTTCATAGGATACAATTTTCAAAAGCATCCTTGAAGTCCCAGCACAGGCGAGGGCCAAATATATACCGCCCAATAAATAAACGTCTATTAATTTATTCATTTGGTCCACTAATCTTAAAGTGTTCCTAAAGATTAGTGACCTTATCAGGAAACAACAAGTGCTGGAGAGGATGTGGAGAAATAGGAACGCTTTTACACTGTTGGTGGGAGTGTAAACTAGTTCAACTATTGTGGAAGACAGTGTGGTGATCCCTCAAGGATCTAGAACTAGATATACCATTTGACCCAGCCATCCATTACTGGGTATATACCCAAAGGATTATAAATCATGTTGCTATAAAGACACATGCACATGTATGTTTACTGCAGCACTATTCACAATAGCAAAGACTTGGAACCAACCCAAATGTCCAGCAATGATAGACTGGATTAAGAAAATGTGGCACATATACAACATGGAATACTATGCAGCCATAAAAAAGGATGAGTTCACGTCCTTTGTAGTGACACGAAGCTGGAAACCATCATACTGAGCAAACTATCGCAAGGACAGAAAACCAAACACCGCATCTTCTCACTCATAGGTGGGAATTGAACAATAAGAACACTTGGACACAGGGTGGGGAACATCATACACGGGGGCCTGTTGTGAGGTGGAGGGATGGGTGAGGGACAGCATTAGGAGAAATACCTAATGTAAATGACGAGTTAATGGGTGCAGCAAACCAATACAGCACATGTATACATATGTAACAAACCTGCACGTTGTGCACATGTACCCTAGAACTTAAATTGAGTGTGTATGTGTGTGTGTGTATATATATATATATATGTATATATATGTGTATATATATATATATGTATATATATGTGTATATATATATATGTATATATATGTGTATATATATATATGTATATATATGTGTGTATATATATGTATATATATGTGTATATATATGTGTGTATATATGTGTATATATATGTGTGTATATATGTGTATATATATGTGTGTATATATATATGTATATATATATATGTGTGTGTGTGTATGTGTGTATATATATAAAGATTAGTGACCTTAATGGGTCAGTGTTATTTTCCAGGTCCTCCTTTCTTCTTGTGCCTCAGGCTTTCCCTGGGTAATCTCCTCCACTCCCATGGCTTCCTTTAGCACCCATAAGATAATGACACCTAGATTGTTATCTCTAGGCCATTTGCATCCTTATCTCTCCCAGCTCATATATATCCTTCTTGTCTACTGCATCTTTCCCTTTGAATTTCTCAATAGGACCCAAAATGTAAGGTGAATGGAACAATAATCATTGCCAAACTCAACCACTGATGCCAGGCTTCTGATAACTCCGTAGCTGGACGAGCATCCTCTTAGGTACTCTTACAGCACTCTTTATACTCATCTACTTATCCCTTTCTTGAGCATCTACTGTGTATCATGTCAGGCTAACCATCATAGTACTCACTCTGCATTGTCTAGTTACCAGTCTGCCATCTCCATTTCTGGCCATAAGCTCCCGGAAGACAACCAGAATTGGGTCTTATTTGTCCTTGTTTAACCAGCCTGGCACAAAGCAAAAATGCACAACAAATATCTGTTGGGTGAGTGAATGAATGTTCCCATAAGACCGGTCCAATGATGACCCCACAGAGCTAAAACACTTCCTGTAGATCACAAGTTAATACCAAGAGACCACAGTACTAGGAAGAATGTAGGTGATCACTGTTTTCAGCATACAGATAAAATCCAAAGATGCTCCAGGAAATCAACATTCTTATACTATGTCCAAAGTGGTTCCATTAATACTGATGAAAAGAACATAAATGTGTGCCTGCATTTGAAAGCTGAAAAGGTCACAGGAGTCCGTAACTGAGAAAACCCAGGAGGTAGGGGGAATTGTGGATAGCAAAAACCAACAACCCATAATCACCCCCGCCCCAACACACACACACACACACACACACACACACACACACACACACACACGACTGACTGGGACCAGCTGTTAAAGATGAATGCCAGACTTCACACCAGCTTTCAGTTTAGAACAACTTAAGGAAAGTATCTGACAATGACGGGAAGGGCTATTATAATGAAAGACACCCTCCTTGCATGAGGAGGCAGGAAATGATGCAGCCACCGGGCACCACCACCACTATCCCCGCCAGCACATCCATCTGAGCAAATCTGAAAGCCTGGGGGTGAGGGGAGCTAAAACCTGAGACAATTCATGAAACTAGGAAAGAGGGTCCAATTCCATTACTTTGTGCAACCGCTTTGTGCTCCAAGTATGAGCCACTAATATACCCTGGCTGTGTATCAAAATTCCCATGAATATTTGTTATTTTTCCCAGAAAATTGACCCTACCTAGAAATTACAGAACTTCAAAGGCAGCAAAGAGAACTGATAAAGTCTTTTTTGATATGGCTCTCAGAAAGTGACAGAAAGTGACTCAATTCAAACCATCATCAACACTCTATGGGGACATAAGGCTTAACAAAGAACTTCACTTAAGTCTATGTTCCTTCTTCCAAACTTAATGCCGGATACTCAGCCTCATCACATATTGAAGACTGTATCAGAAAATGTTAGTGCTAGCACCAATAGGCATTAGGCAGTAGACTCACTTGGGGGAGTCTTGGATCTGGCTAAGAAAATCATTCTCCTCTCTGTTAAGTGACCATGGCTCAGAGAAAAAAAGGATTCTGAAGGCATTAACTCTTCAGGAAGGCTAACTTGTAGATCAAATGACAGAGGAACTATCTTGCTGACACACAATATTCTTTTTAAAGTGCTTGACAAATGAAAAGTGGTGGATGACTTAAAAATACAAATGAGGCCAGGTGCTGTGGCTCACGCTTGTAATCCCAGCACTTTGGGAGGCCGAGGCGGGCGGATCACGAGGTCAGGAGATCGAGACCACAGTGAAACCCCGTCTCTACTAAAAATACAAAAAATTAGCCAGGCGTGGTGGCGGGCACCTGTAGTCCCAGCTACTCGGAGAGGCTGAGGCAGGAGAATGGCGTGAACCCAGGAGGCGGAGCTTGCAGTGAGCCGAGATTGCGCCACTGCACTCCAGCCTGGGCGACAGAGACAGACTCCTTCTCAAAAAAAAAAAAAAAAAAAAAAAATACAAATGAATGGACAGCACAGAAAAGAGTATTCTGTTTCAGGACCACTAATGTGACAACTATCAAACAAAGAAAATGTGCTTTGACATTAATGTTCTATCTCATAGAAGCCTTTTAAGCAGCACATTCCAAAGATTCTGTTTTTTTCAGAGGCACAACAATATAAAAGAGGTTTTGAATTGTTACTCGTTTTACATGGAGTAGATTTAAAAGACAGTTGTAGGTAAGGCAATGGCAAAGGTGTATATGTAAATGTATATGTACAGACACACAGAGGAGTTCATTTAAGGGCTGCATTTCAAATTATTTTGATTGGTCTAGGCTAGTGTTAGTATTAAAGATGCAAAGTTTCATTCATGAAATTTTAAATAATGGTGATAAGATTTATCTAGACATACAAGCGGAACCTAAATATAAGGCACATGAGTAATAGAATGTGCATGAATTTTGAATGCTTATTTTTCAGAAAAAAACAAAGAACTGAATGTGTGAATTCCTAGAATCTCTATGCTAGTCTGTATTTGCATTTCAATAGCTTGCAAGGTAAGCTCTGTGAAACTGGTCAAATGTATAGACTCTCATCTCGTCTCCACCTCAAATCAGTCAATTAGCTTCTAGAGAGAGTGGCGCCCAGAAGTTAATATCCAGGATCTCAAAACCTATTCCCACTGATACAGATCAAAATAATTTCAAAGCAAGTGTGTTGACGACACAAGTTTTCTATGGAACAAATTCTGGATAGGAAGCATACAATACCAGGAGCTACTAGCTAATGTGGTCAGGGAACCCACACGTGGAAATGAAACAGACAAGGCAGCGTACAACAACATTTGGCGGGGCGGGAGGGGGTAGGGGGGAGGAACCACACACAAAAATCAGGAGATGGAAAGCCAACACATCAAAACATTTTTCCAGGCAGAAAGGTAAAAAGGGGTTTGGCAAATTTTGTCCATTTAAAACAAAAGCATTTTAGATGCCATCTCTGCTACACTGATTAATAGAGACATGCTATACATACGAGGCCCCCTGTGATTCCACACCCCACCCCATTCACCATGCCCTCTAATCCTGAATCTCTACTAATTTGCATTTTGTAATTCTGCAATCAAAAGCCTTTACTGGTTCCACGTTAGCAACTCCTTGCCATTTATAAATCCCCTTATTCCAAAGAGTTACTGTTTTAAAGCCCACAGCAGCAAAAGGATAGTATAATAAATACACAAGTACTATTTGAATGACCTTATTAATATATCATGCCTTCCTAATTGCAGCACTTCTGTTCCTTCAATTTCTGCCTTCCACAGTCTTTCTTATTTCATTGCAATGAAAACAAGGATTGCTAGAAACCAAGAATGAAGTCAAAAGTACAAGGCCTTACGTATGGGTCATAATAGAAACTCAAAAACTAGGAATGGAAAACTGAGGTTAAAGAAATGAGTAAATAAGGGAATGAAGGAATATATGGATTGTGAACATAATAAAGCTATTTTTATTAAGTACCCATACGCCTAGCCAGAGCTAACCCTGTGGTCTGAATGTGTGTATCCCCCTCCCCAAAGTTCATATGTTGATGCCCTGATCCACAAAGTGATGGTATTAACATTTAGAGATGGGGCCTTTGGGAGGTAATTAGGATTAAATTAGGTTATGAAGGTGGGGCCCTCAGGATGGGATTAATGCCCTTATTAAAAACAGAAAAGACATGAGATCTCTTCTCATCATATAGCAAGAAGGCAACTCTCTGCAAACAAGGAGGAGAGCCGTCCCCAGAAACCAAATCTGCTGGCACCTTGATTTAGACTTCTGAGTCTCCAGAACTGTGGGCAACAAATGTCTGCTGTTCACACCACACAGTCTACGTCATTTTGTTAGAGCAGCCAGAACTGACTAAGACAGTTAGATATTTGCCTACCATTGGTATAGTCATCGTAATAATCCTGTCAGGTAATTTTTAGTATCTTCATATTATGGAAACTAAGCCTCAGAAAAGTTTTAACCTCCTCCAGAGTCATAAACGTAGAATTTAGGAAAGCCGTATGATGCAAGGGAAGGAGAAGAGGAGGCTCAGCTGTCTACAAATACAACAGTAACAGCAGCCACAACTTATTAGGAACTTGTGGTGTTTTTACTTTCTGCTTCATACTGCTTTAAGTAATTTATATGCACACATCTTATTTAGTTTTACCACATTCCTGGAGGCAAGTAATATATCTTATTGATGGCAAAATAAAGTTTAGAAGAAAATAGCATGCCCAAGAAAATAAAGCCAATAAGTGGTGGGCCAACATTCAAACAGAAATTTAATAGACTTCAGTGCTTCTAGTAGTGTGCTTCAGTGCTCTTAACCACAACACATGCTTGTGTCCCATATTAGTCATCTTTGTCATCATAAAGCTGGGTAACAACTCATTACAAAACTTAGTGGCTTATTCGCACATTTGTAGGTCTAGAGGGAGAATGTGGGTCTGTTGGTCTTGACTCCAGGCTACAGGTTTACGTAGGTCAGCTCCACAGGGGTTTGTTCTGGGACCCAGAGTAAACAGGCAGTAGCTACCCTGGGTATATTCTTCTCAAGATAGATGACCAAAGCACAAGACCTGGAACCTGCAGAAGCATATTTTAAGCCTCTGCTCATGATACATCCACTAATAGCTCATTGGCCAGTGAACAGTCACATGGCTGAGCCCAGCGTCAAGAGATGAAGGGCAGGAGTATCTCTGCCTATCACGAGGCCAAGCAAGGGAACACATGTACATGTCTATTACAGGAAGTAAAAAATTAAGAGGATTGAATCTATCACAGTATCCAAGTTTGATGCATAGTAACCATATTGTCTCTTAGCTTGATTGCTAAACAGAAATGGAAAATGAATCTGTGAGCTTAACAATCTATATTTGGAATATAGTTTTAAAGAAAAAACAGAGTCAAATCAATCTTGAATCAATATAATTCAATCTTTACCTCCATTCTCAACGATGCTAAAATTGAGAAAACAGGTAATTATAAAAGATAAAACAATCACTATCTCATCATGAAAAATGTTAAGATAAAAATATACAATGAAATATTTCTAGACCTAGCTTCTAAATTTTAGCACAAAGCTAAAAAATTTTCATTTTAAAATTTCCAATTAGGAAATATTTAATGTTTTCTCTAATCATTTTGAGCTAATTGTTACAGATTCTACCTCTGACTTCCTACCACTTTCCTGAGGAGTGCATATTCTCAACATACTAAACTGCTAGGCCAAAGCTCAAAAAAAAAGTGATGCTAGTAAAATGAAGCTTGTATTCTCATTTGTTGCCCAAGAACGCGTCAGTTTTTTTTTTAAATTATCAATATGATGTAATGGCTTTGTGAACACACATACACACATGCACAAAGAAACTGGAAACAGAGTGCAAGAAAACTGATAAAAATGTACATGTCATGTGTTTTTCTTAGTTGAACCCCCATCTTCAATTACAGATACTCCATTCAAATGGAATAAAAATCTTGGCTGAATTTGATGTAATCTCACTCTTTCAAATTCACTCACTGTTCAAGCAATACAGTACACCAACCTCATCATCTTCATTTAAAAATAAATTGCTTTTTCCATTACAGCCTCTAGTTTGAGATGTTTCATTCTGCCTTTTAAAAACCGTATTGGAATAAGACTTGTAGGCAAGTTGTCAAAGTTGGAAGCAATTTGGGGAAAAAAAAAACCTACACATCTTCAAAGCTGGACATATTATTTTCAAGGCCTGATACTAAACCACAGAACTACTTTGTGCACCATGTAATTTTAACCATTCCTGCAAAATAAGTGTTAAAATACACATTATGGTACAATTCTTGAAAACTATTCTAACAGAAATCTTTGAGTCTCGGAGAAACTGCATTTTCTCTTTATTCATAGTCTAGTTCAATTAATTATTATAGTTGATAACTTTACAGTCTCTCTCCAGGCTTGAGCTCTCTTTAGAAGTCTAAAACTACATATCCAACTGCTTACTGAACATCTGCACCTAGATGGCTTCCACAGGTACTTCAAACTCAAGATTCACAGAACGAACTAATTCTCTTCTCAGCATCCAAGTCACATTTATCTTTTGCTCTTGTTCCTAATCCCTAATTCCTGAAACCATACAGTCACCTAAAGCTTCTTCCATCTCTCCTTTGCCAAGCATCAACAGGTCACCATGTCCTGTTAATTCTACCTTCAGTTGCCTTTTCTCCATTCTCCTATCACCACCTCAGTCCAGCAGCATCATCTACCACCTCCTCATTTCTAAATTCCCAGCTGTTTATCTTACTTCTACTCTTGGCTTCTTCCCAAGCATTCTTCATTAATAGTTGACAGAATAGTTCACAGTTGATAAAATATTTCTATGCCCTGATTACAGTCTTTCAATGGCTTCCTATTGCTAGACTATGAGGCCCAAATCCCTGAACACAGACAGCATCATTCTTGAGACTCTGCTCATCACTTCCTGCTTCCCACATGCACTATTTGCAGTTCCTTGAAAAAGATGCACCCTGTTCAGCCACCACACCTTGCACACACTGTTGCTTCCTCCGCCTAGAATCCTCATCTTGCCTAATCAGCGCCTGTTCATCCTTCACCATCTGGCAGAAGTATCTCCACCTCCATGAAGCCTTCCCAGCCTCCTTCAACAGAGCAGGGCGCCATGCTCAAGGACCCTGTATCTTGACTGATGATAGTTGTAGCACTTGCTATTTCAGAAACTGTTGTCTATCTCACCTACCATAATAGAAACCCTTCGCAGGTCAGTGTCATATTCCACTCATTTTTGTACTGCTAGAGTCTAAGATAAAAGTACAATAGTGTAAGTTTAAGACACAGCACACAGTTCTCTGACACAAACAGTTCAATATATGCTATTATTATTATTAAACATTTGTTGAAAGAAAAGCAAAGAATGGGCTTCTGTCCTTGACTGCCTCATCAAAAAAGCACACACATTCACAATCTAAGTAAAATAGCCAATGTTTTGAGAGCTCAAACATGTATATTATTGAAGAGTATCTATGATAAAGGTTTCCAAATCACAGGCATTATTGTCTCTAGCATTAGGAAAACATTCCAAGGGACAAAGCAACTGTCTCATCGTGCCCTGGAGGTGGTTTTCTAATGGAAACCATGGAGCACGTGCCAGCAATTTTAAAAACATAAAACTGCACCTGGACACTACCAGTGCCATGGGTCCCTTCGAGGTAATGGTCTAGAGCTGCCTCCAGCTACCCCACTATGATAATTGCCCCCCAAGGCAGATTGGTTAATGGTTTGAGCTCTCATGTTACTATCATTGTTGTTATTTGGAAGCTCAACAAACAAATATGGTGAGTATATCCACCTTCCAAACACCTCCACATTAAAAAATATATATATATAATCAAGTCTCACTTGAGACTTGATAGAAAGGAGACCAAAGCACTGACATACATTCTAAAGGCTGTCAAACTTTACATTTGGATATTAAGAAGTTGTAGGTTTGATGATGTGGGAGTTACTTGGACCCCTAATCCCTTAAGAGCAGTGGGTTTCAACTCTGGATGCACACCACTGAGAGATGCTAATTGAATTGCTGCGATTGTATCTAGACTAAAGGCTTTAGAAAGCTTTCCAGGTGGTTCAATAGGGCAGCCAGCTACAGGTGAACCAAGTCCTAAGGTTTAGAGACATGCGCCAGATTAAAGTTGATTTATCTTGCTCAACTCCAAAAGATGGCATAAAATAGAAAAGAGCCTTTAAGGACCTTTCACTGATGGTGCTAAATACTACATAAAGGCTTTTCTTAGACAATGAGGGAAAGCAAAGTTAAAAACAGGCACTCAAAACCCACTTATTTAACTAATCATAAAGTAAAACATGCTTACTGTTGGATGGTTCAAAGAAAAATTTATATCCCACTAAGATATAATGAATATTAACATTTTAGTACATTTTCATGTTATTTTAGATGATAATGATGAAGAAAAAGAAAATAGGTTCTCAACATTAGCAACAATAAATATTTTTAAGCTTTCTATACCTCATTTGAATTCATACTCAGCAACTCTGCTAAAATTAAGTGCTAGTGTTTTATTGGTGAGGAATTAAATAGCCTAGCCAACATCAGGCAGTAAGAGGTAGAGACACTGTTAACATTCAAAAGCTCATGAATGCTCTTTCCTTCTATCCCACTAGGCTACAGTATACACACACACACACACACACACACACACGATCCTGCATGGTTTTTTACCCAGACACATGTATGTATGTCTATGTATCTGGGTATGATACACATTTTATTTGCTTTAACTTTTATTTTAGGTTCTGGGGTACACGTGGTTTGTTTCACAGGTAAATTGTGTATCTGTCATTTTTTGTCCTCACCCTCCTCCCAACCTCAAGTAGGTTCTGGTGTCTTAAGTTCCCTTCTTTTTGTCCATGGGTACTCAAGTGTTTAGCTCCCATTTGAAAGTGAGAACATGCAGTATTTGGTTTTCTGTTCCTTTGTTAGTATGCTTAGGATAACAGCCTCCAGGACCATCCATGTTGCTGCAAAGGACATGATCTCATTCATTTTTACAGCTGTGCAGTATTCCATATTGTATATGTACCACATTTTCTTTATCCAGTCTACCATTGATGGGCATTTAGGTTGATTCCATGTCATTGCTGTTGTAAATAGCACTACAGTGAACACATGCATGCATGTGTTTCATGATAGAACAATTTATATTCCTTTGGATACATCCCAAATAATGGAATTGCTGGGTCAAATGGTAGTTCTAATTTAAATTCTTAGAGAAACTGCCAAACTGCTTTCCACAGTGGCCGAACTAATTTATGTTCCCACCCACAGTGTATAAGCATTGCCTTTTCTCTGCACCTCACCAACATATAATGCATATTTTAAATGATCTGTACATACATTACATAGACAGCCTGCTCTTCTTTTCACTTGACAGTATTTTCAGCTTTTCCCCATATCATTAAATATTTGTCAAAAGCATGATTTTTTTTTTCAGACAGGGTCTCACTTTGTCACCAAGGCTGGAGTGCAGTAACACGAACACAGCTCACTGCAGCCTCAACCTCCCAGGCTCAAGCGATCCTCTGGCCTCAGTCTCCCAGGTAATTGGGACTACAGGTGCACACCACCACATCTGGCTAATTTTTGTATTTTTTTTGTAGAGACAAGTTTTCACTATGTTGCCCAGGCTGATCTAGAACTTCTGGGCTCAAGCAATCCACCCACCTTGGCCTCCCAAAATGTTGGGATTACAGGTGTAAGCGACTGCACCTATCCCAAAAGCATGATTTTAATGGCAATGTGGTCCTCTAACATCTGTTATCTCATGTTACCTGCCAATCTCCATGATTTTGATTGCTCCCAAAAATTAAAAAGTGATTTCTGAGACACTTTAAAAAGCTCTATGATTACATATAATTTATTTGAAATTTAAGTTTCAAGTAAATTCAAACATCTTATTTAGTTACGCTCTAGTGCTAACAACAAAATGATTGGTGGTTGCATGCATATTGATCTTCCTAAGTTCATGTAATTCTCAATTTTTATAGTTTATCTAGTTTATTGATTAGCTGGGCTTTCAGTCTCCTTTGTCTTTTGTCATTCTTTCAAATAATTTTACTGTTTTAAATGCAATATCAAAAATTTTTGGTCATCGTAAGAAATCTTTTGAGGCAACTTATTTTTTTATATAATAAATAAAACCACACTACTCTTAAAAAGGAACCATAAGATTAATAATGAAGTGGTGGCTAATTTTATCTAGAAAGCTATTGCAACTGAGCATGAAACTCAGGTCTGGACAGCTAAGGCAAGAATGTAAAGACACAGGATAGGTCACAGCTCTCATTATGTGATTAAAAGAAGTAAACTGGTTCACTTAGAGAGGGAGAAACTTTTTTAGTGCTGAACTCTAAGCTAATTTATCATGTGGGCCTAATATAAGAGACAGGGCACAACATAATGGATGAGACTTCAAAGGGAGATTTACAAAAAGCACAAAGACGTTTTCTCACAGTCATTCCTTTTAGCAACACTCAATAAAAGCCAAGGACATAATGTGAAGTTGTAATCCTGTCAGGGGTTTCAAGGGGAGCAGAGATGGGTGGTGTAGGTGCATTGCATTCTGGTGATAGGACCTGCTGTAGGGCAGACCCCTGGGAATCCGGGAGATAAATGGTAAGAGGTCTCCTGGGCTATTCCTCTCACACATCACTTCTCTGAGCCAAGCTATCACAGGATCTGTAGAGCAGAGCAATTTAAAATTGAGACTGCTTGCAGGACCTGCAGCACAGGTATCCTGCATTATTGATTCAAAGGAGCGCCATGTGCTTCAGATACTAAAATGGAAGGGGATGAACTAACATTTTCCCATGAGGATTGAGAGCCTGATTGGAGAGTCTATGTTACCTCATACAACAGTGGGCAATGGCTGGGGGCCATGGCTTTTCATGAAAAGCAGCTTAGAATCTGTTCAAATTCCTGAACTGTTCAGGCCCCAGTGATACAGGCCATGAACACCTGAACACTGACTTTGGCTTGCAAAATGCTAAGAGTAAGGGGCAGCCCAGCATGTGTTCCTTATAAACCATGTTAGGTGTACTTCATTTGCCCATCTGGATCTACTCTCCACCCCACGCTGGGCCCTGGAGTCTGGCCTGCATGGACAACATCCACGGGCTCCCTTTCCCTCTGGTGTCTAAGCTGGCTTCTGCTAATGGGGAGCACAACAAGAGTTCAGAAAATAAGGTTGAGATACCCCCTGGTACCTCCCTGCAGATATGACTGGCTGTATCCTTTTACCTAAGGTCACAGGTCCTGTCTCACATCTTCACTGTCTCCGGGTTCTACAACTGTTCCCTCTCTCACCCCTTTAGGCCTACAGGTGGTAATGGCTCCCTGTCACTTCTAGCTCCTGGTACTGCAACATCCCTTAAATTTTCCCAATTCCTGCCCATCCCTTTTACAACAATCCCTCTATTAAGTTCTTCTCAAATTATCTAAGACATGTATGCCACCTTTTCATTGCCTGGACCCTGCCTGATACCCGTATTTAATTACTTAAAATTGCTGTGCAAGTCTTACTGGTGATAGAGGGAAGACAGCTAAGATTAACTAAGTACAACGTGCCAGGCACTGTGATAAAAGATTCATAATCTCCTTCAATCTTTAAATGTCTCATTTAGTTATCTCCATTTTACAGACGTGGACATGGAGATTCAGAGTGGTCAAGAAACTTAACACAAGTTACAGAGCTATTCAATGTCACCGAACACATATCTGACTCTAAAACCAGTAATGGTCCATGGTTTTATAGTTTCAGTGTAACATACTCCTACATGAAATAATTTTAAATTATTTAAAATAATGCATGTTATAGGATTAGATTGTAAATAAATAAAATCATGACTATTATCAAGTTCAGAACGGAATGCAGTAAATACAGAAAATTTCATGAAAATTGAAATTCACATTAATCGCTAATAAGCAGAAGAATGTGTGCAAAATAAAGAAAGGATATTGTAGGTAAAGGGGATACATGCAGTTTGGAGGTTCCAAACACTGGGAGAACAGGCTATGAAACAGGAATCTGGAAGGCAAAGATTTACAGATGAAACCTGAAAGGAAGACTGTGGCTAAACTCACAGTATGCATTTTTAGCCTACCCTGGAGTAGATCAGGAAAAGTCATAGGAGGATCTTACACCAGGGCAGTGATATGGACTCTGGGCTAAAAAGCAGGATGAATTGGAGATGGGTCTGGGTTCAGTGGGGTACCAGACATTTCCAAAATCCAGGTGTGCGAGAAGTTAGGCCTAGCTTCTAGACATACTTTGATAGTAGAATTGACAGGGTTTGGTGACAGGAGTCAAGAGATGGAGAAATCAAAGGTGGGAACTAGAATGACTTGGAGAATTGCTGTTTCACTGACCAAAATACAGAGATGACAATATTGTGGTTTATTAACAATTATACCAGAGAGCCAGAAGGTGCAAAAGAGGAGCTAGTAAACAAATTAGTTTATTTTACAGTTAAAATCAACTCTTAGAGTATAAAATAGAATTTTTTCTGAACACAAGATTTTGAGGACATGCCATTTTTATCCCCTAAGGATCAGGAAATAGAAACTACAGTACTATATCTATTTCAGAGGCAGAAATTGAACTCCTCCAGCGGGTAAGAAACACCATTCGGATGTGGCATTGATTTGTCTCATAAACTGAGGACCCACAACTGCAAAGAGTTCATTTGCCATCTGGATGCTTCCTGTCCCAAAGAAGTCTCAATGTCTTTCTGGAATTGCTGAAGAACGAGACTGCTTTATCCCAAAGATGAATTAATATTATCATAAATGTTTCTATTATAATCCTCCAACTAGACTTCTTCCCTATAGCCACTCAGAGTCTTCAAATGAATATAGACAGAGTAATCCTCCCATGTAATGATCCTACTATTGAATTTCAGGTAAAGTGTAAACATACCCATAATTATATTAAGGTTGACACGGAAGAAACATTGAGACGTTGTGACTTGAATATACATTCATGCACCATGAGACAGAGGCAGTCTGATGCTCAGTTAGAACATAAGAATCTATCTGCTATTTTGTTTCCTAAAATTGAATTCTAGACCAAGGCCAGTGGAAAATCAGAGCCTAGGCCAGGGTAAGAACGTTATTTTTTGTTGTTGTTTTAAATAAGGTGGGAAGGGCAGGGGACAGGGGTAGGGGGTGTGAAGTCGGGTTTAGAAGAAAGAGAAGCAAACAAAACAAAAAAACCTAAACACACTCACAGATCTAGAAGTCTAAACAAGAAACATTTCATTGCTTTTTGTTGCTGTTTAACTGCATCATAGAGGAAATTTGGGGAAAACATTTTTTCACATTCCAGCTGCATGTGAGAGTCTGGAAGTGGATGGAAATGGTAACATTTAATTGGGGTGTGTGTGTGGGGAGGTGATCATGAGAAGATGATGCCAGGCAGAGCAAAGCACCAGAGGATGGCAGGAAAGGCATCGTCAGCCGCTCTGGGATGCCCCTCTCTTTTAGTAAGTCATGCCTGCCTTATGATGCCTGTTGTTCACTGTTCTCCAGCCTTAGGCTCTACCACATTAGGGATAGGGACATTTTCATTAAAACAAATAAAGAGAAACATATAACAGAAATCACTGAAACAATTAATTTCCCTGACAGTTAAAAATTATGATCCACATATGAGGAATATTAGGCCCAAAAGGAACCAGTTATCCCTTGATGAATTAGACCTGTCTAGAAATTCAAATTGCCCCAAGTACAAGGTCGGTCCAAGCCCATCCATCCATCAGAATTTCCTATGTTTTGCGATGCAATCTGAAAAGTTTCCTAGATTCTAACACTGGAAACCACAAGGGCTGCTTTCTCTCATTCTCATTTCAAAGGCAGTGACTGAAGTGCTATCAGTAGTACTGGAAATATTAATACAGTCCATAGAAAAGATGGAAAAGTGCAGTCACTTAAGATGAACAACTCAGTTGTGCTGCCATTTTATGAGCTTGTCATGCTTTGAGAAATTATATGTTCTGACTGAAAATAATTTTTCAAAGTCCAAATTTTAAAAACACCACTAATAGTCTCATGTTTTAAAAACTAGAGGTACTGAACTTTTTAAAATTGGTCCTAAATACATACTGCATCATTTTACACCAAACACATAATACATTATTGTAAAATTAGATTTGAGAATTAGAATAGTGTATACTCCAGATTTTTGACACTGGGCTTTCAGTTAAAGAGCTGGTTCATCTCACATACTATGTATCTATTCAATGCACAGATGCTTTTTAAAATAACGTAAACTCCCCTATATTAGCCTGTCATAATGATCCCTGTAAATAAATGTTTACTAGGTTTACTGATAACTGTTCTAACTTAAGGACAAATTCAGACAACAAACATGGTGTATAAATACAACAAGTTCATTTCATAAGCAATGATATGGAATGTTATAGAGAATATAAATCATCCCTTGGTTTTCAACAATATTTATTGGGTTCCTCCTAGATGCTAGTACATTTATTATATGACCCTTAACTTTAAAGAACTCAACTCTACCCATCTACTTATTTAGTACACTCAAAAGTCATATATTACAGTATGCATTTTACAGAATAATACACAGACACCAAGAGGGTGTGTCAGGATTACCTCACAACATAGGATTGGAGCCAGGAATAGAGATATGCAGGTTTCAGCCTAGCTTTCCTAACACAAGTATACCTCATTGGCAGGTTCAAATGTTCCACATAGCTATCTATATTTGTAAATTAACTTAATTCTCAAATTCACTAGGTGGCGTTACTCTCATGAACTCTACAGTGACGTCTGTGGTAATGCAAATACATAAAGTGTGTATTCTGTAAATAGTTTCCTTACACTGGAATTTCTAAAAACAGCTACTCTATGTAATGTCTTTCTTTAAATGTTAGATGCAATGGGAGTAAAAGCAAAATAGGTTTTGTATTAAGCCACAGTAAACTTGTAACCACGAAGTGGCAGAACTTTTAAGCACTTTTATGTTGTTATTTTTCACAGCATGAAGACTTATCTCATCCAGAAGAGAAAATATTCCTTATCCATTATACAGAGGACGGCAGGTGTAGAAAAAGTATATTAAGTACAATAAAAACCTAGCACTCTAATAATATATTAGCAAGTATTCCTTTGTTTTGTAGCAAATCTTTTAAATAGAAAATAGCTCCATTATTTTAATGAAAAATAATGATTCCTTTATTTCTAAAATTAAAGGCCCATTAAATCCATGCACCTCACAAGCACCATATGCTTCAACTATCTCCTCTGAAGTTGTGATAATAGACATATTACAGAAATAATAAAAACTCAAAAAAGGAATTTCTTCTGAAAAACACATTTTCAGATCATTTAAAATGAATTAAAGGAAAGAGAAAACTCACAGAAGAATTACTATCCAGTCACTAATAATCCGAGTTTAACAGAGTTAATCATGTTTTTAACAAAGAGCCTTTCCATATTTAACAAGTGACCCCAAAGAGGACGTGGACACAAACAGCTGTGCATTACCAGAACTTTATAGAGGTGATGAAAACAAAGAAAAGGAAATCCACAGCAGTGACTAACCACACTGTGCATTCAAAAACAATGACCACACTGAAATTCATTAAGGAGGTAGTCTGTTTACTTAGGTTTGAACAATAGATGGTATGTAACCCCAACTTCTCTAATCCCTCTTTTGTTTAGCTGCAAATAATCCTTTAGTTGCCTATAATATTAATATTACAGTAATATGAATATTAGTATTAATAATTGATACTTAGAACAAAAAGCAGACAGCTAGACCAGCTGAAATTCAAAGACTTAATATTAAGGAAACCTTTCTAAATGTGCTGTATATTCTGTATTCCAAGCACTTTTCTAGTACCAAAATAATATATAAGAGTTTAAAAATGGCTAATGATTAGATTCTTTCACAAAGAAAAATATCACTTACACACAGGACAAAGAGATGTGCAGGAGTTAACCATACTAATGTTGAACATACTTATGTTCTGGCTTCCTTAAACTTATAAACTGCCAAGCAGATGTTTTGTTGTTTTTTTTCCAAGTTTTCTGATTTGCTAAGTTTTAACTCAGAATGTATTTGTACAAAAAAGTCAGAGTAATTTCATTAGAGAAACTTGGGCACAAAAAAGCAAGGCAGTGAGATACATATCTTTTCTCATCTCAACATAAACAAATTACAGCAAACTTTGATTGAGCTGCCAGCAAAAACTTTCATTTCACTGACGGAGAAAATTCCCAGCAGCTGCACACAACTGCAAGGCGATCAGACAGATGCCGCCGAGCGGAGGTTGATCCCGACACAAAACTGAGTCCTGTGTTCCCAGAATTGAAAGGAGTTGCTACCCCTCGACAGACTTCCCAGACACTTGACAGCATGCCAGAGCAGTGCATCAGCTGTCACTGCCAGCCACGATTTAACTATTCTTGAATAACCAGTAGAAAAACAAACCACCAAAGTGTCAAACTAAAAGTCGTATCTATTGTCTCTGACAAAAGCACCTTCCTCACTGAACCCTGTGATGTGTCATACCTGTAACTAGAAACTCCGTATAGCGTTGCCATGTAGATACTAAGAATTATGCACATATTCGTGCCCAGTAAAGGAATGACAAGGGAACTTTGAAATCCTCAATGGCTGGCCACTGACAATGCTACATGTCAAGAATGGAGCAGTCTCCTACCTGGAGCCCTCTTCGTCTTAGAATGCTGGACTCATCCATCTCACCCTCTGCTTTCTCTGAGCCTCTCACAACAGTCTAGCCATGCTGTACTACCTCTACTTCGGCACGCTAATTCAGAGCCCGGCAGCTGCTAAACACTTACATCACGCTCTAGCTGATTGGAGCCCGGAGTCAGCTGGTCCAGCTTAGTTATTCACTCCAGCAACTTCGGAGATCACGGATGCTTGCAGTTCGGTGCGAGAGAGCAGCAAGTGGGCTCAGATACCTAATGCATTTATCCAGGCGGAGGAGGCTCTTGCTATTAGACAGGAAATCGTGAGATCCTTGTTTTCTCTTCTTCAAAATGCTGGCTGTGGCATTCCAGGAGACCACTAAATGGCTTTCAGCAGTAGCTTTGGGTCAAGCCCCATCTGAAGCAACTATAAGGTCACAGTGGCTAAGTAAATCAGCGGTGACAGACACCTCTGTAAAAGGCAGCCGCTGATTGGGATGGTGAAAAACTAGGGCACAGCTGGTCAGCCAAGCAGCACCACTATGCCTGGCGCTCATCTCTTCTGAAGGCATCAAAGAAAACAAAAATGGAGCAGAACACACATGCTGCCTGCAAACCTGAAAACGGAGGGCTCAGGGCAGCTGCTCTCCAGCCACCAAACCCATTACACCTCCCAGCACGAAAGCCCATTCATTTACATAAATACCTGCCCTTCAGTTCCTAGCCCAAAGAAAGAAACAGTTTAGATTTTAATTTCCCTCATGATAATAACTTAGTTCTGCTGATACCTGACCAAAATGTTAAAAGGCGGGGTGGAGGGGATTCTAAGAGCCATCATTAGTTGGAATATTTAACCTATGTATAGTCTATAAGCAGCTAAAAAAAAATTCCCATCATGTGCAATTTCACAGTCTGTTTCAGCTTGTTTACTCCGTTCATCCTCATCTTATTTCAAATGAAAGCAACCAAGAGATGAATATTTAAGTTCTCATTACTGGCATGGCACAGGAGTAATAACATACGACACTACCAATTTATAATAAATTATTCCTCCTTGGTGTCTAAAGATATTTAAATTGAGAGAATAGTTTGATCCTGAGAGAGATACAAGGACTAACTGTACTTTGTCTAAGAACCACCTCTTTCACTCTATCCATTAGAATAATTATTTTTCTTGAAAGTTAGGAAGACAAGTATAAACATTTTTTTAAATCAGTAACTCCTGGCTTTTACTTAACCCAGTTATCTAGTGATGTTTAAATGTGGGAGAGGGGAAGGAAGTGTCTAGTGGTTCCCTACCCATTCACCTGCTATTCCACTGGTTTTCCATCTCTTTCTGTCTGTCAACACACCATTAGGCTTGCTATCAATTGATTAGATTATGTCATTAAAAATAGCTGAGGGATTTATGAATCTAACCACTGAGGAAAACTGATTGCATTTTATGTTCCCAAACGGTCTTTGCATATATCTCCAGACATACAAAGAGGAGCCTGTCAAGAAATGCCACCCCTAGCAGAGAAGGGTCTCAGAGTGTTTTTCCACTTAGGCATGTTGATTTGATACCACTTAAGGAAGAAAACCCCAGAGAGTTTTTAGCTCTCGCTTGTATGTGAAGGAGTAATATCATCTCTAAAGCAAAATACAGCACAAAAACTGGTCATTCTTCAAGTCAAAGTGTATCAGCAAATTCTAGCACAAATGAATTTTTAAAAAAGATTTTTAAAACTACGTTTTTTAAATCCTTTAAAAAGGACAAATTTAAAAGAAACAAAAACCACCTAAGAGAGGGAGAAAGGGCCAGCCTTGTTCTATCTTTTGGCAATCTGTAATGCTGGTGGAGAACAGACCCCCATCCTTCACAGGCTCACCTGCACTTTAATCTGTTCCTGCAAAGAGAAAATCTGGCTCTTCAGTGAAAACAAAGGGAATGACAATTGTTGCCTGCTTTCTCCCTCAAGTCACCCTCCTGAGAGAGGAGCACAGAAAGTTCCCTGAATGTCAAGAGTTGTTTTAGACAAAGCCTTCGCAGCAGCTCCGAATATCTTTACCAGCTTACAGTGTCATTGCTATCTGCCCACAGAGGCAAAAGGAAGTCCTGACTGATTTTGGAAAAAATCTTGACCCGAGAAGCTCAGTTCTTAAAAGCAAAAGCCGAGCATGGTGTACTCACATACACTTCTACTCTGAGGACTACAATCGTCATTGTGCTGGTGCTTCTAGAAAAACTAGGGTCTAGAGGAGGGCACCAAGTTCCCACTACAGAGAAAGAGACAGGGGATGGGGGGGTCGTGGGAGGACAAACCAGTTTTCCCCTTGAAACACAAATCGAGTCATCAGGAGAACAGAACAAAACAAAACAGGTAGAGAGCCCAGAAGTATCTTTTCTGTGACCAATCGTGTAAGCTAGTTGGAAGTACTATCAGAAGACATTTGGAGGACACACTGTCAAAACGTCAGCTGACGTGCATGCATCTTAGGCACTCTGCAGCTCGAGGTGTTTGGGAGGTGGTGGGAGGGATAAATAGGAATCTGGCTAAGGATGAAAAGTATGTTTCTTAACAAAGGAATATTTTGAGATAAAATCTAAGTGAGTGTTCCACCATTAACTAAGTCTAAAATGAGGATCATGACCATCATACCATCAAATCTAGTATGAAAAAATATCGATTACCTGTCAAAATGTATCATTTTGAGAAGTGATACACATACATTTTAAAGAAATAAAACCAGCCAGAGGCAAAAACATTTGGGACAAAAATGAAAGGCTGCTGAAAAATAACATCAAGCAATAATAGCTTAGCGGAGGGAATAGTAAAAGGAAAATTGCTACATTTACCCTTTGCTATATATTTTCTCATCAAGATAAGCCATGTGTTAAAATGCAATAAAAACTTCAAATGATGATACTATTCACAGGTAATAATTAGGATCTAGCCTAATTTCCATTAATAAACTCATTTTTCCTGTGATTTTATACCTTCATGGAATATATTCACAATATTATGAGTCAATTCACAAAGTACCAGCCTCAATATGTATTGCTTTTACATGTGTATTCAAATCATAAAATCTGGTAGTCTTTGTCATTAATTGTAATCTAAAGCCAGGGGCTTTGCAGTATTCCATTAAAAAAAAGATTTGTATGGATACACCACATGCCTACTCTATTATAAGGGTAATTTACTTCCTGGAATACTCAAAATCCATGGTCACTGTAATAAAGGTCAAATTTAAATTTTAAGAATTATTGCAATTAAATGGTTTACGAAACAAAAACAATTCCAAATACCAACTGAGAAAAACCAGGGGGAAAGAAAACGTTTGGTTGAACACATTTCAAAAAAGCGTACATTGAGATTTTGTAATATTGTCCACAGTGATGTTTGGTACAAGGATATGGGTTCTCCTCTGATTTACATGGCCAGATATTTTTCACATGCAGTCATGTGCTACATACTGACATTTCAGCCAATGATGGGCCACATATATGATGGTCCCATAAGATTATAATAGGGCTAAAACAATCCTTTTGCCTAATGACACCTTGATGATCCTGACTCTGTGTAGGACTAGGCCAGTGTGTGTGTGTGTGTGTGTGTGTGTGTGTGTGTGTGTGTGTGTGTGTGTCTCAGTTTTTAACAAAAAAGGTTAAAAAGTTAAAGAATACATTTTTAAATAGAAAAAAGCTTAAAGAATATAAAGAAAAAAATATTTTGCTACAGCCACATAATGTGTGTTTTAAGGTAAGTGAAAGCAAAAGAATTTAAAAGTTTTTAAAATTAAAAAGTCTATAAAGTAAAAAGGTTACAGTAAGCTAAGGTTAATTTATTATTGAATAAAGAAAAATACTGTTTATAAATTCAGTGTAGCCTAAGTGTACATTATTTGTAAAGTCTACAGTAGTGCACTGTAATGTAGGAGGCCTTCACATTCACTCACCACTCACTCATTGACTCACCCACAGCAACTTCCAATCCTGCAAGCTCCATTCATAAGTGCCCTATACAGATATAAAATATTTTATATTGTATTTTTAAGGTATGTTTTCTATGTTTCGATACAAAAATACTTGCCATTGTGTTGCAACTGACTATGTATTCAGTACAATAACATGCTGTATAGGTTTGTAGACTAGGAGCAATAGGCTATACCATCTAGGTTTGTGTAAGTACACTCAATGATGTTCTCACAACAATGAAATCACCTAGCAACACATTTCTCAGCACATGTCCTTGTTAAGTGACACATGACTGTACTTAGAAATAACTTACCTCTCTTCACTAGTTCTGTGTTAGTTACCCCAAAGTAAACAAATCTTCTGATGTTACCCATTCCTCAGCAACTGAAATGTTCATCGAGGAACTGCTGTGAGGAACATCTGAGGAGTTCCCACTCCACTCCACTGGCCTAATCCAGCCCCATCCAGCAGCTCTCGCTGAACTGCCTATCCAAAAGCCATGGGAGCTGAAGTCGGAGGGCAGTGGAGAGGATCGTCCTCTGGTAAAGTTGTTTCTCCCGCCACACTAGCCAGAAGAAAGAGTGATAGAGGAGTGACAGAGAGGAGTACCACTGTACTCCTCATCCCACTAGTCAGAGTTCTTGGTGTGCTAGGAATGTGATTTCCAACACCATCACTACAATCCGGGGTGGGATCTCTCCTAAACGTCTTCTTGAGTTAAGTGTGACCGTGATCACTACTTCTCAACAAGGTAGACAGCCATAAAATAAACATCCTGTTGGTTACCTGTAGACAACAGACCAAGGGTTCATATGTCTCTCTAAATGTTCATTCAGAGGTAAGTCACTACGGCCAAATGGATGAATATCTCCATTCATTCACTGATTACTTCTTTCCATTCATAGATAACTGCCAGTGGCCAATGAATATGTTGTATTAGCTCATAAAAGATTACAAAGGAGAAACAGATGATTCATGAACATACATACATCCAGTATTGTGAATATAATCATATCTTGAATGCCAAAGAGCAACACAGCTGTGAGATTAGTGTCTACATTTAAATTCCTTCTTAATTTTTGTACCCTATTTTCCCCCATGTTTCACTTCTAAATATTAATAACAATGGCCGGCCGGGCACCATGGTTCATGCCTGTAATCCCAACACTTTCAGAGGCCAAGGCAGGTGGATCACCTGAGGTCAGGAGTTCCAGACCAGCCTAGCCAATATGGTGAAACCCCATCTCTACTAAAAATATGAAAATTAGTGGGATGCGGTGGCACACACCTGTAATCCCAGCTACTCAGGAGGCTGAGGCATGAGAATCTCTTCAACCCAGGAGGTGGAGGTTGCAGTGAGCCGAGATGGTGCCACCGCACTCCTGCCTGAGCGACACAGCAAGACTCAGTCTCAAAAAAAAAAAAAAAAAAAAAAAATGGCCAACATTTGTTGATCACATTACATGCCAGTCATTGCTGTTAAGTACTTTATATGTATCATCTCATCAAATCCTCACCACATAAGTGAGGAACCGTTATAATCCCCATTTCACAGATGAGGAATCAACACTCAGAGAAGCTAAATAACTCCCTTAGATTCCACAGCCAAGACAAGGTAGAGGTAGTGTATTAGTCCATTTTCATACTACCTAAAAGAACTGCCTGAGACTGGAAAATTTATAAAGGAAAGAGGTTTAATTGACTCACAGTTCAGCATGGCTGGGGAGGCCTCAGGAAGCTTACAATCACAGCAGAAGGTGAAGGGGAAGCAAGCCACCTTCTTCACGACATGGCAGAAAGGAGAAGTGCCAAGTGAGAAAGGGAAGAGCCCTTTATAAAACCACCAGATCTCATAAGAACTCACTTCACTATCATGAGAACAGCATGGGGAAACTGCCCCCATGATCCAGTTACCTCTATCTGATCTCTCCCTTGACACATGGGGATTATGGAGATTATAATTCAAGATGAGATTTGGCTGGGGACACAAAGCCAAACCATATCAGCTGGTACGCTGGGATACAATACTAACCTTGATCAGGTTGACTCCAGAATTTGGGCTCCTAACACCATGCTCTACTGCCTCTTGGAGTTTAAACAAAGAAGGAAACAGTGCTTTCAAAGTGAATTAATAATGTGAAAGGTGTCAGATCCTTTAGCTCCTAAGAAAAAATGAGCATATCCTAAGTTGTCAATGGTCAAAACACACCAGAAAGAAGATTCTGAATCCCCAGTTCTCTGAGCCATGTGCCTATAAAAGAGAAAAGCAGCCGGGCCCTAGCTACTTTAGAGGGGAAACTAGAGATACCCCCCTGGGCAGGAGCGGTGGAGGAAGAGGGCTGGTCAGAAACAGGCTTCTTTCTACTTTCCTCTTAAATGTCTCTGGGCCTCCACTCTGAGTTTGAACAACTCTTCATCCTTCTGACTTCAAAATTATACAGTCCTAAATATAACACATTTATTTACAATCAAGTGGATTCCACAAAACCAAGAGCACCCTTTCCATTGCCATGCCAGGCATAATACACATCCCTGCTAACTTGCGGGGGTTCTGGCAGCACTTCATTTTCTAGTCTGATGCTTTTTCTGGAATTTACCATTGAAGGCAACTCCTTAATTCTCTTTCCGTTTAGGTGAAATGACTCAGGGCAAGGCTGCTCACTCTGTTCTGAGCAGTTCTGGGAAGAAAGGAGGAAAAACCCCAACTCTGACATCTGCCTTGATTTCCCGGAAGCCATGCCTCCCCAGTGTACTTAGAAGTACCGGGTGCTGAGAGCCAGTCCCCATGTAGGTTTTGCCACAGAGAAACCCGTAGGCTGGGCAAGTCCCTGAACTTCCTTGAGCTCTGGTTTCTCATTTGTAAAATGAAAATATTATGGGCTTACCATCAGGAAGCTGATAAGGGGAAGTGAAGAAGAGGCAACCTTCTGGGAAATTGAGAAACTGGTCTCACTGCCCTCCAGGTAAGGGCAGCCCATGCCCCTCACTGGGGACACCTGGTCCCTCCCTACTGAACCCACAGTCCTGTCTCCCAACCCTCCCCATCTTCCTCCAGGCCATTACCATCTCACCAAGCATCTGCTTCACACAGCTGCTCAGCTACCTTCCTGGCTTCAAGGATCCTGCCCCGAACATGCTCAAGGCTGAGGAGGGCACCGAGGTTTCCCATCAGCCCCTCCTCAACACCAGTCTCCCAAGTCAGACAGCAGAGCTCAGAAACCAGTGATGAGCTGAGCCTCACATGCCTAAAACACACACTACAGCATTACTGTTCACTCTGAGAACAGGTTAAATCCTTAGCTAAGGTTGACACAAATCTTTATTACCATATAAAATTAATGCCATAATATTACAATATTACTCCCTGCTGTTATTAATGGCTAATCTTTAGGAATATTTACTATTCATTAAAATAACACACAAATGAACCAGATATTAATTACCAGTGTCATCAAAACTCAAAAGTAAAATGACACCTGGAAACAGGTTCCACACTATTTAAAGTACCAGGAGATATTACACTCAGGAACAAATACCAAAACCACAGATTTTCTTCCCCTATATTTTAAAATAGTCTTTTGAAATTTTAAAATAAAGTTCCAACCTCTAAAGTTAACAAAGGTAAAGAAACAGCAGACATGTACTGTATATGTCTTTTTCTCACCAAATAAAACAGACTTTAATCCTGTCAGAAAGACTAAAATAAGGGGCAGTCTGCCTGCTAGGGAACGAAGGAATTTTTCCCACTCCAAAGAAAAGAGAGAGTCTAACACCTTCCCACTGATAATACATCAAAGTCTGAATTTATCCAAACAGTAGCATTTTCTAAAACACATTTCATGTAGCAAAAATTGCAGGTGGGGTCAGTAACAAGCATATGCCTATGAAATACGCCGCATCCCATGTTTCCTGCATTCAGCTCTGTTTTCCTTCCCACCTGCAATCCTGAAGACTTCTTAAATGTATGCAGTTGGTGATTTCTACAACGTAACATGCATGATTTTGCTTAAGGCTTTTCACAAGAAAGCTATATTGCCTTGACGTTTGCATCATCTTTTTTTATCTAATTATTTCTGGCATATTAGCCATCAAATCACTACTGACAATATGACAGGAATCATGGTATTGAAAAAATTACATCCTAGGAGGAAATAATAAAATATAAATCACATACATAATTTTCTTTTGAACATTTTAACAATGACACCCTCATATACATATGAAATATAGCAGACTATCCTCATAAATGCCCTAACATCAATCACAGCAGGAAAATATTCTCTACTTTGCAAACACATGAATCCAACAAAATATAGCATTTCTAATAAAACTGGGTAATAGAACTTCATTTTTTTCATACGAGAGTGTTTATGAAGATCTGACGATTGGAAATAGCTCCAATATATATTTTTTCAATTATGTCCCTTCATGTCTAAATGATGCACAGCCAACACTGGGACCATGAACTAATATTTAGCAAAGTCCCATATGTCATATTAATATATAGATTAAGAAGGAAATAGATGAGTGAAGTGATGTTGGCAGTATTGCCACTGTATGATACCTATCAATTGCACAAGCTTTAGAAACTCATATGTTAACATGTATATTTACTCAAGATAATACTACTAGCATCAGCTAAGTATTTTATGAGCTTCTGAAACAGAGATTCCTACAATTATCCCTAAAGTGAAAAGATATACCTAGAGATAAAAGATCAAGGAAAATTATTATTTTTTTAATTTTATACTCTATATTCCAAGTATAGCTACTACATCAGAGATTAGAAAATCACGTTCAGGCTATACATGTATTTAAAAATCCCACAGTGGCTGAGAGCAGGGATGCACACCTATAATCCCAGCACTTTGAGGGGCCGAGGCAGGTGGATTGCTTTAGCCCAGGAGTTCGAGACAGGCCTGGGCAACATAGTTTGCAATGTTTAAGAAGTTTGAAACCCCATCTCTACAAAAAAAAAAAAAAAACCCACAAAAATTGGCTGGGTATGGTGCTGTGTGCCTGTAGTCCCAGCTACTTGGGAGGCTGAGGTGGGAGGATCAACTGAGCCTGGGAGATCTAAGCAGCAATGAGCTGAGATCACACCAGTGTACTCCAGCCTGGGGAACAGAGTGAGACTCCGTTGAAAAAAAAAAAAAAAAAATCCCACAGTGAGGAGAAACTAAGTTCTAGGTTAAATGCACTGTTGCCTAGCCAAACTTCTCAAAAAAAAAAAAAAATGTAAACACAAAATGGAAAAAACTCTGGAAAATTTTCTAAGGAGAAAAACCAAGCTGGTCACCCTAGAATTTAAAATATGATTGACCAAAGACATATATGTTAACTAAAATCAGTATGGAATCCCTCATGTGAATTAATCAAGCATTCTTTCTTACATCTGTGTTTTCATATTGACAGGCATTACAACATAGATCTGAAGCGCCTGTGCAAGCTGACTATTTTAAACCCTAAGTTTACGATCACGTCTTCAGCCTTAGCCTACCTACAGGCATCAATTTAAATGAATTCTGAGATTTTGACCACAAGCTTCACTCTGATTTTGTTTGGATTACACACACATAGCCGAGCACTTCTGGTGACTTTCACAAATACTGAGCAGCCAAATAGGTTTGAGAGGTATATATAAATTATTGTTTTTTAAATAGCTAAGTTTCTTTCAGGTAGCAATGCAGAAGGCTAGATGTTCCCCCATGAATCTTGCTCGTCATTCCACTGGTCCCTACATTTGGTTTGACTTCCTATCATCCTGCACTCACATGTCATCCATTATCAGACATAAATAGAAATGAGGCTGCCACCTGCCAACTAGCTAACAGTTAACAGTTAAAGAGAAGTGCTCCCTGAGACTCTATCGCATAACGCGGTAAGCAATGTGTGTTCCCCTTCTCTCTGACATTAACTCCGTCTTCTAGCATCCCTTAAGTGGACTCTTCAACACAAAATGGGCTCCAGATTCTATCTCATTAATCCTCATCAATTTCTTGAGAAGTAGAAAGAAAAGAGACTGGTCCAATTTACCAATCAGGAAAGTGAGACAATGAGGTTCCAAGGAGAGCCCAAGGTCATGAAAATAGTAAAAAAGGCAGAGCTAACAAGAGAATTCAGGCTTCGTAGGTCAGAACGCAGGGCCGAGGTGGCCGCCATGTTCCTGAACACCTCCCCTTCTTCCTGCACTTTCCTCGTCCTTCTCATCACCACTGCAGTAGCAATCCAAGGGCAAGTGCTGCCCTGCATAACTTGCAGATAGACACACAAACGAATAAAAATCCAAATGTGCGCGCACCCACACATACATATGCATATAGTGGGAGAAACAGAAGCATTAAGTGAAGATCAAACCAAGGAGATATACATAGGAAGAAGTCACATTAAGTACCACCTGAGGACACAGTATTTGTATTTATCTAGTTGAGCAAGAGGATGTGGAAATTACAATGTTTAAACTACAAGGGCACAGACCATAGTGAAATCTGTTCTGTTTTTTTTATTTTTAGTGGCAAAGTTTCTCTTTATACTACAAAACCACAGAGTCGAGCATCAATACTCAAAATACCATATGATTCTTGGGGTCAGGGTATACATTGAGTCCATGGCTTTTCCCTAAGACCCTGATCAGCAGCTGCTCTCTTTTGCCTTTCTCCATCTCTTAGTTCAAGAAAAACAAACATATGTCTAGTTTCCTTAATAATATTTAAAAATTATAAAAGTAATAGATGTCTATGGTAGAACATCTGGAAGATACAAGAACACTCAAGTCATATCTAATTTAAATGAGCAATGATTTATAACCAAATGTACATGCACTCTTACGTATACAGGACCTGGAAACTACTATTAAAAGTTGTCTTTAAAATAGCTCTTAAAGTAAAATTTAAGGATGGCTTTCTTTTACCAAAATCCATTTACAACAGTCTTCCAGAAAATGACAGTAGACGTTTAAGAAGTTTGATCCTTCTGGAAGTTGATTTAACTTCTTGGATTTATTTTCTCTCTAGCTTATATAAGAATTTAATAGGGGCTCTAGCACATTATCCTTAAAAATCAAGGCAATCTATCTCAAGTTTTATACACTGATATAAAGTCCCTCTGTTCTGTTTGAAATCTCCAGCTCGTTCATTTATATTCATTAATCTTAATGATATCATTAATGCACAATGTGTTTCACAGAAACTAACTGTATTTTGCCAGAATCAAACATTCACAATTATGCCTCCCATTATCACCTAATAAAATAAAATAAAATTTAAAAATTCTCAGGCACGACAATGAATATTTTGGTATATTAACTGATTTGCATTTTTAATGCTATAATAAATTGACCAGATTATCATCAATTAGATAAATTAATATTCTTTAAGTAAGGCAATGGGGAATTATTTTGTTAGAAATTGACAGCACTTTACTCTCACATCCTTGAGCTTTATTGAATATAGGCTTAGCCCTCTTTGTCCCCTTATCTAAAGCTGACTTTCGTGACTCAAGCTAGTACCACACAACAAAACATATTCCTCTTTAATTTTATATACTTATCATGGCTTTAAGCAATGACAGGAGATTAGGGAGTCAATGGTTTTTCAGGTAAAGGAGAAATATCTACCTGGGCCATAAAAATGCCCTGAGTCAGAAGTACATGAATTGATTCGTTTAAATCATTGTATTACTATTTTATTTTGTCCCCTTGATTCAAAAACCAATCACTAAATATCTACTATGAATCAGGCATTATGATGGATGTTAAGAATAGAAAGAGGAAAAAGGCTCAGTCCCACCAGAATGCAGTCATGGGGTCGCAAGACACATGGATAAACAAACAAAATACAAGGAGATAAGTGGAGACACAGGGACAAGACACTCCAGGTGCTGGTGGGGCAGAAGCACCAAGGAAGGGAATAACTCAGAAGGGTGGGTAGAGAGTAAGGGTAGGTTTGAGAGAGGAGGTGAACAGAGTCCAAAACAGCAGTTCTCAAATTTATCTGCACATTAGAATCACTGGAGGGTCTTTTATAAATTTCAAAACAACTAAGGGCACAAACAGGCCAATTAAATCACAATCTCTGGAAGTAAGTAGTTTCTGAAGTCATCCCAGGTGATCCCAAAGTGCAGACAAGTTTAGAACTCCCAAGTCTAACGGAAGCAGAAATTCTAAGTGGGGTAGAGGACGGATGGGGAGCTGGGGGAAGCACGCCAAGCCCAGAGAGCAGCATGTGCAAAGGCGAACATGGGTAATGGAGCTGAAAATGCAGTGTGATGGCAGCCAGGGTACAGTGGGCCTGGCTCCTAAAGGCAGCCATTCTCTCCAACCTCAAACCATCCTGGACTTTGATACCTGTACAGATCTACAAAACCAGACCCCACAAATTCTGCCCCTTTCCCTCTTTCCAGGTTCGCAGAGTGTAATTTCCTTCTACTTACTACACTCTTACATAAAACAGCTCAAATACCTAAAAGACTTTCCTACTATGTTCCTGTAATATTTGTCATAAGTGATTATAAAACTTGAGGAAAGGTGAGGGGATGAGAGAGGTGACTGATGAGAAACAGAGGGAAAGGAAGCACTGATTCCTGTGGCTGTGAATAGGGGTGTCCAGTCTTTTCGCTTCCCTAAGCCACATCGGAAGAAGAATTGTCTTGGACCACACATAAAATACACTAACACTAACAATAGCTGATGAGCTTAAAAAAAAAAAAAAGAATCACAAAAAAAATCTCATAATGTTTTAAGAAAGTTTACAAATTTGTGTTTGGCTGCATTCAAAGCCGTCCTGGACTGCGGGTTAGACAAGCATGCCATAAAATAATATTTTTAATCTCTTTTCACCAAAGACTAGCATTTGCATGGAAAGGCAAGGCACTTTTCCTCAATCTTCCTCTAAAATTGAAGTTCGGTGAACTGGATAAGTCCTGTCTATCTTGGCTTTACTAAACACATTAATGACTCAATTATTAAAAGCAAACAGGTTGCTCCTTCTTTTCCTCCTTGAGGTTTCTCTAATGCCACCTGAACACTGGTGATGATTCCATACTTTACCTGACAACCCTGAAAACCTGTCACCACTCTCCTCTGGGACAGCAGGTAAGGACGTTTGTGAGGAGCCTGTTAACTGTACACTTCAACTGTCCTCTAAAGACAGCTGGATTCAAAAGGATGTATGTATCCTGTTTTACCTACAGACAAACCTAATAAATTAAATCTGATTCTTATTTGTAAAGCAATACCCTAAGCCATCAGAAATAATACCAATTTCTTTAGGGGGAAAAATACAATAAAATCTGAATGCTTTACCAGAAAGCAGAATTTTTTAAAAACGTTATTTGCCTTCTGAAATACAAGTAAAGCAGTCTCCCCTTACACTCCAGGGATGAGTTCCAGGATGCCTGGTGAATGCCTGAAACCACAGATAGTACCAAGCCCCATATATACTGTTTTTTTTCTATTAAAATATATACATACATATGATAAAGTTTAATTTATAAATTAGGTACAGTAAGAGATTAACAACAATAAAATAGCACAATTATAACTATGCTGTAATAAAAGTCATGTGAATGTAATCTGTCAAAATACTGTACTGTATTCACCTATTTAAACCACAGAAAGTCAAGCCTCAGCTAAGGGGGGAATATGTTACTAATTTTGCCACTCAGTTTTCAGAAGGGATACTTGGATTAAGAAATAGAAATGTCGCTTCCTTTATATGCTTCTAAAGAAGTATTTTTAAACATTTTGGTATAAAAATCATAACTAATATGTGCTCAGCATGGAGTTATTCATCTAGCTATGTTTAGCTGTGCATGCAATAAGAATTACTGATAATGCATTCTAGCAACATGAAGTCTATTCCTTCAAATGTAAGTTACAGCTAACATGTTCCACTAATTTTTTTAAAAGTTACTGGTAGGAATCCCTCTAGCTCAAGTATGCACCATTTTCAGAACATAATTCAAATATAAAAACCTCGGATGTCTAAACATCTTCCATACATTATTCTATATACTCAGAATGCTAGCAAGATTAACAGCATTCTCTTACTTGCAGCAGTGATCTGCAGCCCAACTTTTGTGGCGGAAAAAAAAATCTCCAGGATGCATCATAAAGCTTTTTAATTTCAACGAGTCTATTAGCATTTAAAAAGTTTTTCCTGGCAATTTTGTTACAATGAGAGATTAGAACATTTTCTTCCCCCAGTTGACTTAGCACATCACCTTGCACATAGGGCATACCTTTATCTCACATGCTTGATGGATGCATCTTTTAAAAAATGCCCAACATTTTTACCTCCACCCCTTGCAAAGGAGATTTGCTGATGTGCCACCTAGTGGACAAAATACCACCTTCATCAGTGCATTTCACCTTGTCTCTGGAGATAAAGATCAGAAAAAATATATTTCAGAGGATCATCTAATGAGAAATGCGGAGCCTGTCCCATCAAAGGTGTTTTAGAAGGTGATGCTCTGAATGAGCCAGAAGGGAGTGCTGGCCTCTTTTACTTATCTGTGGCTGCTCCTCATACTTGATTAGGCGCAAGGGTGGTAGCCAAAGGTGAAAAAAGCCCCACAACAGGACAATGCTTGCCCCAGGCCAGAATGAAAGTGATCACCTCCCTCCCACGTTGATGACCCAGCAAAGAAGAGCTCCCTAGCACTGAGGCGGTACTGACGAGGCACAGTAAGCAATTCTTTACTTTTTCCAAATGTTTGAAGTACATGTTGATCATAAACAGGTTATTCTGATTTCATAATTTGTTACTAGGCCAGGTAACATCACAAAACTGAAAAATATCTCCTTCCCTAAGGTCCCAGGGGAGACAGAAGGAACCAAACAGCACTCTCTGCTCCTGAGAAGTGGCCCCTGGAGGCCCATCCTCCTCTTAACCCACACAGGTCCCCGGGATCAGGTGAAGCAGGAAGTGTTCAACTCCTCTCTCCTAACTTTCCAGAGATGACAGACAAGCAGGATAACTAAAGACCTTATCACAGTATCTCATGTTCCCAATAACCTTCCAACAAAACAATTCTGAAAGCAATGTAAGTGTGCAACATGCAATTCTTATTTTGTCTCCCCATCAAACTACTAGATTTGCATCTAACATTCCTTCTTTCACAACTAAATACTACTTCCCATGGACTCATTTTTCTGTTTCAAGCTGTCAGAAATAAAAATTCCAGGTTCAGAGCTAAAACCACCTATTTCTTCTCAGTAGGTGAAATATCTACTCAATGCCATGTAATCAGCAGTTTTACAAAACTGACACTTAAGTACCAATCTCCTGCTTTTCCCACTTGGATAATTTATAAGTAAAAATATATGGCAATGTTGCAAGACTCAGAGATACTCTGTTCAGAAGCTGCACCTGGAGGAAACTCTCCTGCATCTGCCTTTCCTAAGGGAGCAGAGGTGGCCGAAAAGTACAAGAAAGGCAACTGAACAGCTGGAATCTCTTTCTGGTTCTTCCACTACACTCTTGTATGACTGTGGAAAACTCAGTTAATAAACTGTTTCCTTTCATTTGTCTTAGTTTCCTTGAAGGAGGGAAAAATATACTTGTCTGGTTTTACTCTCCAATATTTTAGTTTAAAATTTTTCAAACCTCCGGTAAAGTTGGAAGAATAAACATGCTTATACCCAGATTCAGCAAATGTGAACATTCCTCTATAATTGCGATACACGTTTTGTGAAAATACATCCCAAACACAATTTTTTTCAATTTAATAGAAAAGTCTTGAGATGAAAAGCTCCCCACAAGAAGGTGATAAAAGGTTAATAACTATATATTGAGCAAGATTTCCTAAGAATATTTTTTGTCAGGAATTAGATTTCCTCAAAGCTCTTTGAATGCAACAGCGTTCTCATTAACACTTTCCAGGAAATGCTTCCATAAGAAAGATCAGTCTTAGCTGAATCCTAGAAACATTCCACTTCGGAGCTGGAAACCATGTGTTTCAAATGCTCCATTTTAGTGATGTGCAAACTGAGCCCCAGTGATGCTGCTTCTTATCAGCGCTCACTTTTTATTTCCCATAAATAATACACTTCTAAACTACAAGAGAGGTGGTGACTTCAGAAGGAAAAGGAGAGAATAGGGAAGATGGGAACAGAAGGGAGAAGGAGCAGGTAACAACACATTGTCAAGAGCACCAGCTCCCAAAACCCACTGACAGCGCCCCGCAGCACACAGCATTACTACATACCAAGGGCAATGCAGAAGAGCTGTCCATCTAAGCAAACCACAGCCTTTTACTCCCAAATGTTCAAAATCCACACATTCACCCTCAGCCCTACATCTCCCTAATTCAACGGTCTGACCCACTTCACAAGATGCAAGCATTTGTATTTTTCCACTTTGTAGATTATGCTATTAATGTTTCTTCTGATTATTTCCTAAACACAGGTTCTATCGGAGCCAAGATTTGACCACGGCAATGAAGCTGTACCCGTGTGGCTCTGCAAGATAACCTACCTCTCTAAGTAAACATAGGCAGGGGCTCTCCTGAGGACAGACGATAAGTGTTCTGTTTCCTGGGCCATGTTTCAAGGTTTTGTGTTAGCGATGGGATTTCCTCTGTTATTTTGGTCTTCCACTCAAGAAATACAAAGGCTTTTTGTTCATAAAACTATCTAAGGCCATTTTCACAATCCCTAAATCAATAAAAATAATTCAGCAGCAGAATATTAATTTTCAGTAATATATCTACTCTATTGATTCTATTGATTGTTTCCTTGGCATACTTCCTGGTCTGGTGTGGTTCAGCAGTCAGCTCTGTACCCAATGGCTGTGTGGTAATGAGACTTATCGATGGCCTTCTAATGCATAAGATTTCACCATTATCCAACTAGCCCACGCCAGCCTTGCATCATGTTGTTTGTGGTTCTCTCCCTCCTGACCCAAACACAGCCCTAGACCATGGCTAAGAAGCAGTTTACAGCTATCAATTGCTTCATTTGTAAAATTAGGGCACTCACGTCCTCCTCTGTAAAATACTTGGAGATGTTTTGATAAATTATAGCCCAGATACACAATTCCAGTATTGATTCCTAAAGTCACCAGGTTCTCTACCCACCCCTGCTGCATTTGCAGCTATCTTTTAAATATCTTTTCTTCTTTCTGAGGAAAGCATCCAAAAACCTGACAGGTACCATTATTTAGAGTGTGTAATGCCTTCATCGTTTGAGAGTAACAGGTCAAACTCATTTTCATTGCCCGTTTGCGCCCTTTACATACGAGTGCACTAGGACCCAACAGATGGCTAAATCAAGATGTTCACCGGATTAGACTTTCTTGACATGACTGACTACCAAAAAGCTTAAGATAACAGATGTTAACCTACCCAGAATGTATTATAGGTTCTATCAAGACATCAGAAATACTCCGAGGCTTTCCCCAGCTTGGAAATGCATCCAATTTATTTGAATAAAAACAAAGAAAAGTGGCAAAGAAGGGGGCTGGGTAGAGGGACAAAGAACCTATTTCCCAACCTTCCCTGGATCATTTTCTCAGTTAAAGTTCTAATGTGTTTAGATAAGTCTGTCCTTTAGGTATTATTTTCGTGAATATAGGCTGCTTTTTATTTTTCCCTGCTACCCAAAAATGGTGTCATTAAAAACAAAAAGCAGAGTGCTGTTGCAGAGTAATATATTACCTTCACTAATTTGCAAACAATCAAGCTGCATGTGGCCATAAGCTGTTTATTCCTGGCCACAGCCAGGCTAGGATTCCTCAGCAGCAGAGTTGAGAGGCAGCAGAGCGTTACTGACATCTCTCTCTGCAGTGCTCAGAGGCCAACTGTGAGGGAGCCCAGGTGGCCACATAGGAGAGGCCAACATAAGCCACTTCTGCCTGGCAGATCCTCCAAGCCTCTGCCCAGTTCCTGTGCGTGCCTAGCCCTGCTCTATTCCAGAAAGCCATTGCCTGAAAAGCCCCTAGTGATGTTTTTCCTGCAAAGAGTCCCCACTTAGAAGAATAGAGGGAAAGGATGCGGTCATTCTGCAAAGTGATAGCAGCACTATCATAACTTCTGCTTTCACAGGGAAGTCCTCTGGAGGACTCCGCAGACACTTTCCCATCCCACTTTGCTACCTCCCCTCTCTGCTCAAGTTCAGCCACACATATGGATCAAAACCTCTACATATGGCCAATACCCTATGACAGTCAGTAAAGCCTATGATGGTGCAGGGAAGGCAGAAAGAATTGGAGAGCGGAGTGGGTAGCAGCCCTTCCAGAACTGTTGCCAGTAGGCCCAATGCTGGCTACACTGGAGAAGAAGGCAGGCAGCCCAGACACACCACTTCTCAGGGCAGCAGATGCTTTGGTGGCACTCCCATTCATGCTTTTGGCCACATTAACTGGCTACTTACTTGTTCATCTGAGGACACAGCTAGAATAAATTTCCCAGCCTTCCTTGCAGTAGGTGTGGTCACCAGACTGAGTTCCAGACAATGGAATATGGGTAGATGTGTGCCAGTCTTCAAGATCTGGCCCATTAACACTTCCCATGCACTCCTTCTCCCATATCCCAATCATGGTGTCAACACCCAGCGGGACCTTGGAAGTGACATAAAGATAGCAGAACATCTGTCAGCCTGAGTGACCGTGTGGGACGGAGCATGGGCCTGCAAAAATGGCCCGTAGGTAAGGAAGAAACTAACTCTTTATGTTAAGCCAGTGAGAACTTCAAGTGTATTTGTTACACCATCCATCATTTAATACAACACAACACACTCTAAGGCATCCTGATTAAACACCAGGAGAAGACTTACCTCGCCAACTACAAATCCCCTTACAACTAAAAGTAATGGTATGCCAAGCATTCTCACACCGGACGTCATAGAACTTACAGGCTTTGAAACTGTTGAGAGTCCACCCCCCAGGGACTGGTCAGACAATTTATACAATGGTGTATCTGTGCAATGACATACTCTGCCACTATTAAAAAGGACACAGGAAAGTTGTAAGTACTACTATAAGAGATCTTCAGAATAAGTTCAAAAGCAAGTCTCAAACTGTGTATACCCCATCTCTACTAAAAATACAAAAATTACCTGGGTGTGGTGGTGCGTGCCTGTAATCCCAGCTACTCGGGAAGCTGAGGCAGGAGAATTACTTGAACTAGGGAGTTGGAGGTTGCAGTGAGCCAATATTGCACCACTGCACTCCAGCCTGGCAACAGAGCAAGACTCTGTCTCCGAAAGCAAACAAAAAAAAGTCATATGTTTTAATTGTACGTAGTTTTTTTCTGGAACAAGAAACAAATAGCAATAATTACTCATAGGGAGAAGAGATAAAGGAATCATTTTTTATTTTATACCTTTCTGTATTCTTGGGATTTTCTAATATTGTATATATATTACTTCTTACAAAAATGTCAATGGAATGGCAACACTGTGGGCTACCTTTTTCTTTCTCATACATCCCTCTATTTAAAAAGCTACTGTGAAAATGCAAATCAGCAGCGATGAAGGAAGGAACATGACAACAGGATGACTGAACCTCTTCCTCCCAGGAAGATTATCCCCCAAATGAGGACACTACGAGTTGTTGTTGATCGACTGCCAATCACAACTATACAGTTCTGAATTTGTAATGGTGACATGGGTGACTATTAAGGCTCCTCTAGTTGATTAGAAAAGTGACATGTGGCAAGAACATTTCTAATTAGTGATCACTGTAGAAATGCCTTAAGGGCCAGCTCCACGTAAGTTTTCTCCCAGATGAATTCATATGCCTTTCCCTCCGAGTCCAAAGCCAACTATCTGAACACCACATTTTGGTGGCTGAGGGGAAGTTCTGTTTCAAACTATGTAGAGAAAGGCATCAAGAAAGAAAAATGTAGAATGAAGGGGATGTACCTGCTGACAGGCAGCCACAGTGTAATCAACAGTTAGGAATGATCCCTCTGATCCAAGGAGAAATTCTAGGTCTCATTTTTTAAGTACCCTCACAAAAGAAATACCTCTTCCACCTGTACAGCTCCCAATGAAGTGCTATACAAAAATGCTTCTTACAATTCAGAGTCTGGCTCATCTCTGTTGCGTGGGTTTAATTTCCACGAAGGCAGGGAAAAGGCTGGCCTGGGACACATGCACCGCCTCCAGTAGAACAAAGGCGCCTCCTGAGCTGCTCCAGATTTTGTTTAAATCACCTCAACACGATTCCACCAGAACACAGAAGGTAAGGCAGAGAAAATGTGTGTTTAAATATTCTGAGATAACGTCTGGGCTACAGGATCAGGCACTACCAAATGCAGGGCAAAAGGATGCTGTGAATGCGAGTGATGTTTCTGAAGCACTCTCTTGTGTCCCGGCCCTGATCTGGCAACGGCAGAGACACGACACTGGCTGGGCTTCAAGGAGTCCAAAGTTTCATGGGAGAACAGGTAGGTTAACAAAAAGTATAATTAGCCTACAATTCCCACACAATACTACTTTTAAAAACAGAACATTCTTCTGTGCTTGATTTGACCTCTGCATTATCTTTAAATGTAAAGTATTCTGAACCAAAAAAACAACCTAATTTAGTTAATAGGGGCTATTTGACATGAATGTTAAACTTAGTTGTTTGGAAAACCAAAACAGAGCTTTGCAAGCCAGAGGGGCTGCCCAGCCTGCATGGGGCATGCCTATGAGAATGGGACCTGCCATTTAACACTTCACCTCCTTCATGAGACAGCAGTGCTACCCACGAGTCCCCCTGAGCAGTCCTGAAAAAAACTACCTAACAACCTCAGGCTGCAGTGTAAAGCAATGCTCTTCCCACAAAATTCCGCTGGACTGAACACGATGAAATGATTAGATTCATGTCTCCGACTTGGTGAGCTGAAGACTATGACAGGGAAGTCAGGGAAAGAGTGTACTGGACATTCCACCTCAAGACTGTCTGCAGAGTTTCAAACACATGTGGAAATAGAAGAAAGGGTAAGGAAAAACATGTGCAGTGAAGACCAGGGCGGCACAGTAAACATTATCCTTGGAGCGAGTCAAATGTTCTTTTCCATGATAGCCTCAAGGCAGAGGGAGGTGGATGCTGCCATCTAGAGATATCCAGGAATATTGGCTTTGATATCAATGCAGCCAACACAAAAGCACTGATGGGAGTGGAAGTGGAAGACGGCACAGTCTTAGGGAAGCAGCTGCCTGAGGGACACATTCTTTCTGGAAACAGGTCCTCACCCGGTTTAGGGAGAGGGCGAGGAGGAAATGCCCAACAGACAGGATGCCTTTAGCCCCACGGTTCCCATGAGCACGAGAATGCAAATTCCTCTATGCAGGGGAAGTGGGGCACGGGGAATCAGAGGAATGAGTGGGAAGAGATCAAATGTGGGAATGGTTAATGGATACACATAAAAATAGAAAGAATGAATAAGACCTACTATATGAAAGCACAACAGGGTGACTGCAGTCCGTAATGATTTAATTGTACGTTTTTAAATAACTGAAAGAGTATAATTGGATTTTTAACACGAAGGATAAATGCTTGAGGGGATGGATACTCTTTCTCCATGATGCGATTATTACGCATTACGTGTCTTTATCAAAACATCTCATGTACCCCATGACTATATGTACCTACTATGTACCCACAAAAATTAAAAGCTTTTTAAAAATTTAATGTAGATAAGAGTGATGTGAGACATGGTACCCAGGACAAAGGGTTAGTACCTGCTACCACATGGAAGCCCTCAGAGTTCCACTGCCAGATTATGAACCACAGGAAAGGAAAATGGGGTTAGAGAGAAAGCCAAAGGCAGAAATTAGAATCACACAGGCAAGAAAACCAAGGAGATACGAAATTCAGCCCAAGACTGGCATCTTGGGGAAAACAGGAGATGTAATAAAAAAGTACACATTTTCTATCACACGTTACAAGGATGCACAAAAAGAAAATGTATGTTTAAAGATGTTAAGAATGGTTGTGTATTATGCATGATTTTTCTCCACTTTAAGAACATTTTTTAAAATTGTCTATGGGAATTTTTCAACTTATGATAGAAAATATTCAATAAAGAATGCAGAAGTTATCTAATCCTTCATTTCCCAACTGATCAAGTGGATCTATGATCCTGAGAGAGGAAGCTAAATTAAGTTCTACCTGATGAACAACATGATTTTATTTGCCCTGGTGTAGGACTCCCAGTCTTTCCCTCTTAATGAAGAGCTTTCAGCACAGACGGGGCACAGATGATGCCATAATTTAGATGCAAGTGTGTGACACTCCACAGCCTGTGGGACAGGTTAGAAGCTTCCGACTTTAGTGAAAACTGTTGCCATCAGCAACTTCAGCTGCATCTAGTTAATTTTATATCAGATGCAGATTTGTTTAAAATGCCAGACAAGTGGGGACCATTCAATCCTGCTCAAGCCTCTCCGTGCTCTGACAGGGTAAGGAATCCAAGGGTTGTCAGGCTTGATGGATGAGGGGAATTATTCCTGATGTGCTGTCAGCACCCATCCCCCTTTGAGCACATCCTTCTCATCAGCACAAGAGGCAGAGGATGTTCTGAATAACTCAGGGTAGAGACAGTTTAGGGAAAAAGCTTGTGCCCAGCAAAGTGGTGCAGTCATTAACGTTTCACTTCTCCTTTAGTTGGCTCCTGTGACACTGCCAGCAAGAAAAAGTTTCCATAGCAGAAAACACTGCTACAACTAGCATGGCAGTTGGAGGCATTTATAATTTCACAACTGCAAACTAAAAGGAAACTTGGTCTCTCCCTTCATAAAATCAAAGCAGTAGCCCCTGAGATTGGCAATGGAAGCAAACTTCCACATCGAAAAGATCTGGACCTTACAATCTCAACGCCTGTCTCTGAAAATATCCCCAGCCTTTGGAGACCTGCCACCACCCAGATCCAGCTTCGCAGGCTGATGGCTGCAGTCATCACTGAGTTCTGCTCCAGGAAGCAACAAGGTCCAGGTTTATGTGTCATAAAACTCGAAGAGAACTAGTCACATCAGCCTTGGGGATGGCTTTTCAACACTGCAGTACCCAGGCTGGGAGCTGAACAAGGAAAACTGACAAAACTAGTTTCTCTCCCCAGACAACCCAAAAGGACTATGACTACAGAAAAGTAGCTGCAGTTCAACATTTTCACAAGGGATGATTTTTTTCTCACTGGTTTTCAAAGAAAATGATAAAGATACTGCCAGAGATATAAAAATGTTAAAATGAGGAGAAGTCTTTTAAATGTAAGTGAAAGTAAGTTTAACTGCAAGCATGATAAGGCTCCTCTACCAGACCTACTTAGATGTTAAACATACCATGAAATGAGAAGAATTTGATGATGTGATACAAATACAGGAAGACAAATCAAAGGACTAGAACAGTCAAGAAACAGATCTATAATGTACTTAGGAATGTAGTATATGCGAAAGGTAGTATTATAGGTTAGTAAAGTTGCCCAGTAATAATGCTGGAATAACTGGCTATCTCTGGAAAAAGAGGAAGAAGATGAATCGCTCCTTTACTCCTTTAAAAAATGAGTTCCAAACAGGTTAAACACTAAATATTAACCCCTAAAGATATGAGAAGAAAATATGAGACAGTATTGTTAGAATTGAAGATGACAAAATATCTTTCTAAGCATGACGTGAAATTCAGAAGCCACTTCAAATTAATGAAGTAGACAAATCTCTGGAAAAACGAACAAAGTGAGAGAGAGAAGACAAAACTAAACAATATTAAGAATGAAGAAAGACTTAAAACTGAAGATGCCACATAGAATGCAAAACCAGATAATTTTCAAACTTAAATAACCAAATTTCCATAAAATCATAAAACACCAAATTAAGAAAAAATTTAAAAATCAGAATAGTCCTATAACCATTAAAAATTTGGATTAAAAGTCTCCCCACAAAGGAAATATCAAGTCCAGATGCCTTTATAGGCAACATACAGAAAAGTCCATTCTTAAACCCTTCCAGAGATTAGACAAAAAGGGAAGTTTCCCTATGGTAGATCAAATTACTGTTTAGCAAATACACCCTTCCCACTCTGTACTTCCATGGGAAGGATAGACTTCCCCACTCCACTGATGCCAGACTTAATCATGTGGCTTGCTTTGGCCAGTGGGCAGAAGTGACACTGTGACAGTTCCAAGTCTAGTCCTTGTTTCTGCTCACCACTCTAGGAGTCTCCAACCTTCAGCATGTGAAAAACATACCACAGATAAGTGCTGCCCTTCCACCTGAGTCCCACGGGAAGACAAGTAGGCCAGACAGACATCGTACCTGCAGTCTGGATGGAAGCCCATGCCAACCACAGATCCGTGGCAAGCAGGGCTGACCCAACCAACACACAGACTCACAGCAAGATATCCTTATTAATGCATGCCACTGGGGAATTATGATTTATTATGCAGCCCTATTATAGTAATAGTTGGCTGATATACATTCCTACTTTGTTCAGCTACCATAACCTTCATATTAAAACTAGACAAATACAGTATAAAAAATGAAAATTACAGGTTAATGCCACTTGTAAACAGAGAAAAATCCTAAGCAAATTATTAATAAACCAAATGCATGAAAATATTGTATAAACATATTTGCCATGACAATGTTGCATTTTTTTCTGAAAATGTAAGATTAATGGCTATCAATAAATGTAGAAAAAGCACTTAATAGCAAAAGAAAAATTTAAGAAACAAGAAGAGGGGTATTCTTCACCTGATACAGAGCTTTTAAAAAAAGCCCATAGCATTTATCATACTCAGTATACAATGTGGAAAGCATTCTCTTTATGATTAAGACAAGGATGTGTAGTATCACCACGTCTATTCAGCTTAATCCTGGAAGTCCTAATTAGTGAAAATAAGAAAAAAGAAAGAAAAGCTACAAAGATTGGAAAAGGAAAAAGCAAAGCTGTTATTACTTGCAGATTATGATTTGCAAAATTACCCCCTCCTCCAAATCTACAGATAAGAATCATTATAAGTTAGTAATCTTAATATTTAGATTAATAAAGCCAACTGAATTCCCATACATTGGCAAACAGCTAGAAATGTTTATTTTTAAAGGATATTAAGGTTACTAAGAATAAATCTAACAAAGGATGTACAAATTCTTTCTGTAAAAAATAAAACCTTATTGAAAAATATTAAAGTCCTAAGTAAACAGAGCAATATACCATGCTCTAGAATAGTAAAACTCAGCATAATAAAAATGTCAATTTCCCCCAATTGATCTACACATTTAATGTAATTTTAATCAAAATCTCAATCAGCTTACAGAATTTCATGAGCAAATTTAAACAGAAGATAAACCTGCCAAAAACAGCCAACGCTTTTGAAGAACAACCATGGCATGAGGGAACTTTCTTGACCAGTTATTTAGGCTTGTTAAAAGTTACAGTAATTAAGAAAGTGTGACATTGGCACAGGGACACATGGATTGACCAACTACAAAATGGAGCCCAGAAACAGACTCATGTATATGGAGAAATACACCCAATACTTAGAAATCTGTTCTGATATGAATTATGTCCTTCAATTGTTACAACAATGTTGCCAGGATTAACCATTCCTATTTTACTAATGGACACCCCAGACCTCACGAGGTTAAGGGACAGATGTCCAAAATTACAGAGCTGAGAAATGTCAGTACTAGAATTCAGTCCTAAGTTTCTCACCCTCAAACATACCAGTCCTTTTCATCATCTGCTATGTTCTGAAGAACAGTTAATAAAGCAAAGCAAAGAGCCTACATGCTAAGGATGATAGTTGCCTCCAAACCACCGAATAAAAATCTTAGCAGAAAAGTAGGCAAGCAGAATTACACAGTGGTCATTCTAAGAGGGGTCAGGAAGAGGCACTCTTCCGTTCTGAGAATATCACTCTTGAGCCAGACCATGAGTCCACTTAATTGGGAAAGGTATATTGCATGTCCTAGAGAATTAAGGTCATGACACTGAAAGTGTTGGGGTGATTTATGAAGATCACAATTGGAAAAACAAAACAATCCCCCACACTCCCAAATTAGTAGAGAGACACTCATGCTAAGACTCTCAATAGAAAAAAATAGACTCTAAACTCTAAAGACCTACAGAGACCAAAACTCAGTCTTCAAACAGATATGGCCCCCAAGTCATTAAGCAGAGACACATTTAACCCTTTACATATGCAAGAAGTGACAAAGATTTAAAGTCAACGACAGAAATGCTATTTTTTTTTAAGAACTGTAATAGAGGGTAGACTAGGAACACTAAGTCCCATAAAGTTTGTTTTCAAAGAGCCGTAATTCTCTGGTTGGGCTCTCAAATACTTAGTTTAGTTATATGAAATTCCTATTAAAATGTTTTATGTTCGCAGCTCACTTAATAGCTTGATTTTTCCAGCAGTTTGTTTATGCCCAGCTTCCATGAATACAGAGAGAATCATGCTTTAAATAAAAATGAAATACAAGAAAAATGGTATTTGAAAGAATAGAAATCAAATTAAAATCTAAATTGCAAATCGTCTAACATGTATAAGAAAGCTAAATTAGAACCCCAAGAAATGCTGAAAGGGAATATATTTTCAAGGGTCATAAACCAAACGATAATATTAATTGCAATAAGAGGGCTTATTTAAATGAAAAGCCCAAAACTAAGGATTTCATAAGCAATGTTCCTAATTTATATTCTTAACATGCTAACATTTGTTTCTGTCTTTTACATAGCTAACCAATTAGAGTATATTTCTAAGGAACCAATTTTATTTGCTGACAATTATTTGTTATCTTAGTTATAATTCTGCAGCTTTTCAAACAACAAATGAATGTCTTACATCTGGAAAAGAAAACACAAAAAGTGATGGTATGATGTTTGAATACATGCAATTACTGGTATGTTACATTCTAATTAACATAATTAGCTTTGAAATAGTTCTCACAATAGCTGTCAACACTTATGTCAATTTAGTGGCAGTTAATGACATGTGTAACAAAGATCTGCTATTTTTCCACTTAAAAATAAAATAAACCTTTCCAAAAAGAAGACAGGCAGGCTCACTGAATATTTAAAACTCTTTTTAACCAGTAAAGCTCTATTCCAGATGATTTAAAAAGCAGATCTTGTAGTTTATTCCAGGGGTCTAAAAATCAGGGTGTGAGTACCCCAGTGGTGCACAATATAATCAACTGGGGTTTAGAAAACAAATATTAGAACATCAGTTTTCATTTTTTAACATCTCTTCTTATTGGTTTTAGAACATTTCATATGTTGATATTGAAGCTGATAGCTGGTATGTACCAGTACTGAAGGCTAACACACTTCCTTACAGGTTGGCTGATAGTCACAGCCGCAAACACTCCAAGTACACTCTAACCTCCCTATCACCTACCACAGGATTCTCCAATCCTCTCGGTGATGGTGGCAACCGAATTTGCCTCCAGGTCCCTTCTGAAATTCTACAGTAAATGTCCCCTCTAACGGTTTCCTAGTGGAGATACACAGGCCTGTTAAAATACTTTTAGTATCTCCTCTAAGCACATAACAATCACTTTAAAATACATTTACATATTAGGGATGCTTACTAAAAAATGTTTTTACTGATGGGCTGAGCCAGAAAAAATGTTAGAGGCCCAACAGGCATCTTCTAACTTTGTTACGCCTGGGCAAATGATAGCCAAATTTGGCAAAGGCAAAAAAAGATGGGATTATTAGTAACACTTACAGTAAATATTGCTAATCTTCTAAAGGTCCAAATATACAGGTAGTGTGGTAGTAGTATACAAAACGTTAATTCAAAAGAAAGCAAGACATCTGTTCAAGTCACATATTTGTTGTATATGGTGAACACCTACAAGTCATATTTTTTATGCAAAAAGAAGATTCATGAAGAACAGGATCCTTATCTTTGGTGTAATCTTCCATGTAATCCAATGAGAAGAATGAAAAGAAATGAGTTGGGTTTCTTTTTTCTAGTGGCCTTTTGATTTATTTATTTATTTAGTGTTTTTTAACTTTTAAGTTCAGGGGTACAAATGCAGGTTAGTTACATAGGTAAACCTGTATCATGGGGGTTTGTTGTACAGATTATTTCATCACCCAGGTATTAAGCCCAGTACCCATTATTTTTCCTGATCCTCTCTCTCCTCCCACCCTCCACCCTCAAGCAGGCCCCAGTGTCTGGTGTTCCAAACTTTGTGCCCACGTGTTCTCATCATTTAGCTCCCACTTATAAGTTAGAACATGTGGTATTTGGTTTTCTGTTCCTGTGATAATTTGCTAAGGATAATGGCCTCCAGCTCCATCCATGTTCCTGCAAAGGACATGATCTTGTTCATTGCTATGGCTGCATAATATTCCACGGTGTATCTGCACCCACATTTTCTTTATCCCATCTACCAAAATGTAACTGAAAGAATGCCTTTTTATTTTGTAAAGGCATCATCTCTTATAAAGTCTACTCATGTCAAAAATGTTATATTATCCTTCCCCCATAACTTCTAATTTCAAACAAGCCTTATGTCTGACAAGTTATCCTGCAGAAAACATGGCAAACCTGCAGTTATCTGAAAAGAATCATAGAAAAGCTTATCGTCACAAGGCCAGCTTAATCAGTTCTATAAATCATAAACTTTGGATGTACATTTAATGAAACTTAAATTCCGTAATCTAATAATACATCAGCTCCTCTTGTCCAAGATGACAATAATAGTTAATATTTATTGTGTTCTTATGTGTTCCAAGTGGATATCCTCAGTTGTATGATCTCACTTGACTCCAGCAACAACGACATGAGATAGGTACTATTAATATTCCCATTTTCCAGATGCACAGGAAGGTTATGTTCATTGGTCAAGTTCACATATCTAGTAAGTGGTAAGGTCAAGACTCCAACCCAGGCAGCCAGGCACTGGAGCCCATGCTCTTAAACATTACTCTAAACTGCCTATAACAATTAAATTCTAAATCAAGTACTTACACAACTGATCACAATTCAGGTTAGGGCCACAGCAGAGCATGATCTCTCTGGACAATGGGAAAGGGGTGAGCCAAGGTCTATCTGCTCCATCCAAGAAATTCTCCAATAACAGGGTTCATATTCAAAAGCAGAGCTCTCAAAGTTCAATTCAAATGTAGAGGTGCTATGGGCACAACCAAATATAAGTCCACGATATTGCATCTGGTGTCATTTAAAAGAGCCCACCCAAGGAAATATCCTAGATTCACATCTTCAACAGGTATAGCTCATTTTCCTGAGCTTTTTAGGCATTCAGGCCATTTTGGGGATGATGAGAGAAGGGGGAGAAGGCAGGAAGAGACGCTTCCAGTCCTACTTAATTATATAATAAACGCTTTGGTTCCGATATGCACTGTTCCAAGGAGGGTCATGTAACCTGGGTTGGGGTGAGGGTGGGTAAAGAGGGCAAGGAAGAGGCAGTGTGTACACTGAAGTACAGACAGGTATTGTCCAGGCAGAGAAGAGAGTTACACAGAGAAGACTTTTCTTTCCGGAATAAGGAAGAGCCTGGGAAGAGGAGTCCGAGGTCGGAGGAACGAATGGCAGGTGGTTCACTACCACCCATTATTCTGACAAACTCCAGAAGCACTTAAAGATGAGAAACCTCAACCCTCCATCGTGTGAATCTGTCAAGGAGATGAATGTGTCCAGAAAACAGGAACAAAACTCGGAGGTTTTTTAAAGTTTAACTGATGACTTTAAAATCAGAGCTTTATAAAAAGGGGGTACAAAGTATCACTTGTTCAACATTATTTATAAAGCTAAACTTCATCACTTTATTTAGGAACCAAAGGGGGGAAAATGCTGACTTACACATACACAAACAAGGAAGGAAATCCCCGTACAAACCTAACTAAGCACCCATAGAAACAAGGCAGAAGGCAACTCTAATCAAAGGAAAACAAGTTGGTTACAGGCAATGAAGAGATATTTCATACTTAAGGCATTAATTCTTGTGAAAAGAATGATAAATGTATACCCCTGTTTTCTTGGGGTTACAGATTCATCCATGACGTACTAGAACCCAATTATTACTCATTAAATACAGAATTCTACTGTGAAAACAGTAATGTACCTTCAATTCTTAGACTGTCTAGAACATACACTATCCAGAGAAGAATTCAAGTTTTGTTGGTGAATCATCTTGGAAAGAAAGTTACAGAGACAAATAAGTAAATGACAGACAGGAGGAACAGAAGTCTGGGATCTGAGGAAACAAACCTGAAGAAGCACTAGGGCTTGGAATGACAACCCCAGTCCTAGTATGGGTTCAGAATTATCAAAACTTGAGCAAGGGCTTTATGCCTCTACGTATTATTTGTAAAAATGCCTGCCACTACTTAGCACTCACTGTTGAAGGACTTTTTTTAATGGAAGCCGAGGTACCCTGAACAATAAAAGATTTAGTAGATCCCAAGTAGCTAAATTGGACGTTACCACACTGCTCCACATTTCACTTAAAAACAAATTACCAGTGTCAGATCACAAAGATCTCACAGTCCAGTAGGCCATGATGAATATGTAGCCACCGAATCTAACAAATGCACAGACTTACTTCCTTTTGGCTAAAGTACCAGAAAATACCATGCTTTCCACCTTGGAGATTTCCTAAATTAGAAAGGCTAGCTTAACTTAGGAAAATGACGTGAAGGCTCACCATCCACCTTATATGGCATCGCCATGAGTGGTGGTGGTGGTATTCTAGGATGCAGATTAAGTCAGAACTCATTTCATCACTGATATCCATGAGCCTCTGAGTTTTCAGGTGGTTCCTCTGCCTTCTCAACTATCCTAGAAATATCACATTAAGAGGAAACATTATTGTCCACTGCACTGCCCACCTTTATCTACCACTCCCCACCCCATCACACTGTATGGTTTCCACTTTGCCTTGAAGCTTGCCTAACCAAAACCTACTCAACATTTAACATTCAGTTCAAGTTGCAAAGTTTTCCCAGACACCTGCAGGTCAAGTCATTCTTCGGCTTCTATGAATTCTCATGGCTGCAAACTCTCCAGCATGTTGTTATCTTCTACCTTGATCTTGGATTTCCCAAAAGTCTTCTTCCAACTAGTTTATAGGCTCCTTAAAAGCAAGACCACGTTTCGTACAGCTTTTCATACTAGTCATACAAGAGGGAATCCATTAATAGCCGATTAATTGATCAATAAGCATCCTGGGGAATACACTGATTCAGAATCCCAGAGTAGACTGAAGCTTCAGGTGCCAATGAACCCGGAATAAGTATAATTACCGCTACTACTCATTATACTAACCATAAAACTACATCTAGAAAAAGCAAGGTAGGAAACATATTGAGGCATGTTTTCCCAGAGCCACAATAACCAGGGATTTCCTAAGAAGTCTCTGAAGTAAAAGGATAATTTTTCATTTTTCCCAAGACAGGAAATGCTACATCCCAGTATCTTTCCCCCAACAAACCGCTGTCTAATTATTATGGGTTTCTTTTGAGAATAAGATAGCAACAGGTCAATGCTGGTATTTTAACATGGGAGGAAATAGGATGCCAGAAGGACAAGCTGTGCCACCCCAGCAGTCCACCAGAGGGGAACCTGTCCACACCAGTGGGCATTTCCATTAACAGCGGCTGTCACTACTTTGCCACATTATTTTAATCATTTCCTCAGACATGGAAACCAGTAAAATCCTGAACAGCCTAACCATTTAGCTAGTCTGGGCACCAGGAGCCTCTGAAAATGACAGAAACAGAATTAAGATCTCCTCAGTGTTCCTTTCATAAACAACTATTTTCTAAGTACTAACTACAGACCAGGCACTGTCCTTGGTGCTACAGATACAGTAAGGAATAGTACAGCTAGGTGCAGGCATTTACCACCCTATGGATCATCTCTTCATACTTGGTGGACAAGCTGTCCACCTCCTAAATGGGCACACCAGCTGGGTAAACAGGTAATAAATAAGCTCTACCATGCAGAGATCTATGTACATATATGTGTAGTATTGCTGTTCCATTTGTTTTGCTCCACTCTGTGATGGTAAACAATTAAAAGAGAGCATGTGTTTCTATTCTTTAATTCTCACATAGTGCATATGTGCCTCACTGCCAAATGGGCCTTTGATAACAAGAAGTCACACTTGACTGGTCTGTCCAGGCACACCCATGCAGAGACCCATGCAGAGACCCATGCAGAGAGGGTGCCAATCCTTTCCAGGAAGGAAACACTCCAGCTGGTGCCCAATCCTTTCCAGGAAGGACAACACCTAAAGAAGGTAATGAACATTTTTCAACCTCTGCAAAATGAAAAGAAGAAAAAAAACTAAGACACGGGGACATTTTAAGTGACTGCTCTGAGTGGAATTTCATTTTAGGAAAAATAAACTTCTCCCCCAAATATGTAGTTCTTCACTCGTTCTTAGACTGAATCGCAATGCCCTTCACATGCCTGCTAATTACCCATTGGGCACCCAGCCGTGTTTACAATAAGAATACACATTTAGAGTATCTTTTCACAGAGACAGTAGTTGGATTACAGAGAGGATTTTAGACTTCATTTTAAGCTGATCTTTGATTTACAGACTCACGTTAAACCAGCTACTCTGTGGTTTGGCTCAGGTGAGCCTATAATGAGATTTATCTTCATGGATTAGGCCTGACCTATAATAATCTGCTCAGGGCTCCCTACTGCTATTTCAGCACTGAGTTATGAAAATTCATCCCTTCACTATAAACAGAACCTAGCTCAGAGGGTAATAACTATGAGATGTATTACTCCTCAAATACAAGCACTCCAGAGACTCTGATTATAATGTCCACAGCTGAAGGCACTATTTCACAATTGAGATTACTACTTTCCAGATGAAAAAAATTCTGAGCTCTGGAATAATGCCTTCAGCTACACACACTGTAATCACACTCAGCAGTTCCTGTATCCCAAGAGCAATACAGGGTACCAACAGTTGGTTTGGTAAGCTGATTTAGGGAATAAAGGAAAGATGTTATAGGAGGCAGCACAGATAACCCTAATTTCACATTCGCTTTATCTACTGACGTTATCATAAGAGTTCAACAGGTCCAATAACCATATTGATTTCACTAAAGCATACATTTAAAATAATAATTTTATAACCAAACCAACAAAGTTTTAAAGATAACAGTATTGACTGCTGACCAGGGTATAGTGAGATGCACTTTACCAATCTAAAAGTATAAATTTGTATGGTATTACTAGAAACAGCTTAGCAAGAGCTATGGAGAATGTCAACAATGCTTATATTCTTTGCCCCAATAATCCCACTCCAAGAATCTACCTGAAGAAATCATTAGAGGTGAATGAGGACTTATTTAAAATCTACTCATCACCATTATTTGCAGTAGGAAAAACTTGGAAATAACCTAAAGGGAACAGTTTAGTAAATTATGATAAATCCACATACTGGAATATTATGCAGCCTTTAAATTGAGCCATAATGGCAATAGAGAAATGTTAATCATAGATGAATTCTACAACTTTGGTTAAGCAATTTATTCAAGGGCATTCAAATTGTTCCGACATCAATATTTAACAGATACTCTCTCAGAGTTAACTAATTGGACTTCGGATCAGGTTTTTGGTTTTGAGCTATAAGGCTAATGAAGTATTGATATAATATTAAATGACTGCAAATAAAGTCTGTACCCTAAATAAATGCTGACATTATGTCTCTACATTCTGAATGAATTAAAAAGGAAAAATACACTTTTGCATACATTTAGTAAATTTTCCCTGACTTCTTATAATGCATTTCTTTTTTGCAAATGAAAAAGATGAATATTCATCAAGGCTCTTTGAATATATTACAGTTTAAATAGTTTGGTTTTAATATTTATAGAACATCATGAAATATAATTTCTCCATTAAAAGAAACGTATATGATGTCAAAAGACAGCCGCTAAAGAAACATAAAATTATGCCACTTAACCTAATATTTAAAAGTTAAAATATAGCTTTTGAAAGCACCTTGTCCTTTCAAAAAAGTTACGAATTCTAGAAAGATGTTTTTCAGTTCAGTTGGCACATTTTGAGTAAAGATAAGAAAGAAAGAAGCTACTCCCACATCATGCAAGTAAGGACAAAAAGGTTAAATTCCTACCTCAATTCAAATGATCTAAGGGAAAAGTGCTTGTTTTCTTCCATTCTGGATAATACCATCCCACCTAAAGCTACCTCACAGTCTCCAAGAAACACTTTTTCTACCAACCCCAAGAACATTGATGACAGCATTTCTTGAGTGACAGGCACTATGCAAAGTACTGCACTAGAGTTCATTCATTTAATCCTCACAATAACCTTTTGAGGTTATTACAACCATTAGCCCCATTTCACAAAGGAAGAAGCTGAAGGCCACACAGTCAGCCCTAACTGAGACTAACAAATGGCAGAAGCTGGAGTTGAGCTCAGGTAGCCCATGCTCTCAACCACTCTGCTTTTCCCTTTCATTCTCATTTTCTAACTGAATGATTACAGCTTAATTCCTGAATAAGGTTTCCATAATTAATTTCTCTCTGGCTTGAAGAATAGCTTCTTGGTAAGGCTATATAATGTAACCAAAAAATTTGTCACAGATTAAAAACAAAACCATAAATATACAAGAGTCTGTTCTAGAGCACTGAAAATGTACAGAAAGGAGACATATGTTTATGCATTCAACGAGTTCACTGAGCACCCTACTGTGTGCCAGGCACTATTCTAGGCACTGAGGAGACAGCTTGGAAAACAGAATTATCTCTGCCTTCATGAAATTTACATTAGAGTAGTAAGAGATATATAATAAAATAAGCAAACGATATGGTATACTGGACAGTGATAAGCTATGGTGAAAAATGAATGAAGGAAACGAAATATGTGGCAAGCAATATAGGGAACAGTTTGAAACAGGATGGTCAACGAAGACCTCAGTGGGAAGAATGTGAATGAAACCTTCACACAAAAAAGATGAGGCACAGGATTCCAACCAACCAGAAAATTGGAGAAAAATACCAGAAACTAATGTTCATGGTGCTTCTGTCATCTATCTATTACTCCCAAGTACAAATGGAGTGAATATTTCTGATGATGGCCACATAGCCATTTTAAACTTCCATCATCAAGGCTTACACCCTTATTTTCCTACAAAGAAATAAGTTGCCACTGGTCCTGCTTTTGCCTCCTGAAATTTCCATCTTTCTTGCCAGAAGGCAGCATCTGTATAAATCCCCCGGCTTTTGACGACTATGACTTCGGTGATAAACTACCCATGTGTGTGAGGAGGGACAGAAAGATGGAAGAAGCAAATGGGAAAACGAGTTTTCCCCTCTTCAGATTAATGTATATGCAGTATACATCTGACACTTCATCAGCACTCCCAACTGGTGTCCCAGCAGGCGGACACTGGCTGAGCATGTATTCTGTCAGCTACCAGGCTACTTAGGATGAATTGGCAACATGCCATTTATCTGAAATGCCCAGTGTGTCTGGGAAAGGGAACACAACTACATTTAGCATTGCCAAGGAAAACTAGATACTTCAGGCTAGGAATTAATCTCCTCCTTGAGAAGGTAGTTAGCAATACCTTCAAGCTTGCCTATGGCATTTAAATCACTAAAGGTCATGCATTTACTAAAATTCATACCTACCAAACCTCAGGGCCTTCATTTATATCTTACTAACATATTAATACCTCTCACGTTGAGGGCCTATACTTTTCTGAAATGTATTTTGTTGCAATTGGTCACGGAACTGTTATATCGAGTGTAATGCTATCATCTGGACATAAACCAATTTGGTTCCTTGTTTTTCCAATCCCCCCCATACTTGAACACACACATCACTTCAACTTAGTCAATGAATCAAAATATATAAACAAATGTGACTACATGATTGCTTAAAAGCAGACTAATGAAATTTCCTTGAATGTAGACACTAATAATCTCCTCTTCACAAATTTTGTCACCATATTTTTTGAGTGGCTGATATGAAACTAAATAGGATTTAACCTGTAACATGGACTTTAAGGCCAATCACAACTGTAAGATGCACACTGAACAGCAAAGCCGTAGAGATTTTAGATGGATGGTCTTATTAGGTCACCCATTACAGCATGAAGAAGCACACCATCGTGCTCACCTTGCAACTAAAAAAAAAGTCACTTTTCCATAAATAATTATTTGTTCCTTCAACATTATTTATTGAATGCCTTCTATGTGCAAGGCATTGTCCTGAGAGCAGTGAAAAGTAGAAAGTAAAAATCAGACAAGAATTCTGCCCTCAAGGGGCTTGCAGTCTAGCAGGGAGGTATTCGGCATAAACACAAAGAACAGAAACGAAGATGTGCCATGATACATGTCAGGCGGAGTCGGGGGAAGGATGGCTTACAGCTCTACGACAGGCGCAAGGGGTAGACAGAGAGGCCAGGAGGAAAGGATCATCAGCATGAGGAATGTTCTACTGCACAACGCACCTCCGCAAATGTCAATTTGTTTGGAAGACAAGGAAAAGAGAAAGCCAAAGAGAAGAAGGAAAAAGAAAAAATTCTACAAGGTGTACATTCCCACCTCCTCAGCACAATTCTCTCTCAGATCTATTAGTTGTAATTGGCAGAGATAATTTTGATATAATCCAATCTAAATGAGGCAGAAACACGAAACAGATCAACTTTAATGCCCCTTTAGCTGTGTGGTTCGAAAAGCGGTACTAAAAGCAGGAAAGGTCACTAACATGTACTTGAGTGACATGTCAAAATAAGTGATAGGGCATCCAAATCTCGGCACACGGCAGCAGATTAATAAGGAAATCAAGATGGTCGTCCGTCTGGCAGCTCTCCTCTGGCTGCTGCTCTTAATACAACAGAAGGTGAGGGGCAAATAGTTTTCTGTAGACTATAATTAGGAACTAATGAACTCTCTGAAGGGAAAGATAAGGGTTAAATTTTAAACCTTCACTATCTAGTAGTAAATGACTAATCACATTCTGGCTTCTGTGCCCAAGCTTACCTACAATATAATAACAACAACAGAAATAATAATATTGCTAACATTTGTGATTGTTATATGCCAGGTACTATTATAAGTTTTTTCTACATGGTATTTCAGCATTTTCCCCAGTGTTATATTAAGCAAACCCTATAAACATAAAAACCTGCAGGTAAACAAGCTAATAATTTAAGTGATTTCTTGATAACAATGTCATCTGATAGATTTTGGGAGGTACTCTTCTCATGTTTTCTATTAATAGTTCTTACTACATCCTCTTCCCAAATATCTTAGGTCAGGTGACATACATTTCATCAATGAATAAGTCAGTTTCTGTTTCTTGGTATGTGACTATTAGTATTAGTAAGAAGATATATTACTTAAGAATGGCTGGACATGGTGGCTAATGCTTGTAATCTCAGCACTTTGGGAGGCCGAAGCAGGCATATCACCTGAGGTCAGGAGGCTGTGATGAGCCTGGCCAACGTGGCAAAATGCCGTCTCTACTAAAAATGCAAAAATTAGTCAGGCGTGGTGGTGTACTCTTGTAATCCCAGCTACTCGGGAGGCTGAGGCAGGAGAATCACCTGAACCCGGAAGACGGAGGTTGCAGCGAGCCAAGACTGTGCCACTGCACTCCAGCCTGGGCAACAAGAGCGAAACTCCATCTCAAAAAACAAACAAAAAGAAGATACATTACTTAAGAAAACATATTATTTTGTGACAGTGTTGTTTGAATTACAATGATTGACTTGGCAATAAACATACAGGATTACTATTTAGGTGTAAAGAATAATGTTGCCGTGGCTAAAAAAGCATTTCTGTCAAAAAAAAAAAATCATAAATTGTGAAGCATTTTCCTCTTTCCTTAAAAAGTAAATAATCAGAGTAAAATAAGCTCTTAATAAAATTCCCTAAGGAGAAAAAGTCACTTTGGACTTGGGGATGGGATGGAGGAAAATGCTCTGTACCATCAGGTTAATTGTATCTTTTAAAAATAAGCCCTAGCCGGGCACAGTAGCACACGCCTGTAGTCCCAGCTACTCAAGAGGCTGAGGCAGGAGGATCTCTTGAGCCCAGGAGTCTGAGGTGGCAGTGAGCTATGATGGTGCCACTGTATTCCAGCCTGGGCAAAAAAGCAAGACTTTGTCCCTAAAAATGAAAATAAAAATGAATTAAAAGTCCCAATATTTTCATGAGAGAAAAAATATGAATTTTGGTTTAAATAGTCAATCTTGAAATCATAAACTATCCTGAAAGAAATTTCTTTAAAGATAATTATTTCATACATTCAAAATTATTCTGAAAGAAGAATCACGGAATTACAGAGAAGAAAGGGACTTTATAGACTGTTTAATGCCTCTTTTCATCTTAAAGGTAAAAATGAGGTGAGAGAATTTGAGAAACAGACTTGTCCAAGTTTACACAGCTATCTAATGGCAAAAGCAGGACTAGAGGCTAGACCTGAACAAAATCTGCATCCATTACTGCATTATTTCCAAATATCCAACATAATTTATTACCAATGCATAAAATTATAAGACACAATACATTGATTTATGTATCATTTGCATCTTCATCAATAAAAGGTGTTTAAAATCTATTTCCATATCATACAACCCTACCACCCACACAAAAGTAACTTGTACGGACTTCTAAGCTGAGCGAAAGGCCAAAACAAAGAAGGGCCCACCAGCAAAAAAAAAAAATTCTAATAAGCATGTTAAATATAAAGGTCTACACTGGGGAAAAAACAGAAATGTGCAAATCCATGCTGTTAACAAATACACACATATTTATGGAGACTGCTGAAGTTGGAAAAATCACCATTTTCAAACACAGAAAAGAGTGATCCAGGCAAGAATCACCAATGGATGCTTGGGGAAAATTTTGATGAAAAGCGTATTTGCATTGCTTAAAAGTACCTCCCAGGTTGCCCATAGACTGCGGGAGAGAAAGTGGTAACTATCGTGGAGAAATGAGGCAACACTTTGACTGGATGATCATAATTAACATCACAGAGACGGGCAGATGGATGTGATGGGCCTCCAGACCTCATTCCTTAAGAGGACATGACATCACCAGTGTCGTATTCTTGCCTGGAATGCAAAAACCTGAATCTCACCATGAGGAGAGAGCAAACAAATATGAGAAATATTCCTTTAAAAATAAGCCATTAAAAAATTCTTCAAAAATGTCAAATGTCATAAAAGACAAAGACTGTGGAAACATCCCAGATTAAAAGGGACTAAAGAGAGGGACAACTTAATGCAACACATGACCCTAGACTGGATCCTCCACTGAAAGAGGGAAAATGCTATAAAAGACATTAATAAGCCAATTGATAAAACTGAAATACAGATGGCAGAGTAGATAACTGGACTGTATCAGTCATAAATTTACTCCAGTTGATAACTGTGATAACAAAGGTCTACGATATATAAATGATGCACTCTCAAATACCTCAAAAAATCATGTGTGTATGTACACATACGCATATACATACACATATACACAAAGAGAAAGGAAATTATGAAGCTACATGGGCAAGGTGTTAATTAGTCAGATCTAGATAAAGGATAAACTGGTATTCTAAGAATTTTTCTTATTCTTGCAACTTTTCCATGAGTTTTATATTATTTCCAAATAAAAAGCTACAAAAAGGCCTAGAAATACTTTCATTTCTTTTGGGAGAAGGGTAGAGATGAGGCCAAAATTGAGAGAAATCCTCCAAACTGGGTACAGGTGCAGAAATTAGCACATTGAAAGCAAGGAATTTCACATTGCCAAATATGTGCTTAACGTCACATGTGGGTAAGTTTAAATATAGTTAAACTCAATTAACTTAAATTGTCCCTAGGGAGGTGGTGAGCTGGAGCAGCCTCCACTGGCGCCCGCGGACACTCACCAGGCTGGCGGTGAGCGAGGGCGCCGACTGGCCCAGGGCCTGGCTGCGCATGCGCACGAGGTTGGACGTCTCTGCAGAGGCCGGCCAGGCCTGTCCCGCCACCGGGTTTGGAAGGAGGTACCTCCCTGTTGGAGTTAAAGAGAAGAAAATGTAAGTGACAGGCAGACGGTAGTAGTCTTATTGCAATGGGGGTGGGGGTGGGGTGTCTCTTCCTGGCCAACCTTGTTCTGTATTACTTCTGCCATACCCAGTAATAACATTAATAGCAACCTGGGAAAACTTGTTCCAATTAAGTCAGGAGATCCAGTGGCAGAGTCTGGCCCTGACCTCCAACATCATCTCCTGCATGAGTGTAGCCTCATCAAGGTAGGATGAGGTGTTTTTTTCCCATCTGCCTATACCAAGGGAATGCGTTGAGAATATATGTAAGTACACAAAGCATTCTCAGCATCCAGAAGTGCATGAATTTTAAGTGTTCTTTGAAAAAATCTAATATGGAAAGTGATCTAGGACTCAATTATAAAATAATCTACAAAGTGGAGATCATGACCAACAAAAGGAAACAGAATTATTTCAAGATGAAATGGGACTGGTGCCTCTCCCCCCAGCTCCTTTTTTCTCTGAAGTGCAGGTGGCCATCCAACTGTGTCTGTGGGATACATAATCATATCCATTTGCATAAATCAGGACATCAATGTCAGTCTAGGTTCACTGAGTAATTTCCATCAACCTTGAACTCTAATATATACACATATGTTTTTAAGTCAAACAGCTGAACCAATTCACACCACGTTACTTCCTTGGTACACGGCCTTGACTAATATTAACACACAAGAAAGGATAGTTTTTGACTTCAGGAAAGTTAGGATGGACATGAATATTCACATAGCAATAAAGGTCAGTAAAAGTAGAGACTGTGTTCAATTTTCATCTGCTTTGCCCCAATATTAGCAGAATTACTGGCCATAATAGCTGCTCAATAAATATTTACTAAATGATGAAAGAACATGTAGACATTTCCTTCCAAAAAAACAGACAATGAAAAGATGGCAGACCACACAAAGAATCTCATCTTAGGGCCATGTGTTGGGGACCCCAGCCTCATTCCCATCCAGAATCATGAGGGATTGCAGCATGCGTAGCTGGTGGTCCTGCAGCACAGGTAACATCTGTTCCTCATTTTTCCCTCAGGCATGCATCTCACAAGCATATTGTACTGGTTAATAACGATTGCAGTATATTAACTAGTTTACCATTACTGCACATGCTAACTACCAGCACTGCCAAAGCACAGGAGCTAGGGGCATCTCCCATCAATTGTCCATGTGAAGAAGTCCATTGCTTTATTTACGTCAAGTGCTTTCAAAAATTTGTATTTTAGTTGCTGAGGAAAAAATGGCTTCTTTTGCCAAAATTGCTTTTTCACTCTTTCATTATAGAGTGAAAGCACAGACTCTGGAGAAAAATTAGATCTCCTTTTGAAATCCTGCTCTGTAGCTGAATGACACTGGGAAAGTTAGTCAATCTCTCCTGGACTTGATTTTTCCATCTCTAAAATGGGGGTGATAGACTTGACTATGTAAAGTTATTGAGGGGATCAGAGAATTTTGTAAGTACTCAGTAACTGTTAACTACTTAGCCATAACAGTAGTAAAAATGAAAAGCATCTTCTTTATTTGGGATGGGCTTTTCATTCACGAGAAGAAAATGCAAATATATACAAAGAAACAAAAATTACCTATCATCACACCAGAGAAAACCACGATCAACACCCTTAGTGATTTTCCTCTAGACTTACTTTCTACAACCTATATTTTCTTGCAGAAAAATGTGATACTGATTTTTGTCACCTGCTTCCTACCAATCCTACATAATTGATTGACTTTTTCCAAGCAAATAAATGTAGCAAATGTCAATTAATTTAAACACTATCATTGAAAATTCAATGACAGTGAACTTCTGTAGTTCTCATCACCATCTCCAAAACATTCAGACATATTTTTGGGCAAGGGATGTTGCATTTGAAGTCTAGAATTTTAATTTTTTCCTTTCCTTATTTTGAAATGTACACTAAAAGCTGAACTAAGAACAGCTTTGAGAAATTGGTCCCCTGTAGGCCCAAAGGCAGGTAATTAATGAGGAAGAGCAGGAAAACGATAGACTGCATTTAGGAATGCTGCATTAATATTACAGGAATAAATGGTTTCCTTAATACAGAAATCGCTCAGTATTTGAAGGACTCACTTGTTAAAAATATAAAAATCTCTAATAATCTGAATCCATTTTTTTCTCCCTATGTCATTTTCTATATTTTATTTGTATTTATTTATTTGTATTTTATTTGCATTTTCTTTATGTTTTGGAAAAGGGCATCATAAGAGGTACAGAAGCTACATGATGCCACAGTTTATATGACGGAGAGAACCCACTACAGCCTCACTGTTGTTCTGCCTCCATATGCTTCATTTTAAAGAAAACTGAAGGTAGATTAAAAAAAAAAAACTTGGGAGAATTTAATGTACAATAGAAAAAATTAAAGGCAAAGTATTTTTACTCAGTGAAGAATTCGAAAAATCTTTTTTTCCTTTAGTAGAAAATAATTGTTAGGCTAGGTGCAGTGGCTCACGCCTGTAATACCAACACTTTGGGAGGCCAAGGTGAGCGGATCCCTCGAGCCTAAGGGTTCAAGACCAGCCTGGGCAACATAGTGAGGCCCTGTCTCTACAAAAAATTTAAAAGTTAGCCAGGCGTGGTGGCACACATCTGTGGTCCCAGCTACTCAGGAGGCTGAGAAGGGAGGACCTCTTGAGCCTAGGAGGCGGAGGTTGCAGTGAGCCAAGATTGCACCAATGCACTCCAGCTTGGGTGACAGAGTGAGACCCTATCTCAACAAATAAAACAATAATAATAATACAAAACAAAGTAATTATTAGACTGTCTCTGTATAATTCTCCTGACGTGAGGAAATAAGTTTATTCTTTTCTGTATCTCCAGTACCTATTATAGGACCTGGCACCTAGTAAATGCTCAATAAATGTTTGTTGACTGAAATGCAGGGAAACCATACTATTAGAACAATACTTGATCAAGTCTCAACAGGAAGAAAACCACTGAACAGATAATTTTCTTAAACTTCCTTTATAAGTATAAAGTAATAGCTAAAATACATTGAGGCCTTATTATATACCAGGCACTGAAACATCCTAACAATCATATGGGATAGGTATTACTATCTCCAGTTTAAACCCAGAGAGGTACCTAACTAGGCAAGAGGACACAGCTACACAAATGGGCAAAAATCAGGATTCTGACTCGAAAGCCCCATCTACCCCAGGAAAATATTCATCACATATGTTTAGGTGAAGAACAAGTTATAAATTAAGACAGAATGATTCTATATTTATACAAAAATAACATATATTATTTATAAAGAGAAAAGCACCTGGAAAGATGGGAGCAGAGTGATTCAAACCACAGGCTTGGAATCAGGCACAAATGGGTCTGCAACCTAGCGTGTTTTGTTTTGTTTTTTGAGACAGGGTCTCACTCTGTCACTCAGGCTGGAGTACAATGGCGCAATCTCAGCTCACTGCAACCTCCGCCTCCCGGGTTGAGGCGATTCTCCTGCCTCAGCCTCCCAAGTAGCTGGGATTACAGGCACGCACCACCATGCCCAGCTAACTTTTGTTTTTAGTAGACACAGGGTTTTACCATGTTGTAAAATGGCGCAATCTTGGCTCACTGCAACCTCCGCCTCCTGGCCTCAAGTGATCCACCCACCTAAGCCTCCCAAAGTGTTGGGATTACAGGCATGAGCCGCCATGCTCAATCTGCAACCCAGTTTTTACAATCACACGCAGTTGAGCAACTTATTTAGTTCCAAGCCCCCAATATTCCCATCTCTAAAAGGGGGATAATACCTTACAAAGTGGCAGATAAGATTAAAGGAGACAATAAACTTAGTCACTCCACCTAGGACATGGAAAAGCAGTCAATGTACTGTCACACTTCATATTATCGTAAGACCTGCATCATCCACCACCACCATAGCAACAGAATAAAACACGGTAACTGGGTTCTTAGGCCAGGTCACACACACAAAAAAGAATAATATTGAAAGATATTGAAACAAATAACATTTCTTCTTGTAAGTGATAAACAGCAAATTCAGAATTGTAGTCATCTCTGGCAGAGAAAATGAGGGGTGGGTGCAGGGAGGAGTATGCTAGATCTGTAATATTTTATTATTTAAAAAATTACCAGCAGGGAATAATAGGGTTTGCTACTTCAACTTAGAAGTGTAAATGAAGACATTTATGCAGGCAAAAAACACATGAAAAAATGCTCATCATCACTGGCCATCAGAGAAATGCAAATCAAAACCACAATGAGATACCATCTCACACCAGTTAGAATGGCCATCATTAAAAAGTCAGGAAACAACAGGTGCTGGAGAGGATGTGGAGAAATAGGAACACTTTTACACTGTTGGTGGGACTGTAAACTAGTTCAACCATTGTGGAAGTCAGTGTGGCGATTCCTCAGGGATCTAGAACTAGAAATACCACTTGACCCAGCCATCCCCTTACTGGGTATATACCCAAAGGACTATAAATCATGCTGCTATAAAGACACATGCACACGTATGTTTGTTGTGGCACTATTCACAATAGCAAAGACTTGGAACCAACCCAAATGTCCAACAACGATAGAATGGATTAAGAAAATGTGGCACATATACACCATGGAATACTATGCAGTCATAAAAAAGGATGAGTTCATGTCCTTTGTAGGGACATGGATGAAACTGGAAAACATCATTCTCAGTAAACTATCGCAAGGACAAAAAACCAAACACCGCATGTTCTCACTCATAGGTGGGAACTGAACAATGAGAACTCATGGACACAGGAAGGGGAACATCACACTCCGGGGACTGTTGTGGGTTGGGGGGAGGGGGGAGGGACAGCATTAGGAGATATACCTAATGCTAAATGACAAGTTAATGGGTGCAGCAAACCAACACGGCACATGGATACATATGTAACAAACCTGCGAATTGTGCACATGTACCCTAAAACCTAAAGTATAATTAAAAAAAAAAAAAGAAGTGTAAATGAAGAATTAAGTTTTTGACTTGTGGCTTTAATAAATTTAATATGAAATTTTTTAATGTATCTGGAGAATGTAGCAAATATTAAGCTTTGATAAAGCTGGCTGACAGGTATATGGGGTTGTATAGAATTATTCTCTATTAATTTCTGTACATATTTTATAATATTACTTTTAATAATTCCTAGCAAAAAATGTGTTTTGTATTCTTGCATGGCAAACTGGCCAGGAGCACATTCCCTCGACTCCTCAAGATGGTAGTTCCTATGGCCCAGGTCAGGGACCCCAGAGGTCTGGGTGATTGTGGAGGACTCCTACGTCCTAAGTCGAAAAGCAAGGAGCCAGGGGAGAGATTTGATGGGGAATGGGAGCAAAGAGGTACCATGAGGAATCTCAACATCAAAGTCAAAGCAACAGGGATTGGGAAAGGCTCTCTCTCTGCCAGTGGAGGGCAGAACAAACACAGGCATAACTCCCAGGTAAGGCCTCAGTACAGGAAATTCATAGGCTAGGACCCTGACTCAATGAGACCAAGCATGGTTCAATGAGAAGTTGGACTCTGAACAGAATCCAGAACCAGCACCCAGTGCTGGGGAACACAAAGAAACGAACACCTGAGCCATGCCCTTTCTCTCCCCACATTCTGAGCCACACTTTCAATACTGCAGTTTTCTTACGTCTCACAGGATATTGTAAAGCAAGCAGAGACCACTGAGAACAAGCATGCATGCCATCTCGTCCTTCTCTGAAATAACTCAATTTAACATTATTATGTACATTTTTTTTGTGGCTATCTCGTGAAAGTCCAATCTTGGTAACAAGACCAAAGGTGTGCCTTCAATTCCTTTGTTACCTCAACAGCCTTACCTGAAAGACAAGACTTTGACATCCAGTAACTGATCTGTCCTTAGCCCATATTCTTATATAACACCTTCTTCAAGCCCAAGAGGATAGAAAGATCCTTGCCAGTAATCTTAAAAATTAATTGCTCTAGTCGTGGCTGACTTTAATGTCAGACTGCTGAGTTCCTATTCTAAATTCCCAAACTGATTCCATCACTTATAACATGAACTTCTCCAAACCTCAAGTTCCTGAGTAGAACAGGGCCAAACTTGTAGGGCTGTTGTAAAATCTAAAAATAGAAAATATAGAATGAACACTCAATAAATATAAGCTTAAAAAATAAGAAACACCAAGAGCTATCCAACACACATTAAATTATAAAGTGAGCAGAAATAAAATTTTGTTAAACCACTGGAAAAAATTAGGAAGCACTTATATACATATACAATGAAATGCCTATAATGCAATGATGGGTTAGATTTTAGATGTCGTGATTTGCATAGGTCTTGTCCTGAGGAATCATATGAATGTTATAAATTTGAGGGTCTGTTAGTACAACACATGGGATATTTTATTCCTGCCTAGACTCCCATTAGTGTTAATAGAGAAAAGAGGACAACAGATGGATTTAAGACAATCATTAGAAGGCACTAACATGATACCACAGTTGATAGCGATTACATCGAACTCTATATAAATTCACTTTTTGATGACTATCAAAAGCCTCTAAAGAGTGTGTTGCTGTCGTATTCATGCATCATTTGCTGCCTACAATTTAAGAAAATTAGCATCTGTCAATGGCATTATTCAGCTGCATAGGGTGGAAATTAATGGATAATACCATTTCTAATTTGTTGTATGAGAGGTGAGCTTGTCTAGCAATCTGGCTGCTCTATTTTAATACTGAATTGAGCTTGTTGTTACAATTGGAACTGGATTAGCTCTGTGTTCTTTGGAAAAATATTTCCAAAATTCTACTACGCTTATTGAAACATGTATCAAATGTTTTCTACTGGCATGACTACAAATTTGGAGGCAATAAATAAAGGTCTGTATTAAAGCTGGAATCAGTTGGACGGATTGATACAAGAGCGTGTCAGGTCTCAACCACAGAGGTGTGGGTTGTTTGAATGGACTTTTTGTACTGGTTATTTTTGCTGTTTTAGCCAAAGGCCTCTAGTTAACAGAGTTAGAGTGGAAAGTTCTGTAGCCTTGTATGGTTATATGTACATTAAAATAAATACATTACTGAATCTAGACCCAGATCATGCCTTGGTTCTATCAACATTATATATGACCTCTCCTAGAATGTGTTTTCTTTTTTTTTCTTTTTGAGACAAAGTCTCGCTCTTGTCCCCCAGGCTGGAGTGCAGTGGCATGATCTTGGCTCACTGCAACCTCCACCTCCCGGGTTCAAGTGATTTTTCTGCCTCAGCCTCCCAAGTAGCTGGGAATACAAGCACCCACCACCATGCCTGCCTAATTTTTGTATTTTTAGTAGAGACAGGGTTTCACCATGTTGGCCAGGCTGGCCTCGAACTCCTGACCTCAAGTGATCCACCCACCTCGGCCTCCCAGGGTGCTGGGAGTGTTACAGGTGTGAGCCACTGTGCCCAGCCACGATACATGCTTTCAAAGCACCCCAAAGCTGGAAGTATCCCTCTGAAGTAGAAAAATACCAAGCCTGCAATAATTTTAGCAGAATGGCCATATAAAGAATTAAATATAGCCTCTGGAGATCTACTTTATCATTGGGGAATAATGGTACCTGACTAGATTTGAAAGCTTCCATTAAAAACGTTCCATACACCTGAAGTGCAACATATATTTAGTAGCCAATCCATAGTCTTAAATTTTGAGTGATTTTTCTTGGACTATAAGTAGGACATCAAAGAGAAAATAAGACCTAGTAACTATATAACAAACCTCTCTCTTGATGTGACTTCTGGTTCTCAGTCTTACAGGAGAACTCTGAAAAAATGTGTACATCCCTCTAAGGTACCAACCAGGAAAAGGGGAAGCTGAAGTGGCCCAGATATCACTCTCAAGAGTTTTGGGGAGATTTTAAGGACAGCCATAAAAGGAAGGCAAGAAGAACAGGGGTAGCACTGCAGAAGTTAAGGGACTAGAAACAAAAAGAACAGTGGAAAGCTGGCACTGAATTGGTGCCATGAGCAGGCAGACAGGGCACAGGCTCTGTTGCCAAACCTTGTTCTCTTGTCCTATATCTTTACAGGTATATAGGTTAAGAGGTTTTGGCTAACAGCCTCTCTTCGCCTAGACATCTCTACTGAAACTCTCAGAACAGCTCCCAGAAAGTTTACACTCACCACTAACCTGGGAGCAAGGACATTCTCATCATTTTACCTTCCCTGTGTCTAGTAAAATCTCCCTTGCTTAATCTCACTTCTGGGTAAATCCACAAAGGAAGTAAAAGTAGGGGCTCAAATAGATATTTGTACTCCCATGTTCATGGCAGCATTAGTCACAATAGCTAAAAGGAGGAAACAACTCAAGTATTCACTGAGGGATGAATGGAGTGCAATGGAATATACTCGGCCTCAAAAAGGTAGGTAACTCTGACTTGTGTTACAACATGGAGGAACCTTGGAGACACGCTGAAAGAAATAAACCAGTCACAAAAGGTCAGATATTGTACTGAGAGGTGAAGCCAGCTGGACCTTCCTGGGTTGAGTGGGGACTTGGAGAACTTCTCTGTCTAGCTAGAGGACTGTAAACGCACCAATCAGTGCTCTGTGTCTAGCTAAAGGATTGTAAATGCACCAATCAGCACTCTGTGAAAAGGAACCAAATCAGCACTCTGTGTCTAGCTAAAGGATTGTAAATGCACCAATCAGCACTCTGCAAAATGGACCAATCAGTGCTCTGTAAAATGGACCAATCAGCAGGACATGGGCAGAGTCAAATAAGGGAATAAAAGCTGGCCACCTGAGCCAGCAGCAGCAACCTGCTTGGGTCCCCTTCCACAGTGTGGAAGCTTTGTTCTTTCACTCTTCACAATAAACCTTGCTGCTGCTCACTCTTTGGGTCCGCACCACCTTTAAGAGCTGTAACACTCGCCACAAAGGTCCGCGGCTTCATTCTTGAAGTCAGCGAGACCACGAGCCCACCAGAAGGAAGAAACTCTGGACACATCTGAAGGAACAAACTCCGGACACACCATCTTTAAAAACTGTAACACTCGCCACCAAGGTCCGCGGCTTCATTCAAGTCAGTGAGACCAAGAACCCACTGGAAGGAACCAATTCTGGACACAGTATGATTCCATTTATGTGAAGTACCCAGAATAGTCAAATGCATTCTTTCATAGAAAGTGTAACAGTGGTTTACAGGGGCTGGGGGGAGTGGGGAATGGGAAGTTCCTGTTTAATGGGTACAAAGTTTCAGTTTGGGATGATGAAAATGTTCTGGAGATGGATAGTGCTGATGGTTGTACTTAATGCTGTTAAATTATACATGTAAAAATAGTTAAATGGTAAATTTTGTTATGTATACATTTTACCACAATGTTTAACCTGTCTGCCCCCCAATCCCTTGCTTGGCCAATACCACTGTACCTTATAGAGGAAAAAAATAAGGGGATCCTTTTTGTTGTCCAAAAGGAGGTATCCACATTAACTATAACACCACCTGCTTTTGCAAATTATACTTTATAACATAAGCCCTCCCAATCATTTATAAGTTAGGGGAAATGAGTTTTTAAAGAACCTGTCAAACTTAAGAAATGAAGAAGGGGCAAAGACCGCAAAGAGTCACTGTCTAAATCTGGGCAGAATTCATGACTCAGCAGCCATAACCCTAATTCCATCACCATCAAGAGATTCTTCTTCTCTGCCCCATTGCTCACTCCTAAACATTTGTTCCCTCATCGTCCTGACTCTCATCCTCATGGGCAATTACAGCTTCCCTTATTCATCTTCAGCTGTGCTCCCACAACAGAGACATGGTTCCCTTCATCTTCCACTCACATGGGTGACTGACTTCCAATTTCCTGTCCTCACTGCAAAAGAATGACCGGACCTAGACAGCATCAACAATGCTGCTAAATCACTCTTCTTAATGGCATAAATGAATACAATTTGAGAAACCAACAGACCTGTGACCAGAAAGAGCAGAAGTTCACTGACTCCTATATTGCACTGCTATTCTAGCCTTAAAAAAAAAAAAAAAAAAAAAAAAAAAGTGCTGTGTGTTTACTCACACAAGGGAAGTCCAAAGCAGAGCCTTGACTCTAAGTGCTCAAAGACATCACTGACTACTGACCAATGATCTCCAACTGACAAGGAAACTGAAAGCTGGACCAACAGCAGCTGCAAGTCTTTTGGAAGGCTGGTATAGGGTGACGCCAAGAGGGCATCAAGGTCTTAAGACTGTAAGACTGAAATTTATTTGCTAAACTATGTTTCCACAAGACTCAAATCCACCAGAGATGCCCAAATTCACTTTTTAGAATATTATCACCAGCATTCTATACTTAACATAGAATGCCAACACAACATTGCTAACTATAAAATCTGCCTGGTGAGCAAGTCAGAGCATTGCTGTGAAAGGAAGCTCCTAGCAAGGCGGACGGGTATCAGAAGTTTTTCTTTCACGGGGGCCCAGACAGACTAAGTACCTGACAAATGTCTTAAGAAGTCACTAAAGAGCCCAATTCCATGCTGTGAGAGAACTAGGGACGGGTGAAAAACAACACAACATACATGTCTACCATACAGAAACCAAGGTCTTTGGACAAATCATGAGGCTATGGAGCAGAAACCCAAGTTGCCACTGCCACTGTGAACCAGAGCTGCAGTGCTAAGAATAATTTTTGGTATGGGTAATATGGCAAGGTGATTCAAAGATACAGTCATCTTTTCACCCTCAATCATAGATAGCCACCCTGTTACTCTTGCCATATGATAAAAGAACAAAAATGCTAACACATAGTTTATTTTTAAATGGAAACACATTAAAGTCGGACTGAAAGAGAAATATATTTGACCTTTCTTTTACTTTCCCTTAACTTGTTCATAAAAAAACTATTTCTTCTTATGTACCAAGATTATCACTCTCAGTCAATTCTAATAAGGGCAGATATTAGGACCAAATTAAGGCATGCAATAAAGCTTGGTAAGCTGTAATGTTTCTATTATTACAAGCATATCACTGCCTTTGGGTTTACCAACACCCAGCAAATTCTCCCATTCTGCAATGAGGCACAGCCCTGGCCACCAACTCCCTGTTTCACCAAGACCACCAAGGCAGGTGTCCTTCAGGTGGCATTTTTCTGGATTTAAAATTCTTATCAAAAAATAAATAATGGTTTGGCCCCAAACTCCAGTTGCACAGACCAAAGACTAATGTGACAACTTAAAATTGATTTTTAAAGAAGTATTAAATAGAGCCTACACTAATGAGAACATGGTAACAAGATTCTAACATCAAGCAGCATTGCTGAGAATGAATGTCTGCCTGAGTGAGGGCACCCAAAGAGGTGGGTGGTGGTGGTGTCTAAGCAATGCTGGGCAGAGGTCAGTGTTAACATCTGCAATCTGGCCTCCCTCAATTCACGTATTGAAATATAATTCAGTAGAATGAATTGCTAGACATGTCTAACCCCCCTGGGAAATGACAGATATTGATGAATGCTGCTGGCAAGATATATGGAAGGAAACAGCAAATAAATAGAACCATTTTTTCTCAGAGTCATTTTGTGGATATGTGGAACAGCTGTTAAGCTACTTGTCAGCTCCCTCTTCTGTCTTCCTCCTCATCCTCCCTCTCCCCAGCTGCCTTATCTACACCTTTCTAAAACCTCCCTAAGGACCACTACCTGGCCCTCTTTAAAATAATAATCAAATGAATAAGAGTCATCTCTTCCTCCTCCCCATCACACTCTGACTTCTCAATCCAGTCAGTGCAACCCTTCCTAAGACTTCACTCCATCTAAATGTGTTCACTGCCCCCTCCAGATCCTTGAAAGACCCTTAATTTCTAAACTCATAAAATCAAACTGTTGATTTCACGTCCATCACCAAAGGTCTCAGGCACAAGGTTTAAATCCTAAAATCAAACCCTGACTACTATCATGTATCCACCGTGTGACCTTGGATAGGCTTAACCTTCTAAGCCTCGGTTACCATAAACATGCTGTACAATGGCGATGATACCAATCTTATGAGGTGATGAGAATTCAGAATGTAAACAAAGAACCTATCATCTGACAAAAGGCCCAAAATAAATTATTACTTTTTATCCAGTCTACTTTTCACTGTTAAACAGCTCCTCCTGGCAATGGTCCTCCTCCTTGGTGTCATCTTCGGATCAAATTCTCTCCAGCACTGGGAACTTGGAGCATACCTCGTTCTTGTTCCATCCAACAGATAGACTCAGGAGTACAGAACGGAAAAGCAGTCAGACATCAGTTTGCATCCTCCTTTCACCATTTATTAGCTAGAGAGCTCCGGATAAATACCTTGACCTCTCTGACCTTCGATTTCCTCACCTCTAGTGATGATGATAGTAGGTAACACATGTTAAAGTGCCCAGCACAAAATTGAACACAGAATTTGTGCTCAGTGATAGTTCAGGTCCCCCTCCAGGATGCTTTTACCCATTCTGGCACCACTGGCATTGAATCCACAAGCAGGATTCAGTGCCAATGGTACCAACCAGGAAGGCTACTACCTTTACCTTCCCCCATCACACCACCCACTGCTATGTGTGGGTGCACATGTACAGAGTGCCATTTATTTCAGTATGCAGTATGTTCTACTACACTGTAACTTCTGTATCTCATCTGTTTTTGTAGCCCCAGGTCACACCTAGCACAATATCCTGCATGTGAAACACACTAGTCTTTACAGAACCAGATATTTAAGTCTGTGTGTATTGACTTTCCATCTGTCTCTCATTTATATTTCTCCCAAGGATCATATTTTTCATTATTATTTAATTACACACTGCCTAGAAGAATATTTAAGTTCGGCTCAAGTGTTTGTTTTATAATGATAATAATAATGAAGAAAACTCAGAGGCCTTAAATTTGATATGGAGGAGACTGTGTCACTTCTTATAGCTTTGATTTTCTCTTCTAAAAACCACCTCAAAAAGAGTCTACCATCTTCACAATATAATGCCTATTTTCAAGGTATGCTAATTAACCCCAATACCCCAGAGGACAACTTATATTTGATATCTTACTTCTTGGAGAAATTATGAATCCTACTCAATGACGCTCTTTTGCTCACCAAGATGCTTTGATGGATGCACTCAAATGTCACTGGCAACCTTGAGATGCAAAACATTTCTGACAACCATCCTACATCTAAACAGTTATGACAGAGGTTAAGGAGTTGGGGACCAGTAGTTTTACAAGAGAAACAAAAAGAACAAAAGCCGCCATAGAGGTGACAAAATAAACTCCGTATCACAACCTATGCAGAAACTTCCAGACAAGTCTAAATTTCCTAACAAGTTCTCTATTTTTATAAGGAAGCTCTTACATACAGTCTAATTCACATAATCGTGTATTTCATTATCATGTAATCACATCTATTTCTTTGGAACACTTTCTAGTTCCATGCTAGGTCTATTCCGGTACATTTCAAATTCTTTCTCAACAATATCTATGTATGCTACCTGAAGAATGTAATATTTTTGTCTTAAGAAATGCTTGTCAATATTGATCAATGAATAAGCAAGAAACCTAGAGCACAATCATAAAATATTTCCTCAAAAATACTACAGAGTACATCTCCCCCAGCGCCTCCAAATGGCCATTTGTTAAAGGTCCCTACTTCTGAAGTGAGAGATCTCAATTAGGAACTGTGTAACCTGCTCTCCCTCCTCCCTTATGAGGAAAGTTAATGCCCATTCTGCCTGGTTTCAAAGCAAAAGAACCATTGTTTTTTTTGAAGAACCATTTCTAAGAACCATTGTTATCCAACCCTGCACACTGAATTAAATCCTAACAAACCGCCAATTGCTTCACAAAACAATGCCCTTGTTTTTAAGATGAGAAAAGTTGAAGCCAAGATTAGCATCATGACTGCCTCAGCCATGCTTGAAAATTAATGGTAGGTGTAGGGTTGGAATTCATCCTTTCCATTTCTGGTCTATCACTTAGCCACTGACAACTTCTGAAAGCTCAGATGACATTAAGTAGCCCTGAACTCCAAGGTCAATGCCTCATGTTTTACAGTAACAGTTTTGCCAGCTACTTAGCATTCCCTTTTAGCGAATTCAGCCATGCTTATGGGGAAATCAGAGGGCTGAGTTGGGGGAAGGTAGTCTTTTGGTTGCTCCAGTCACCCGCCAAATGGCCATCTCTCAAGCTTGAAAGCCAGGTCATATTCTTCTAGCCATTTCATTAAATGCATTAAATCTCCCATTATTTGATCCACAAAGAGCACTGCGACTATTGAAGGCATTGTAATAGGGCATATGCACACAGACTTTTAGACATCAAAGAGTACAGTATATCATATATCAGAGCTGCCTCTCACGTAACGAAGCAGCTACAGGGGGAAAACACACACATACACATACACACACACACACACACACAGGAAAAGGATATTGAACGAATGTCTATGTGTAATGCCTCTAAACACTTGCCATTCATACCATGCCTGTACCTATGAGACTATATGTCTGATAATGCCTAGGCACAGAACCATTCCAGTATTTATTGATAAGATGGCCAGATTTAGCAAATAAAAATACAGGATGCATACCTATATTTAAATTCAAGTAAACTTGAATATGTATGCTAATATAGCACTGGATACTAAAAATATTATTAGCTGCTTATCTGAGTTAAAATTTAATTGGATACCCCATATTTTATCTGGCAATCATATTAGAATTAGAAATGCAGAAGGCTTTGCTTTGAGGACACAAGGAAAAAGTCCTCAAGAAATTTATAAACTAGCAAATGGAATGATAGGTACACAAATAATAAAAATTAAAAGTAATCTCTCTTTTAAGGAAAGAACAACATTAAGATGGTATCAGAGGAGAGACAGGTGGAAGAATCAGCAAAAATAACATGAAGGTGTTTGGAATGGAATCTGAATGTAAAAAAAAGGCCTTAAAGATTACATGCTTCATTATCAGTTTATACACCTAAGAGGGCAGGGGCACAACAACACTCGTAGCCACAGGTATGTGCATGAGGTATTATTCCCCACTTTGTTTAGTGTTATTTACATATACACCACTGCAGCCAAAAGCTAGCAAAATGGACCAAAACCAAAATAAAATACTTTGCACTGAGATTCCTGGCAACCAAGACAAAAACAGAAACAGTGGGTTTACCCAGCTCTCATTATTTAACAAAAGAATAATTCAAATTTATCAGACCAATCTAAACTCTTTTTCCTTGATGTGAGCACAGATAAACTTGTTTCAGAAGTTTTAATAAAAGGTCAATGACATACATAATTGTTAACTGTCCTTCAGAGTAATTAAGGGCAAAAATACAGGCCATCCTACATTACTGGAACTAAATAAAAACCAAGGGTGCAATGCGGTGTGTGCATGCATACATGTAAACACATAAATGTCCATGTATGTTACTTACATACATGCCTCTTCTTTACACAGACTGGGAAGCTGGGAGCTGCACAACCTTATGCAAAATCCTTCTTAAAGCTGAATTGGGTGCAGCATTAATAATTTACAGCAGTCACAGTTTGTCTTAGTTTGTGCCACTACAACAAAATAACAGAGACTGGGTAATCTATAAAGAAGAGAAATTTATTTCTCACAGTTGTGGAGGCTGGAAGTTCAAGATCAAGGTACTGGCATGTGGTCTGGTGAGGGCGTTCTTGCTGCATCCTCACATGGCAGAAGGAGAATGAATGGCAAGCTCCCCAAAAGCTGCTGTGTAAAAGAAATCTCTTTTAAGAGGGTCTTGGTCCCATTCATGAGGGAGCAGCCCTAGGATAGCCTAATCATCTCTTAAAGGCCCTACTTCTAAATACAATCAAACTGGCAACACTCGAATTTTAGAGAGGACACAAACCATGACATGATTCCCCCTGTATTCTTACTCAAAGAAGGAAACAGACATTTAAATAATATTCTCTCTTTCACAAGTCAGCAATGAGTTAAATGCAAGGAGGGGACTTACCCTCTGCTCTCCCTTCAGGCTTAGGTCTGATTCGGGTGCCTGAGACAATACTGCCAAAGAATAGAGAAATTATCTTGCTAGGCAGACACAAGAAAATAAATTTAGCCCTGACAATGTGTGGTGATTAAGTACTTGAATGACAATGGAACATGACAATGACAAATGCAGGCTACTGCCACCAAAGTCATTAATATATCAGAAACACTAATTTTTATAAATCTTTCAACTTCCCGGTTGGTTGCATTTCTTTACCTACTCTTTTTCCTGTGGAATTGACAAAGTCAGCACCATTTTCAGTTTCCAACTGGGAAGTTAAAAAAAATTCTACATTCCCAGTGGCTTTGATTGGCCACCAAAAATGAACTGTAAGCAAGAGATGAATGGCCTGGGTATGCTCGAGTGACAGGACACCTACCAGCAGCTCTGATAGAGGCAAAGGTGGGATTCCTTGCATAGCAACAAATAAAGCATGTGTGTTTGCACAGGGGTTCGAGGCAGGGTGCGGGGGCTAGAAAATGAAGAAAACCCATTTTCTACAAAGACTTTCCCTCCCTCACCATGGTAGCTAAAATTATTTACTACTCAACTCAAAGGGACCTTGAGAATATAGGATCCAACCCACTCACTTTACAGATGAAGACAGTAAGACCCAGCAATGAAAGCCACTTAGAAGTTGACTTGGGACTAGAATCTGGGCCTCAGATCTCCAGTTCATGTCCTTCCATTTACACCCTGAAACAGCAGTAAAAGATGGCAAGATGCTATCTCCACCCAGGCAAGTCACTTGCTTTCTTTAAATTCTGTTCCATTTAATTCAGTGATCCCATTCTCTCTCTGATCTACATCTCCCCACTCCCTACTGTATTGTACCCTGTTACTCTCTGCCTCTGTTGTCCAGGGGATTCATGTGTACTGCAATTTACCAATTCCAGTACACGAGCAGTTAGCAGCTCATTAGCACTGCAGTTTGACTGTATGAAATAAGGTGTCACTGGCCTTTTATACTTTGGACCCCAGTAGCGTATGTCAAGCCACATAGCCTTTCCCCATGTTTCCTATAAGAGGGTAAAATCTTTAAAAAACAAATTGAAACATGAAGAAAGGGAAAAAGAAAAGTATAAAATAGAAACTGAAACATCACCAGAAGAGCCAGTTACCTACGTCCAACTCTGTAAGTGGGTTCCAGTGTTGCGTGAAATGGTACCACCCACCATCTTCTTACCTTTCCCAACCTTATCTCCTCCTCCCTAGTACCTCAAGGACGTGAAGTGTGAGATTTCCTAGTTCATACTAATTTTCTAGTATTTCAATAAATCTTTCACGCTGTTAATTGTAATATAATCAAGTCATTGTTTGTGGCTTCCTCATCTCTACTAAAGACTCACAGAGGACCTAAAGCCACTTCATCTCTGAGGGGCTACACATATAAGGAACTGAGAAGATGAGCATGGATCAGTGTGCTTTTCAGAACCTAAAGGAGCACAATGCATGAAGGATAGGAAAGCCATACCCACCCGTGCCTGGGCCATAGTCTATCCTGTCAGAAGAAAAGAGAGTTTCAGGAAAGCACTAAAAAGACAAAACTAAAAAGCAGTGGAAAGGAAAAGGAATATGATTACGCCTCATCCAAAAAGCTCAACACCTTGATAACGGGTTAAAAAAAAAAAAAAGCCCTGAAACCAGTTTCTTATTCTAAAGGGAATTTTAAGAACAAAGCAACTTAGATTTTTAATATATGGATTCAATAAATTAATCTTGTTTCCTCGGGAAGGACCAAAGCCCATTATTTGTAGAATCACGCTAGAACCTAAGAAATGAGCAGGGGAGCCGGGGGGAGGAAGCCTTCTGTTCACGGATCCTGATACTCTATACATTTTTGTTTTGTTTCATTAGCCTAATTGGCATACGGAGCCTCCTGATAGAAATATATTTACACACAGGCCAGGCGTGGTGGCTCATGCCTGTAATCCCAGCACTTTGGGAGGCCGAGGCGGGAGGATCACGAGGTCAGGAGATCAAGACCATCCTGGCTAACACAGTGAAACCCCGTCTCTACTAAAAATACAAAAAAATTAGCCAGGCGTGTTGGCGGGCGCCTGCAGTCCCAGCTACTTGGGAGGCTGAGGCAGGAGAATGGCGTGAACCTGGGAGGTGGAGCTTGCAGTGAGCCGAGATTGCGCCACTGCACTCCAGCCTGGGCGACGGAGCAAGACTCCGTCTCAAAAAAAAAAAAAAAAGAAAAGAAAGAAATATATTTACACACATACAACTTTTAAAATCATGCCAGAAAAAACTTTAAATGACTACCAGACATCCTCCTGTCTGGTGTATGTTGAAGAATTCCAGTTACTTGGTTTGGTTTGCCACATTTAACACACCCAGCCAAAGGTCCGGATAGCCAACATATTTTGCAGCTGATAATGGTTTAGCTGTATCTGAGTATTTTCCTGCCCCAGTAATCTTGAAATTCTATGTCAACAGTGATTGAAGGCCTATGTTACCTTTTGCTCTGCAAAGGGGGCTTCAAGCATCTTAAGAGAAACTGGGCCTCCTATGGAAAACGTTAACTAACACTCAAGGTCCAAGTGTTAAGTTTTTCAAACTATCAGGTACAGAACTGTAAAACTGATTTCTGAAGTGCCCGATTTGCTAACGAAGCATGGCTCCCAACACTACCCAGGGCTCAGGTACATATCAAAGCAAAGAGCCCAGTCTCTCACCTGCCGCGGGTATAAGAGAAATGACTTTGATTCTTAAAGTCCTCATTCAGCCTCTTTCCTTAATTTTCCCCTCATGCCTGTCTTGTCACTGGTGCAAAATGCCTGAAGGAGAGATTTGGGCTTCCAAGAGGCTGCAGCCTGGCTCTGAACAAGGTGGTGGCCACTTGGCAGTTTCTAAGCGACAGGTGACCTGGGTCTGGGAACCACCACGTGACCCTGTTAGAGGGGCAATGACTCATCGGTAGACCATCTGCATGGGAGATGAGCTCCGGCAGAAGGCTCCCTGACAGAGAGCCACTGGGAGGCAGCATCTGCCAAAGGAACTCGCTGACAGCTGCGCCTCCCATTAAGTCGAGGTCTCATGAGACCTTCCTACTCCTGACAAGGAGAAATTGCAACACTTAACAAAAATACATCAAAATAGTCACACCTTCTATTTAGAACACCTAGATAGCAAACAAAATATCCAGGATATAAACTGCCATAGGAGCAGTAAAGACAATAAATGGTTTTAAAGCTTCTTAAAATCATGCCTTGTCACCGGGAAGAAGATGCTAACAGAATTGCCTGTTTATTGCCTGGTGACTCAGAAAAATACATAGAGACATTCTTCAGCTTCATAAGCTATTACTGATGAACTACACCATTTTTTAAGTTCTAAAACAACACTAGACCGACTCAAGAGAATTCTTGTCCTTAGTTATGTGCCTTCAGCATAGCGATTTTATACGTATTAAGAACTAGTAAAACAAATACCAGCAGGATGTTTTTACGTCAGTAAAACCTTAAGTGTAAATTCTATGTGGATCTGGGCTTTTTCTTCTGGTTGGCCAAGAGCCAAGAACCCAAATTGGGAGTATCACAAGACAGCACCATCATGAGAATTGTAAAGATCTTTGCCCTTTAAAAATTTCAAATGGTGCCAAATTTCAAAACATAGTCATGTACCGTGTAATAATGTCTTGGTCAACAATGGACTACACACAGGAGGGTGGTCCTGTAACAGCATAATATTGTATTTTTACTGGACCTTTTCTATGTTAGGTATGTCAGACACATAAATACTTGTGTTACATTTTGTTATACATTGTGCTACAGTTGCCTACGGTATGCAGTACAGTAACATGCTGTAAAGATGTGTAGCCCAGGAGCAATAGGTTACAGTAGGCTAAACCAGGTAGGTTTGTGTAAGTATACTCTATGATGTTTGCATTAGGAAATCACATTCTCTAAATGTATCCCCATCATTAAGTGATGCATGACTATATATTAACATTTCAGTCATCCTTCAGGGGCTGGTTAAGTCAAACTCAGTCCACCTGCTACTCACTGCCCAGCCCCACCATGCATCCAAGTCCCAGCTTCTAGTCCTCTTTCCAAATTCCCACTGGCTTTGGCTCAAGCCCCAGAAATATCCCACCATGGGCACTAAAACTGCCTCTCATTCCTGTACAGCTCAGGTCCACCCTCCTCACCACTCTTATGAATGACCCTTGACCAGGCCTCTCTCTGTTTTCTGGAACCAGTATACCCAGTACATGAATTTCCCTGGTGCTTTAACCTTTTGCACAAACACGTAGACCGGCTTCCCTTTCAATTCATGATCTCAGACTTTAAATGGGCTGTCAGTGCTTTCAAGAAATCCTGCTACATTTATAGCTTCCCTTCTTACTCTTCAAGACTAGGTCATATCTCCTTCTCTTCTCAATTCCCATATAACCCTCTCAACTGCACCCCTTCCCCCCATGGTCTCTCACAATGCACTGAGAAAAATGAAGCCGTTAAATCCAATAACTCTCTGCTTTTTTAAAGCAAATGTATTAAGATTACTGATATAATTTTTTAAATTACCTCATTTTGATATAATTATACAAGCAGCTACAAGAAATAATACAGAAAGATCCCAGGTACTTCTCTTTACCCAGTTTCCCCAATGGTAACATCTTGAAAAACCTTAGTACAATATCACAACCCAAGAACGGACATTGACACCGTCAAGATAAAGAACATTTCCATCATCACAAGGATCCCTCATGTTGCCCTTTTATAGCCATACCTACTTCCCTCCTACCTCATCCCCTCCTTAATCCCTGGCAACCACGAATCAGTCCTCCAGTTCTATAATTTTATCATTGTAAGAATGTTATATATTAGTGGAATTATACAGTATACCCTCTTTGGACTGACTTTTTCACTTAATTTTCTGGACATTCATCCAGATGGCCGCATGTATCAACAGTTGTTCCTCTTTACTGCCAAGTAGTATTCCATAGTATAGGTGCACTTGAACTACCTGCTTTGGCATCTATTTTCTCCTCCTTCCTCCTGTGACAATGTAGGAAGTGCCCCTCCTCCTATAAAAGGTCAACCCTTTTACATGTGCTCTGGATACCCAGCCCTGTTCCTCCAAACACCTTCTTCAGCTGTCGTGTCTCACCCAAACCATCTTCAGTACTTCACAAACAAGTTCTCATGACTTCCACATTAAGATGGATCTCACTGACCTTTCATACCCTTCCAGCTCATACTTTGTATTTCTAGTCCCTTTCAGCACACACTTTCTTCTCAAGAGTTATCTGTACTTCTGTTTATCCAGATATAAGCCATCTCTGATTCCTTAATGACCATTTTGTCTTATCCCATCCCACTCTCGCTTCTGTCTGCACTTCCCTACTTGTGATGGTTAATACTGAGTGTCAACTTGATTGAATTGAAGGATGTAAAGTGTGGATCCTGGGTGTGTCTATAAGGGTGTTGCCAAAGGAGATTAACATTTGAGTCAGTGGCCTGGGAAAGGCAGACCCACCCTTAATCTGGGTGGATACTATCTAATTAGCTGCCAGCGTGGCTAGAATATAAGCAGGAAGAAAAACATTAAAAGACAAGACTGGCCTACCTTCCCAGCCTACATCTTTCTCTCGTGCTGGATGCTTCCTGCCCTCGAGCCCTCAAACATCAGACTCTTAAGTTCTCCAGTTTTGAGACTGGACTGGCTCTCCTTGCTCCTCAGCTTGCGGATGGCCTATTGTGGGACCTGGTGATCATGTGAGTTAATACTTAATAAACTCCCCTTTATATGTGTGTGTGTGTGTATATATATATACACACACATATATATACACACACATATATATACATATATGTGTATATATACATATATATGTATATGTGTATATATATATATACATATTTTTTTGTTTTTTTTATATATATATATATATATATACACACACACACATATATAGTTCTGTCCCTCTAGAGAACCCTAATACTCTCCCCAGGACCAAGACTACTCAGTGACTACACTGTCCTATCCAATGAGACTTTCCTGTCCTCATCTTACTCTCTCACATGCAGCCCATACACAGCTTGCCATCATTTCCTCCTCTGCAGATGCTTCTCTCCTTCTGTGATTCCACAGTCCTACTTGACATGCCTATTTAGCATGTCTCATCGGGCATTTCAAACATACTCAAAACAGAATTCATCACATCCTGTGTCTTTGTTAAAATCTGTTTCTCTCCTAGTCTTTCCTGACTTAGTAAGTGCCCTGCTCCCCCTATCTCTTATCTAGCTGAATGCTGAGGCAAGGCCAGCAGGGACCATATTTCTCTAGCACCCCTCCAAGACACACCCACCCACACACACACACACACACACACACACGTGCACTTTACATGCATCTGTGACCATGTAATTAGGTCTTTCTAAAAGAATAGGAACGGAAATTAGCATGTCTCTTCCAGGCTGGGACTTTTAAGAAGTCAGAAGGGTTTCTCCTCTCTCTTTCCACTTCTGCCAACTGGAAACAGGGTACCTCAAAGGCTATTAAGAAGAGCAAAACCAGAAGATGGAATGTGGGTCCCTGAGTCACCACAGGAGGAGAGTTGCCTATGAACTCAAACATTTACTTTGAACTACTACGTGAGCAAAAAATAAACTACTATTGTGTTAAGCCATTGATATTTTCTGGTTTGTTTGTCATAGCATGTAGCATTATCTTAACACACACCATTTTTATACAGGCATTCTTTTGATGGTGGTACAAAACTGAAGAAATCTACAGTGTATAGGAAAGTTTCAGTTGTATTTAAGTGTGATATTTAGTAAATACCAAAGCTACCCATAAAACAGCCATACTTTATATAAATTATCTTTAATCTGAATTATTTCAGGCTTGCCCACTAAGCTAAGGAGGGCTTTAGGATGAGAAACCCATTGGGTACTACACGGTAATTAAAAGCAATAGCTTCCAGGTTAATTTTAAAGGAAAGAATGTTTTCTGGGATTGTGTTCTTCCTTTCTCTCTTCAAGTAAAAAAAATAACACTAAAAAATGCCTTTTTAAAAATTTTCAGACGTTATTCCAAATTGATTTCCATAGACCAAAAAAGAAAACCCTCTCAACTGTCTTCCCAAGATAGAACATCATGATTCTAACAGCTTTAAAATTCTAGTTTATATTGTCTGCAAAGCTGATTTCTTATTATTATGTGCATGTTATACACATATATAGATTTTTGCCTTTCTTTTACATTCCAACCAACCCAAACATTTGGGGGGGAAAAAAAAACACAACTCTCTTTGTGGAGAAAAGCAGCACTCATTCTCTGGCTGTTAAGGCTGCAACATACATCACAGCTGTAGAATGCAGGACAAGGATTTGGGGCATGCATTTGCATATCAAGAAGCCAGGATTCAAGATCCCGAGATTCTGTCCTTCATTCTGCAGCTTCCTCACTGTGAGCTGTCAGGCATATTACCAACAATATCCATGCCTAGACTTAAGGGTCTGTATAATGATTAGAATAATCCTCCACTTCCTCATCAGGGGGCTCCAAACCTCAGTCAGTGTTTACATGAGGCTTCTAGGTGCCTGGTTAGCAAGCTGTGGACCTCCAAGATAGGAAATACATCAGCCTCTAAAATAAAAATCCAGGCAGTAATGTGCATAGTAAGCTCCAGGTCTATTGTTTAAATGCCAGCCCTGCAAAAAAGGCACTGGTTATTTTCTTGTCTTTAATCTAACGCCCTTAGTGATTCAAAAGTTTAGCTAGGGAGAAAAATGTGAACATTTCAATCATGAGTGTCTATGCATAGTGAAATTATGGGGTTTGGGGCTTTTTCATTATAGTGTTCTGTATTTTCTAAATTGTCTACATTGAATACATATTACTTTGAAACAAAAATAGTTAAATAAAATATTTTATTGTAAAAGATTTTTTTAAAGAAGCTAACTAGGATAGACTGAATTATCAGTTCCAATTCTTTACTCCCCTGGAGTAACATTACAGTCAGCTGTCACATCCAGATTCAACGAACTGTGGATCAAAAATACTTGGAAAAAACATAAATATTGATACGATAAAAATAATACAAATGTTAAAATACAGTACAGCAACTATTTATAGAATATTAATATTTACATTTATTCGGTGATATAAATCACCTAGAGATGATTTAAAGCTTACAGGAGGATATGCATAGTTTACATGCAAATACTACACCATTTTATATCAGCGACTTGAGCAACTATGAACGTCGGTATCCTGGAACCTGTGGCTACTGAGGGACAACTGTATATACAGTTATGCATTGCTTAGCAAAAAGGATACATTCTGAGAAATGCTTCCTTAGGCAATTCTGTCATTGTGCAAACATCATAGGGTGTACTTATACAAACTGAGATGGTGTAGCCTACTATGCAACCAAACTACAGGGTATATAGCCTATTACTCCTAGGCTACAAACGTGTATAGCATGCAACTGCACCTAATACTGTAGGCAACTGCAACACAATGATCAGTATGTGCATATCTAAACATAGAAAAGCTACCTTAAAGTATAAAATAAAAGATAAACAGTGGTACACCTGCGTAGGATACTTGCCACGAATAGAGTTTGCAGGAATAGAAGTTGCTACGGGTGAGTCAGTGAGTGGTGAGTGAATGTGAAGACCTAGGGCATCACTGTAGACTTTAGAAACACTGTACACTTAGGCTACACTGATTTAAAAAATATTTTTCTTTCTTTAATAAATTAACCTTATCCTACTGTAACTTTTACTTTATAAACTTCTTAATTTTAAACTTTCTGACTTTTGTAATAACACTTAGCTTAAAATACAAACACATTGCAGAGCTGTACAAAAACATTTTCTTCTTTATATCCTTATTCTATAAGCTTTTTTTTCTATTTTTTTCTTTTACTTTTTAAACTTTTTTGTTTAAAAACTAAGACACGATCACATTAGCCTAGGCCTACACAGAGTCAGGATCATCTAGACATTACCATATAATAGGAGCTTTTCAGTTCCATTGTAATCTTATGGGACCACTGTCACATATACGGCCCATCACTGACCAAAATGACTTTATGTGGCACATGACTGTACCTGCATCCTGGACATGGTATCAAGGTGAAGTGTGCTTCTACCCCTTGACTCTGGGCTTGACCATGCCGTTTGCTTTAGCCAATATAAAATTAGCAGATATGACACCAGCAGAACCTTAAAATGTGCCTGTACAGGAGAACTTGCCCTCTCATGCTCCCGTCTTTCATAAGGAGATGATGCCTTTGGTAGCTGCTGGTCTAAAGAAGAAGGTAGGCACATAGAGCAAATCTGGACCCAAACTGCATCCTGGAACCAAGCCCAGCAGGGCCCAGAGTGACCTACAGCCAAACCCCAACTGACCTATAGCCATCTGAACAAGAAAAAAATACTTCTTGTTGTCTACCATTGAGATGTTTGCAGTTATGCAACATTACTGTTGCTGACTGATATACCACCAAATGCCACAGAAAAACTCAGGTTCAAAAACTATCTCATGGATTAAGCTGCAGGGTATAAAAAAGGCCATAGCATCCTTCACTTGCCCATTTTTAAAGGGTGCCTACTCAACCATCACTCCAGTTTGAGAAAATTCCTTAGCAGAAAGTAATTGTTTTCCTCCTCCTCATTAAAGACAGATGTTTCTCATCTTACAGCGGGGTTACATCCAGATAAACCCATCAGAAGTAAAAAATATCTTAAGTCAATAATGCATTTCATACTCCACTAAACTCATCATAAAGTTGAAAAGTCAAAAGCCACACCATAGTAAGTGGGGGACCGTCTGTATACAATTATTTAATTACAAATACAGTTAAGTCTTAGGAAGTATGAGACACTATGAGACCATTTAACAATGGGATTTCACATTAATATATTGTGAGTCTCTTTCAATATTAAAACATATTTTTTATAATATGACTTTTAATGTTTACAATTGTTTTCCATTTTATGTGCATACCATAATATGTTTAAGCAGTATTTATTTGCCGGCTATTTAGATAATATGAAATTTTAATTATTATAAATGGTACTGCTTTAAATATAACTAAGGTTAATTCTCTTGACATACGACTATTTCCTTGTGATGAACTCTGAGAAGTCAAATTTCTGGGTTAACCAATGTGTGAATTTTAAAGTTTTAAATATGTACTAATTGCCTAGTTTTACTTTATTTCTACAATTAAATGACTGGGAGCCCTACAGATTGAGCCAGCTGCAAATTTGAACTGAGTGAACAACTTTCCCACCTAAGATTCACTCCAGTTAATACTGCTGGAATTAAAGAGTTTATTTGAAACCTACTAGATACTGACTATGTTAGGAACAGTGTAGCAGTTGTGAGCATGAACTCTGGAGCCACGATGCCTGGGTTCAAATCCTCGCCTTCTGTTGTGAGGACTGTGACCTCAAGGAAGTTACTCAACCTGCCTGTGCCTCAGTGTTCTCATGTGTAAAATGAGCTAACAGTGTCTCCCTCATAGAGACACAGAGATGCTGTAAGGATTAAATAAGCCAATAAATATAATTCCCTAAACACAATGCCTGCTACACAGTAAGCTTTTAATATTAGCTTTCATTATTAGGAATAAATATATACATTGATCACAGATCTTCCTTTCAAAAAGCTAAAAGTTTAGTGAACCTTATCAAGGATAATTGGTTGGCACAACTGTCCAACCAGAAACTAAAAATCTTTGTTTTAAGGAAAGTAGAATGCTGCCAAAGAAAAGATCCTTGGATTAAAACAAAGTAAAACAATGAGAAGGTGGTCAATTGTTAAGTAACAGATTAGATAAGGCATGGGCCTCTGATGGAAAAACCAGTATGACTTATTTTAAGTTTAGCAACAGGGTATGTCCCAAGATGAGATCACATGTGATTATTTGGTTACCTAAAACTAGTGGAAAACACATTTTTTAAAGATCAGGGAAGATGCTGTGTTCTCCGTGCTCCAACATCTGACACTAGCCTGACACGAACACAGTGCCTAACACAAAGCAGCAATCCAGTCGATAAGGGTACCAAACTCATTTCCATGAGCCCATGCCACCCACCAACTCCAAATCCCCCCAGATGCAGTTAGTTACGCACACAATACTAACAGCTGCCTGGGCTAGCTGCTTTGTATATATTATTTCATTAAATCTTCAGCTAAACCATATAGAGGAACAATTAAAAATGTTTTTTTCATATTCTAATATAATTTTCAAGGAACTGTCTTCAAAAACAGGCTGATGTTCAATGGTTTTTTTTTAGCTCTTCTAAGGACTATTAAACATTTTTAAAAAATTATCTGACCAAAGATTTAGTTACCAAAAATAATTGTGTAGCAAACTAATTGTCTAAGGATAGACTTGCTAGAGCTGTTAAAATTATGACAAGAGAATCAAGTCCAGCTATTTATTTTCAAAGCTAAAGGCCAAATTTCATGTTTGAGATCATATATCTGCATCAACAGCCATACCCTTGCATTATTTTAAAGCTTTATGTAAACTGCTTTAGCAAAAGTGGATAGAACAATTACTGCCCCTCCTGTCTATCAAAAATAGTTGAATCAAGGTAAGTAAATTTCCTAAGTGAGATTAATAAATAAGAGGATGAGTCTTTTAACCTTTAAGATTTAATTTTCTTACCTATAAGAGAATAATCTTTGGGACCTCCTACTTTAAAAAGCAAATAGTCTGCATTTATGAAACGAAAGCAAAGAAAAATATCCTAACAAGCATTAGAAGAGCATCAGTAAACACAAGGGAAAAGATTTGCCTTAAACTACAGCAGTTTTTTTGATGAATTTCTCCCCCTTGGCCTGAGGTAGTTTGGCCTTTTGTTCCAGCAGAGTGGCACACTGGGTCAGATGTCCCAGACTCCACTAATCATGTGGCAGTAGCACTTCTGTTCCCAGAAATTTCATCTTCAAAAAGTCAAAATCCATAGTTCTCCAAAAAAAAAAAAAAAAAAAAAAAAAAAAAAAAAAAAAAAAAAAAGAGTAATTCAACTTACTTTCCAGGCCATTTTTAAACTGGTAGACAAGATCATCAAGTAGAAAGAAAACTCTGTTTGGGGATTTTAAGAAACAAAGTTCCTTGAAAATATTTATATCTAGAGGAAAAAATACTCTGATGAAATAACAGAAATCCAGCTTTCAGTGGTATATAGTTAGTAACGTACAATTTTAAGTGGTGAGTTACCTTTTAAAACCTAGGCTTTAACTTATCTTAATTTGGCTATTTTGCAGTCAAAAATAATTTGTGAGTTTTCTGGATTTGAAAATTTCTCAATTTTAACAATGAAATTTAAAAAGGGGTGAAAGAATTGAACCGATACTTCACCAAATACAAACAATTGTCCAATAAGCACTTGAAAAGGTGTTCTATATTATCTAGTCACCAAGGAAACATAAATGAAACCCACAATGTGATGCATCTATACAACACTGAAAACGGCTAAAATTTTTAAAACTGGCAATACCACAGGTTAGCAAGAACGCACAGCAATTGGATCATTCATCCATACCTGTCAGGAATGTAAAATGGCACAATTTTAGAAAACCATTTGGCAGTTTCTTTTCTAATTTTATTTTTATTAACAAAGAATAATTTATACATATTCATGAGGTACTAGTGATGTTCCAATCATATAATGTATAGCGATCAGATCAGGATAGTCAGCACATCCATCATCTCAAACATTTATCATTTCCTTGTGTTGGGAACATTCAATATCATTCCTCTAGCTATTTGAAATTATATATAATTGTTAACTACAGTTATCCTACAGTAGTATAGAACACTAGAACCTATTCTTATAAAGTTAAACATACACTACTAACACATGCAGCAACATGGGTGAATCTTAAAAACATCACACTGAGCAAAAGAATCCAGACACAAAGGAGTAGACACTCTGCTTCCATTAATGTAAACCCCTTGATAAGGTATATCTAATCTATAATGACAGAGCAGATCTATGGCTACCTAGGGCCAAGGATTTGGAGTTGAGGGTGGCAGTAGAGGGTGGGTTTGACTAGGAAGAGCATGGGAAACATTTTATATCCTGATCACGGCAGTAGTTAAACTGAGGTATAAATTTGCAAAAATCCATCCAAATGTAAACTTAAAATTGGGGATATTGGCCGGGCGCGGTGGCTCACACCTGTAATCCCAGCACTTTGGGAGGCCGAGGCAGGCAGATCATGAGGTCAAGAGATCAATACCATCTTGGCCAACATGGAGAAATCCCATCTCTACTGAAAATACAAAAATTAGCTGGGAGTGGTGGTGTGTGCCTGTAGTCCCAGCTACTCAGGAGGCTGAGGCAGGAGAATCGCTTGAACCTGGGAGGCAGAGGTTGCAGTGAGCTGAGATCACGCCACACCACTGCACTCCAGCCTAGCGACGGCACGAGACTCTGTATCAAAAAAAATAATAATAATTCAATAAATAAATAAATTGGAGATACTGTCACTGCATGTAAATTATATTTCAGCAAAGTTTATTAATAAAATTTTCAATTTAACTGCTTTCTGGATTGGATAAGATTTTTATGAAATGGTCTGCAGAGGCAGGCCCATTCTTAAGCAAGCTGATTACATGTGGAACTCTGGGGCCATGCAGGACCTTGTAAAGAAATGCAATTCCTTCTCTCATCCAAGCCACCGCAACTCACCAGTCAGGGCTCCTCCCAGGCTCCCTCGCCTTAGCTGTCTTCCATCCTCACTCAGCTGTCTTTTATACTTCAGTGATTTTCCAGGGCCAGAAGCCACATCTGGGTTGCTGCATTTCCGAAACGGCATGGGTGGAGGGGATAATATATGGTCAAGCTGCAGAAAGAGGAAGAATGGCATCACTGGCTAGGGCATCAACACAGCCTAGAATGAAAGACCAATCATTCCCACTTTTTCCTTTCTTTTCTTCTCAAACTCCATTCTCCCAACACTATGTTCAATTTTGCTACGTTAGAGAATTCAGAATTTCACTGTCACATCTTCCATCCAAAACAGAGTCTGGCTTGCTGCAAAATCTCGACAGCAGTGATTTTCAAACTGTGGGTCACAGCACATTAGTGGGTCATGAAATCAAGTTGGGTAGATTGTGACTGGTGTTTTTTAATGCAATAGAATAGAAATTATCACAGTCCAATGAAGAAAGGCAAAGTATTGTTTCATGAAATGTTTTATTCAGTTATACGTGTATGTGTGTGTATCCTAGGTCACTATATAAAACATGTCGTTCTGTACATGGTCTCCCCCAAAATTGAAGATTGTCACTCTACAGAGAAGCAATAGAATACTCTCTGTAGTTGGTTACAAAAGAAAATTCACATATTGCTCACAAATATATGTTGTACAGGAGAGAAATTTCTAAGCACCCTAGCCCTTAATGGAAATCAATACGTCCCTACATCACTTTATAGCTTTTTAAAAGAAAACCTGTCACAAGAATCAGAGAAACCAAAGTCATTTCAAGAGACAGCATTCTACAAAAGAATCCCTTGTTTCACAACACTTATTTCAAGATCTGCCTGTTTTTATAAGAAAGCCTCTCATACTTAATAGAGCCGTACCATCTAAAATGTTCACCTTCAAGTAAGTACATATGAATATGTGTCTAAGATAGTTGCAGAGGACAAAAATTTTCATGTACACCTACCTAAGTCCAGTTAGTTATTACAGATCCCTCAAAACAGTACATAAAAAGGTTAACTCTGTAGAAATTTAAAAACAGAAAAATCAAGTAACATTATTCAAAGCCGGGCATTTTAAGAGCCGTTTCACTGAGATTTGTTTTGTTTTCATGGGGAAAAGAGGTGGTCACCTGGTTATACCTGCCAAATTTTTTCAGGTTAAGATTATCATGGATGTATTTATAAGAAATAGAAATCTGGAGACTAGGTCATCCATTTTGTCTGTCCATGAACTGCATCATATTCAAAGTCATTGCACAGGCCGAGTGCAGTGGCTCACATCAATAATCCTAGGATTTTGGGAAGCCAAGGCAGGTCTTAAGCCCAGGAGGTCAAGTCTACAGTGAGCCATGATTGCAGCACTGCACTCCAGCATGAGAAACAGAGCAAGACCCCGTCTCAAAAAATAAATAAAAAATAATTAAATAAATAGAAATAAAATAAAAACTATTGCACAAAAGGAAATTTGATCCTGTTTATGAGCAACCCTTCCCAAGTTAGTTGAAATAGAACAGACCTCAACAGCTCAGCTACTAAAAGATTTCCCTAAGCATAACTGTATTCATTAGTAAGACCTAACACCTGGATTTCAAGCACTTCTCTGTAAGTACCATCTCACACTCATTGCCGGTCAGTATTTTAGGGAGAGGCCCTTTAAGAACTAGCAGCCCATCCACTCCAAGATCAAAGCCAGATCAGTAGGAAAAAGGGACTCCAGAGTGCACTTGGGAAAAAGGAACAAAAAAAAACACACGCTTTCAAATGCAGAGCTGAACTTATCACAAGGTATTTGTCGAGGGCTGCTGTTCATTACATCAGTGTCCAATTTAGGAGGGCCTCCAAGGAGAAGTTTCCATGTAGCCTCTAGAAAATGCAGAACCAAATCACTGAGTTCATCTAGAGTCAGATCATTAAAGAATGTAAAGGTTATTTTTGCCTCCTTTTTGGCTCCATTTTGTGCTCATACCCCAATTATTTTTTCTGCCAATTTTTAAATCAGAAACTTTTCAGAAAAACATTTGCAACTACAGAAAAGTTACAGGAACAGTAAACACCCATATTCTCAATGGCGAGTTAACCTTTTGCCACACTGCTTTTGCTCTCTCTCCTCTTCACACATGCACGGGGACTGTTGGTTGCAGGCAGTATGATTCTTCACCGCTCCCCCCCGCCACCCTCCCCCGCCAAATACTTCAACATGCCTCTTCGAAGAACAAGAATATTCTCTTAAGTTCTCCTATCCTATATTCTATATAGCCTTATAAGGTGTCTCAAATCTTTTGTGAGCAAGGTAAAGTATAAATACCAGGAAAAATGTAACAGAAGATTATATCAGGTAGACTTAACATTAAAAAATTTACTTTTACATTACAAGACAAATTTGCAGCCACAAGGTGGCAATGTGCCATAGACATTGAACAAAATGTTCCATAACAGCTATTTAATAGTCCTAGTAAATGCACTAAGAACGGATGCCTACCCTGTGAAACAATCAAACAAGTTAGGGTCCATTCTACTTAGTTATTTTCTCTTAATTAGGAGTGACAGCTGCATAAAATACAAATATTTCTCATTTAAGGTTCATCAGCATCTGCTACTTATTTTTCACCTGAAGTTAAATTTTTTCAGCTTGTAGAATTACAATTGATTACTCTGGGGAAGACTGCTGTATTACAAATTAACAGCGGGTAGAAAAACAAGCAGAGGAAAGAAGATAATTCCTAAATAGGAATTAGGTAATTTTCATACATATTTCCAACAAAGCCATAAAAGACATGAAACAAATGTGGAAGAAAGAGAAGGAAATCAAGGAGAAAACAGAAAAAAAAACCTAATTCATCACATATCGCACATATATAGACACGAGCTATTAGTCCACAAGCGAAGGTTTTTAATCAAAATCACAACCCCAAGAAGGGAGTATTATTTTAAATCTGGGAAAATTGAGGCAGTGAACTGTGTGGGCTGCCAATGTTTCAGGCACAGTATGAGCAGAAAACCTATAAGCAATGCGCCAAGATCCCATTTCCTCTTCACATCCAATCACACTCCCAACAGGGCTCTCTCTAAATAGATCATTTTTCCAAATTTGCTCTGTTGTCAGTGGCTTTACTATTCTTTCTACAATTAGTCAAAGCTTCTCAAAATGGTCCACTGCAGCCCTGCAATTTATTTTTCATTTTTTGTCCTGAATCAAATACTCATGATCCCTTTTAAGACACTTCATCACACCCTAGAGCTTATGGTAGACATCAAACATGTCACTTTAGACTTCATCCTTTAAATGACTCCATTTTAATGTTTTCCAACTTTTCCAGACTCCCAAAGTCTTCATACTACGAGGAGTTGAACTAAAGACAGAGGCTGTCTTGAAACTTTCACTGATGTTCAAGGGCATCTAAGCCTGGGCATGATACCCCTGCTTCAAATACTTGTGGTTCCTCTCCCTAAGCAGGCTGTGTACTCCTAGAGGGCCAGGTCCTACTCCATGGTCACCTACAGCCTGCTGACCACAAAGTATCCTGCATTGAAACTGCAACATGTCCTTACCTCATGCACCAACAGTAAATACTGATTTGTGTGACTGGATTTGCTTAAAATTTCCTACGTTAGTTCTTACCACCTCCAACAAGAGCCATAGAAAAGTTGGAAGGGTTCCTTTAATATTATTGAATGCAGAAGTCAGACAGGGGCACAGCATATCACCTACAAGTGAGGGATGTACACTCGCTCTTGCTAGCAGTTTATCACAGGAAACATGTTAGCATCTTAAGGGATAAAAAGTATATAACCAAGGAAAGTGTGAGGCAGAATTGAAAGAAAGTTTCCAAAACTGTCAGTTCTATAGAAATGCCGATCACTAGAATTCTATATTTTCTATATTTACTGGCCCCACCCATTATATGCTGTTGTACAAATTATCAGGCTGAGAAAAAAACAGATCCTCCACGATGACACTGTGGCTTGGCCATATCAATGAAGATGAATTAAAAGCACATAGTTAATATTTAATAGCAATGTACTGTATTCTTGAAAATCACAGAGTAGATTTAAGTGTTCTCACTCCCCAAAAATAAGCATGTGAGGTAATACATATGTTAATTAGCTTGATTTAGCCATTCCACAATACATACATATTTTAAGACATTATGATGCATATACATATGTAGAATTTTTATTTTTCAATTAAAAGAATAAATTTTAAAAAGTAAAAATGAAGGCACATCATTTACAAGCCTCGATCTAATTTTTGTTAATGTCTCCGCCATCACCATCACGACCATCTGCAAATATGGACCACAGATTTCTTTATCTACGGCTATATGCCCTAGTAATACCATCCATCTGTCTATAAAAAGGCATATGAGAACTGTCCACAAACACAGAACTTTCAGCCTCTTAACTGACAATTTTCTCCGACCTCATTTTCAGACACTTCTATTCCCAAGCACATGGGTTCTGTAATTCATAGTTTTTAAATATTAACAGTGGTCATATAAGCAGAAAGAGAAAGCTTTTTCCAATTTCAGTAAATGGCAATTCTGTTTTCTCTAGCTACTTAGGTCACAAAATCTTTCAGTTGTTCTTAACTTCTCTTTCACACTCCATATCCAACCAGTAAATCGTCCAGGTTCAACTTCCAAAATACACCCAAGATCACTTCACCATTTCTATGCCTACCACCCTTGTCCCTGCCATCCCCTTTCTCTCTTGCAATAGCATCTCAAGAGGTCTCTGTGCTTCCATCCTCTCAGCACCACAGCAGTGACCCTTCTAAACCATGAAGCCAGATGTTCCAATTCCACTGCTGCAGTCCGTCTCTCTAGTCCCAGCTCCTGCCACTCCACTCAATCCACCTTGGTCTCTTGCCAGACCTTGGATGCCCCAGGCTCTTCCCACCCAGGACCTTACATTTATCATTTCCTCTACCTGCGACACATTCCAGATATTAGCTATTGTGCCCCCTCTGTCCTCTGGGTCTCTATTCAAATGTCACTTTTCCTGGGATGCCCTCTGTAAATGCCTATGTAAAACAGCACGCTCAACCTTTACTCCTTCTTATTTTTCTTCAGAGCATCACCACATGACATATGAGATCTTTGGTACTTGTTTCTTGCTCTTCTCCCCCTGCTAAAATTAAAGTTACATGAAATGATGCACTATGTTGTTTTGTCCACTGCTGTATCCCTAGAACACTGCAAACTACATAAAAAGCACCTGTAAATATTGGTGGAAAGAGCAAATCAATTGCAAATCTCTGATATGCACTTTAAAATATAACAGGAAAAAAATAGAAAACACATGCCACAAAGGGATTTAATTATTGAAAAAATAGAATAAGATTATATTAAATGTTATTCAAGGTAACATACTGGAAACTGAAGTGAGTCTCTAGTGTTTTGACAAACTGAACACTTCATGTATGGAAAAGACCCTTAGGTTATGGCAAACCACATCATTTGAAAGAATCTGTTCCATATACCAAACTAATATGCTAATTTTTGAACATGGCTAACTCCAAAGGTAATTCCTAAATAACCATTCAACTTTTTAACTGTATCCCTGCTAGCATACATATTTGTCCAAATCAATCCAATCTTTTCCTACTCCACTCCTCTTTTCTGTAAGCCCGCATTCATCCCCAAGATGTAGCACATGCATTTTAAAGACTCATCCAGAATGCACGTGCCCTAAGGCCAAAGTTCATTAGTTCAAAGGGATCACCAATGTCATCTGCATACATGAGAGGCTCACCAGTAAAGTCCTTTTTATGTTTAAAAAAAGAGAAAGAGACTGATTCATAACATAGATTATGAAGACATTGTTCAGTTATTCTGTTTCTTGATGTTAAATATCTTAAGAAACCAAAGATATGAAAATAGATTATAAAACTGCAGAGACTATGCTTATAATCCTAATTAACTGCTCTCTCTCTCTCATCCCTGCCACCCAATAAAGAATCAAATTGGCATACACCTAATGCTAAATGACGAGTTAATGGGTGCAGCAAAACAACATGGCACATGGGTACATATGTAATAAACCTGCACATTGTGCACATGTACCCTAAAACCTAACGTATAATAATAAAAAAGAATGGCAATGAAAGGTTAAAAAAAAAAAAAAAAAAAAAAGATTAGATACCCCCCCCCAAAAAAAAAAGAATCAAATTGGCAACCTGAAATGACTTTATTTCAAAATTGGATTTTATTTACTTTTAAACCAAAGCCTATAATCAATATTTTAAAATTTGATAGAACAGGCTTCTATAGTTAAAACACTCATTATTCATTTCATACTAATTCCACAGTGGTTAGGAGCCCAGATGAGAGCCAACACTTACTATCCTAATTAAGATATTTAACTATTTCTGCACCTGTTTCCTCAACCAAGAGATGTTAGTAACAATAAATATCTATCTCCTGGGGCGGCAGTAAGGATGAAGACAGTACATATATGTAAAGCACCTAAGACAGTGCTTGGCACAAAGGAAGTGCACCATGAATGACAGCTATGGTTATTAATATCACTGTCCTGTAGTAAGTCACTTCGTTGTCTAGGCAAACATCTCTGTGAGTGTACATCATCATCAATGGTTCACAAGGAAATTAAACTCTTTACAATCGTACCAAGGTTTTGGTTTGTGTTTTGTTTTTATGGCTCAAGTGAGAATCTGATTTAAACAGCTTTTACGTTATTTCAGGCTGTAATGCTCATACCTGTATTCCAGAGCACAGAATTCTAGGGCGTGATCGCCTATGCTATGTGCATCTGCAGCTATGTTTTTGGCATGAAGCGGAGCAGTACAGTGGTGAGGGACCTAGCCCTAGTGGGAATTGCCAGGAGCAGAATCCCAATGTCATGTCCTGGGCAAGCTATCTCTCTCTGAGACTGGACCTCAGAGATGCAGTTAGGATGCAGAGAGATGATGCATGAAAAGAGCCGGCACACAGACACACTCAGTAACAAGTGATACTGATAAATGTCACTATCACCCTAGGCTCAGCTCAAGTCTCCCTCCCCTTCCCTTGGCCTGATGTCTGTTACAACCTGCAGCTCTATTTAACTGGCCCTCCTGAGTGGCACCTCCCAGGCACTCTTATCTCTGTTCTATACCACTCAGAGAATAGAAAAACATTTATTATTCTCTGCAGTGCCTGAAGAATATGCAAGGCCCCTTCCCTAGCATCTTAAAATCTAACTATAGATTGAGTCAGACCACCAAGACCTCTACAGTCCTAGACCACACCATCCTGGGACCTATTAATTGATTTTGCTGACAGTCATGTTGGATTATACCACCCAGAATGCATTCTTCCATTTAATGATACTATAAGAAATGGTCCCAGCCAAGCATGGTGGCTTACACCTGTAATCCCAGCATTTTGGGAGACAGAGGTAGGTGGATCATGAGGTCAAGAGATCGAGACCATCTTGGCCAACATGGTGAAACCCCGTCTGTACTAAAAATACAAAAATTAGCTGAGTGTGGTGGCGCACGCCTGTAGTCCCAGCTACTTGGGAGGCTGAGGCAGGAGAACTGCTTGAATCTGAGAGGCGGAGGTTGCAGTGAGCCGAGATCGCACCACTGCACTCCAGCCTGGCGACAGAGTGAGACTCCGTCTAAGAAAAAGAAAAGGAAGAGAAGGCAGGGAGGGAGGGAGGGAGGAGGAGGGAGGGAGGAGGAGGAAGGAAGGAAGGAAGGAAGGAAGGAAGGAAGGAAGGAAGGAAGGAAGGGGTCCTATAAATCCTGCTGCCCTGTTCTTATAAACAAGTAAAGAAGGGCCTATATTGCATAGCATCCTTCTTTATGAAGACTCATCTCTTTCTACAGACATTTATTAAGCAGCTGTGTGCCAGGTATTGCTCTGGACACAGCAGTTGGCAAAAGGGCAAAGAACGAAACAGACAAAAATCCCTGCCCACTGGGAGCTTCATTGGAGCTGGGGAGAGGAACATCTGGAGAAAATCCTTTCGGTTCCTTACATTAAGACTGTTTTTATCCTGGGAACACCATAACCCACATACCTAGTCATGTTTCTCTACTTCAGTCCCTAGAAATCCCCTGGCAAAGCCCACACCCCATCGCCAACAAACATAGCATGTCCTATGTCCAACTGAGACTTCACGGGTCCATCTGCTGTGCTAACCTTGGTCCAGATTTCACCTTACCCTCTAAACCAGCAGTTCTGAACTCATAGTGATTTTCCCTCCACCCCTTCACCCTTCAGAAGACACAGGGCAGTATCTGAACCCATTTTTGGTTGTCACAACTTGGGATGGCTACAGGCCAGGGAGGCTAACTAAATTTCCTGCAATGCACAGGACAGCTTCCCACAACAAAGAATTATCCAGCTCAAGGCATCCGCAATGCCATTGTTGAGAACCCCCGCCTTACACTCACTTTCCTTTTTGTCTCTTTTCACCTATTTTTGAGTGTGTCACCTTGCTGAGTTATGTGTGGTTGTAGGTCATCCTAAAACCTTTTGAGAAAAGGAAGCGGGACAGAGGAAGAGCACAGATAGAATCTCAGCAAAAATTGTTCATGCCACCAAAGATTTGGTAAACAAATAATTTGCTGAGCAGCATCAATTTACCCAAACTATTTAACTGTTCACTGCAATTCACTTTCTCAATGAATGTCTATATTTTTTAAGAAAGAATGCATCAATAGAATGTGTTTAAACTAGAAGATGTACTAGATACCAATATCGTTTTCCATCTTTGGTTTTATAATTAATTCTCTGAATCACAAACTTCAATAGAAATATAAGAAGTGTTTCAGAAACATCCCAAAATACAGTATTAGATCAAACTACAGTGGCATTCACATAAACAGAGCTGTATCACTAGTTTCATTTCTTAAGAGAATTGATTTTCTCTGTTCCCTTCCAAGAGAAATATGTAAATTAGCACTTTGATAACTGTTATCTCATGATTGTCTGTCAACTCAACTTCAAGAAAGTCTATTCCTTTTCTCTACACACACATACACACACACACACACACACACACACAATGCGCATGCACACATCCACCACCAGCAATACAATTTCATCACAGCCCCAAGGACAGAGCACCACACTGTAGGCATTTAACTGCAACTGACTGTGATTAAGCAATAAAGTCAACAGTCTAAAGATGTAAAAAAATAAATAAATAAAGCTAGTATCATTTTATAGTTTTTTTAAAACATGGCACACTTTGTGCATAGTTTTCAAATTATGAATCATTTCTCAAAGCTTACTCTAGGAACAATGACACTGGGAGAACACGGAAAATACTAATTTGATTTTGCATATACATCACCTGTTTTCCTGTCACTTTAATATTCTAGATGTTTCCTTGACCTTTATTTAGGTGTTTGATCTATGCCTGAAGTTGTTTACCTATCTGAAGTCATTAAATTGCCCTGATACCATCAAGTCCCCATCAGCAACATAACTAAAGAGTCTGACCATGCTTAACAAGCAAGAAGAGAATATACTGCTCACCAGTCATCTTCCTTCCATTTAAAGTCAGAGGGGAATATTCCTACACGATGTCACAAAACCTGACGTTATGTGCCTGCTTCCAGCTTTGGGAGAGAAAGTAGACTCCCTACTAGGCAGTAGTATTCCCGTTTTACCAAAGAGGAAATGGATTCAGAAAGATAAATCCTTCACGGCTCTCAGCTCATTCGGAGGTACTAGGAGAAATCAAGCCCAAGATGCCCAACTACAAAGCCCACATTTCTTCCTCTGTTCGACTGTATTCCAGAAAGGCTCACTGTGGCAAGGTGCCCAAAGCCTTGGGAAGTCAACCTTAACCTCCTCTTACATCCCCAGTCTGAGAAGACTCCACAAAGACAGGATTCTTAGAACCTGGTGTCAACCAATCCAAATGATCCAGTTCAATCCTAATTGGCTGGCTACCCAAGTAGTTTCTAGGGTTTCTACGGCGGCAATTTTTAAGTGAGAATTACAGAGTCACAAAACACTAAGCAGTGGAAAGGACCTAAAAATCATCTGTCGCCTAAATGTCCTGGTTTTACTGGAAGATGGAGGCCCAGACAAGTCAAATGAACTGCCCAGATTTAGAAAGATGACTGGCGCACAAACGCAGACCAGAACCCAAATTTCTACACCCACAACCTACTGTCTATGCACTGTGCTTCCTGCAGTCCCGCAGTATTCATCACTCTGCTACAATCGAGTGTATGATTTCCTCTGGTTTTCTATTCCTACATACTCTATCAACCCAGAATTGCTTTAAAAAAATTTGTTTACCCAAATGTCTACTATGGACTAGACATTGCATTAAAGGTTAAACCTAGAAAACAGAAAAGATACAGTCATCTTCCTTGGGACACTTCCATCCAAGTCCACAGACACAAAACCACAACCATTAAGACAACATGGCAAAAGTCGGGACAGAGTCAGGTACAAGCAATTCTACAGCTTTGAGCAGAGCTGTGGTCCAGCACCTAATAAATTATTTTCCTTACCTTGTTGGCTGGGCAATGCTGGTATTGCTTAATACCTTCAATTGCATTTACTCGCATAGGTTACAGTCTTCTCAGGTACCCAGAACCCAGTCCAGGATGGAGCACAGAGCAGTACGGAGCTGTACATTGATCATTAATCGATGATTGGTTAATTGATAATTAGCAGTATCTAAACACGCCATAATTATTTTCCTTCTGATTGGGGGCTTTTCAAATCCATCCACCACGTTCTAAGAGGTAAGAGAGAAAGAGCAGTCTCTCCCATTCCACGGGCACCACACATCATAATGTGGGCCTTTAAGATCCTAAACATCTACCCTTCTTTAGGCAGCGACTGCTTCCTATGGACCAGATGCTGAAGGCATCGTGCAGCTCATCACATTACACCACCCAAAAGGATCAGAAAACAGTGGTGAGTACATGTGCACAACGTGCAGGTTTGTTACATATGTATACATGTGCCATGTTGGTGTGCTGCACCCATTAACTCGCCATTTAGCACATGTACCCTAAAACTTAAAGTATAATAATAAAATTTTAAAAAAAAATTACAAAAAAAAAAGAAAACAGTGGTAAGGAGGAAGGCAGTGGTTTGAGGCAAGCCCACAGCTGGGACTTCATCCAGCCACTTATCAGCCGTATAAATTTATGGTGAACAAGTTTTAATTTCAGCTATAAAATAAGGATAATTATATCATCCTCACAGGATCTTGGTCAATGAATGATCAATATACAGCCCCTGGGATCATACCTGACACCAAAAAGGCTCTCAACTGCTTATTCTCTTCCCCTTCCCTACCCTTTCTTAGCCCAGTACATTTTCTCAGAACTATAAAGGAAAACAATCAATTGTTGACCTTCTGTTCAATAACATGCATCGAAGCCAAAAATAAACTTCATACAAGTTTCTGGAAAAAGCTTTAAAATAAACTCTTTGATATTGTTTGAGTCTGTATCCCCACCCAAATCTCATTTTGAATTGTAATCCCCAATGTTGGAGGAGGAGCCTGGTGGGAGGTGATTGGTCATGGGGGTAGATCCTTCATGAATGAGTTAGCGCCATTCCCTAGGTGCTGTTCTGGTGATAGTGAGTGAGTTATCCTGAGATCTGGTTGTTTTAAAAGTATGTAGCATTCCTTTACTCTTGTTCCTGCCATGTAAGACATGCATTGCTTCCCCTTCACCTTTCATCATGATCATAAGTTTCCTGAGGCCTTACCAGAAGCAGAAGCTGCCATGTTTCCTGTACAGCCTGCACAACTATGAGCCAATTAAACCTCTTTTCCTTATAAATTACTCACTCAGGTATTGCTTTATAGCAATGCAAGAACTAACACATACTTCTTATAAAATAATGTTTAAGCTCTTTAACTGGAAAAATGCTGAAAATTAATATTCATTTCATGACTTCATATTAAGAGGGAAAACGAGCTGTTTGAGGAATTCTACAGTGGATAGCTCTGACCCAAGAGGCAAAATACACATTCTTAAGAAAAGCATTCTTAAGAAACATGAGTCACGAATTATCAGCAGCCCAGGGGCCCCACGTGGGTAAAATGGAAATCATTCAGAAAGACACAGAAAGACAACCGCTGAGCAACTGGCAAATGGTAAGAGGGTGAAATGGCTCTGGGGGATGGAGGGGCACTGGGCCATTTGAGATATCTTATCAGCTTTATTTCTTCTTAAAGGGAAAAAATAACCAGAAAACATGAAGGGAATGGTGAAGAAAGAGAAGGAAATGACTGAGGGATAAAGAAGAGAGAGGGGAAGAGGAAAAGAGAAGAAAGTGGCCAAATAAGAGATGTTCAGAAAATGCAATGCCCTGCTTAGCTCCCGAGTTCCCCAGAGCTGTGTCCTCTCCCCCTTCCACTTGAAGCTGTGTCCCACTGTAGAACCAAAGACTAATCATCTCTCTCCTAGCCAAAACAACACGTAATATGCAATTTTAATAAATATCTATTAATAAATAATTATAAGTATAATCCACAAGAACAAATTTTAAAATTCCAAGACCTTAAACCAGTAGCCCCCTGGCTCAGCACAGATCCGCCTTACCCCTGAATTCTATCTGACTGGGTTTCTGCCCTGCTATCCTCCTGTTTTCCTGGGCTGAGTCTCTGCCTCTCCATTACTAGTCTCCCTGCCCTGTGTCCCCAGAACTCCAGGTCTGGGGGCCACCCTGTGCCCAGCGTCCTGCATTGACTGACTCCCGCCGCTGAAAGGCAGCCTGTGGAGGACTGGACTCTGACCCAGTGCCAGGCCTGTGCCGCCAGCCTGCCCAAAGCACTTCCAAATGCCCGCCCCACCTCTGTGGGAGGCACACAGGAACTTAGGGCTTGCTTTAAAACTTTGGGTAATAGCACTGACACCCCAGCTTCTCTCTTCCCAGGTCACGCCATCCCAGGGCTGAATCCTAAGGCAACCTTCCCCACCTGGATTCCCAGTCCCCAAGAGACGAGCCAGGTCTAACCTGCCAACCTCTCAAGGGAACATGAACTAGAGAAAAAGGGGAAGGAGAAAATTACAGAAACACATACATGAGGAGGAAGAGGGGGCATGGGAAATGCAATGAGAAAAACAAAAGAAAAAGAAGAAAAGGCTGTGAAGAAGAAGAAGGCAGGAGATGGGACAGAGAACAAGGGCTGCTCTATCATATGAGTGATCAGAGAAGGCTGCTCTGAAGATGTGGCATTTGAACAAAGACCCAAAGGAAGGAAGCTGGTGAACTGCACAGGGAGTGGAAGCTTCCAGGCCAGGAAATCGGCAAGTGTCAAGGCCCTGAAGTGAGAGTGCATTCAGAGTGCAAGCTACTATTCACAATTAATAGCTTGATAGATTTCCCCAGAAAACAAATCTACTTGAACTTTTCTTCCTATTCTACTATTCACTTGGGGTTATGAGCATGTGAACAACTTGATGACACTATACTCTGAATTCTGATTAGCTGACCAACCATTCCTCAAACCTCCTCCATGTATTTGTTCTTGATGACAAGATCCGGCTCCAAACAGGCCTGACCCCTCCGCTTGCCAGAAGAAAACTCTCCTGTAGGTTACAAGAGCACAAAGTTACTCAAGATGTTCCCACCTTCACACGCAATCAGGAAAGGAAAAGATTTCGCCTTCAGGTACAGGTTCACAACTCCACTAAAAGAAGTATTCACCAGAAGCCACAGTGCAGTAAAAACAGAAAATAATTTATTGTCAAGAGTCCCTTGAGTCTTCCAGGCAGCCCCCAAGGACTGGGTGGGGTTGCCTAAATAAGGCCAAGGCAGCAGCTGGAGGAGCGCTCAGGAGCTTTGAGGGTTGTATCACATTCCTTTTTGGTTTTTTAACCATGTCTATAAACAATTTTATTCTAAAATTATTAATAAAATTACAACCAATCTTAGCCAATAAGAGTAGCAATTCTGTTTCCTTTCCCCCTAATGGGGAAAAACAAAACACACCAATACACAAGAACCTCAGGGAACAACTTAATGAGCTTGAGTGCCGACCAGTCACCGCCTCGGGAAGCATGAACACACTGGCATCTGAAGAACTCTGAAAACAGACTCGGACAGATGAACCGCGAGAGCAACTGTATGGTCAGCATCTGATCCAGCTCCGTCTCCCACGCTCCAAGTCTCTATTTTCCCATTCCTGCCTGCACCTCGCTGGTAGACCAGCTCTGCAATGAAGGCGTGTGGATGGAAAGGCTGGAAACAAGACACAAGCTAAGGGGAAGCTTCTAAGTGAGAGCTTGAAATTGCCTGAGAACACAGCACTCAGATGCTCATCCTTTCAATAAATCTAGGGCTCTAGTATATAACAACCTGAACTTACAGTAGATCAACTCGATTTCCTCTCCTTATACAGGGATTTTAAGCAATGAATTCCTCTGCCATGTAAGTGTTTAAAAATTAACAAAAATCAGTTCACAAGAAATGAAAGAACAGCTCTGATTTAGGAGGATGTACCCATCTGACTGGCCTGGCTGATGAAGCACACCAATCCCTTGACCATGAGTATGATTACAGCTGCCAGAAGCCAGGCCACCTCCTCACCAGGGCTATGGGGTTCTTTTTCCTCCAATTCCACATATTTCTCTAAAGGTTACAGTCACCTTTAGAGTCCACTGTTGAGAGGTCCCATTCCCACAAAGCTCAAACCACTATATCCACTAAAGGTACATTCCTGACCTTCACTGTTATTGACATTCCAGGGATTGGCAAACACAGCCTGTGTGCCAAATAAAATTTTATTGGACCACAGCCACACTCGTTCTTTATGTTGTGTCTACATGCTGCCTGCTATAGCAGAGTTGAGCAGCTGCCGCAGAGACCATATAGCCCACAAAGCCTAAAATATTTACTATCTGGCCCTTTATAGAACAAGTTTGTGGGTGCCTGATTTATATAAATTCACCGAGCATCTACTACATGCCAAGTGTGATTTGGCCACTGTGCAGACAGCAGTGACCAGAACAAAGTTCCTTTCTTCAGGTGGTAATAAGGTCTGTGAAGAAGAAAGCAGGAGATGCGACAGAGAACGTGGGTTAGTCTATCATATTAGTGACCAGAGAAGACTGCTCTGAAGAGGGGGGCATTTGAACAAAGACCCAAAGGAAGGAAGGGGGTGAGCTGCACAGGGAGTGGAAGCTTCCAGGCCAAGGAAATGGCAAGTATCAAGGCCCTGAAGTCAGAGTGCATTCAGTATGTTTCAGAAAAAGCAAGCAAGGTGGGTGAGCAATGTCTCCTTTCTCCATGGTCACAATCTAGCAGCCCTCTCCCAAACAGGCCAGGCACCATCTTAAGTGTTTTCAGAACATTATCTCATTTGATCTTTAAAACAACCCTCTGATGTGGTATTATCACTCCCATTTCACAGATAAGGAAACTGAGGTTTTCGAAGCTTATAAGTGACTTGCCCAAGGTATCAGAGACCCACAGTTAGCTGTCAAACACAAGCCATTCCCGAACTGTTTTCCACTCCATATTCCCGCAGGCAGCACCAGCACTGTCACCCAGCCACAGACCAACAGCTTGAGCGACGACTGTACCTGATCCAAGTTGCACAGGTGGAAGAGGCTCCACTGGGCCTGCTTCCTTTTCCACTCTGCTTTTTTGAATCATGTTCTCACTGAATTTCTCTATTTCCTCCACCTCCACATTTATGTAAGCCTCCTAAGATCACCTCCAAAACAAACAGCCAAGCTATGGAAGATCGATGGATGGAACAGAAGAAAGGAGAAATGGAACAAACATTTGCAGGCCTTCTGTGAGCCAAGCACAGAAGTAACAAGCACTCCGTGGACCTTCTTTCTGGGAGATGATGGTTAATGAGAATATTAAGGTAGAAATTACAGCATTTTCCATGTGGACCTGTGCATTCCACAAGCAGGAATTGCTTGAGGAGTCTCCACAGCAAACATAATTTAAATTTAAGAGACAGCACGTTTTCACTGTGTTCCTCAAGATCAATCATCAGCCAATGTTCTGAGCCAAGACATACAGCAACTTCCTAATCTTTCCTGCCTCACAACGTGTTCTCTGCTGCATTCCACCAGCCTCCTCTGTCTCTTTTAAGAGTTTACATCAGCCTCTAATGCTTTCCTCATGTGATGAGATGGCCTTTCGACTTTATTTAGGGTTTCAACTTCATGCAGGGCACAACTGATGAGTCCTCCAGCAGCCACCCACCCACATCCACACTCAGTTCCTCCCACAGGCCTAGCAGCCCTCAGGCAGTTACGCCTCCTGGTGACTTCTCACTACCTCCCAACATTCCCAAGACAAAGGATATGGATTAATTCCCCGGTATAGCCTTAAACATACTACTACTAAGAAACCTAAAAATCATTCACAACAAACTTCAACAGCAGCACATCTTGGAGAGGAAGTATTCCTCAACAAATGTCACCTACAAAAAGCAGGATAAAAAAAAAAACAAGAGTGATGGAAAATAACATCCTGCTTGGCAGAAAAAAAAAAAAAAACATGTACAAAAATGCTTAGCTGATTCTTCTGTTTTAGCATTTGCCATGGGAAAACATAATCCCATCCTGCTCTGAATCCTGATGTCTTATGTGTGGCCCCCAACACTGACGAAAAGGCTTGACATATTTAACATCTAGTATACATGTCATAGGAATAAACATCTACTTATACTTGACGTTATTAGATGACAACTACCCCAGGGCGTTGAGAGATGTGCTGTTGAGGGGGAGTGAAGAGAAGACTGAAATAAAGTCGAAATGCCTCTATATATGTGAAAAGAGAGGAGGGCTGGCTATTTCTAAAAATTCCTTGGAGCAAGGTCAAGAAGGGCCCCAGTCATTCTCTACCACCTATTTCTACCCCTTTGTGATTAAGGCAAACCAGTGTTACTCATCTCCTCTTTTTCTCCCAAGAATTCCTGCCCTAGGAAATACAGAGGTCAAGGAAACTAAACAAGAATGACTGCTGCCCCCACAACCGAAGAAAGATGCGACTAAACAACTGGGTGTCCTCTGAGGAAGGAAGTGTAACATAATTTTACACTTTACGTTACATAAATGATATTTCACTAAAAATGAGAACTATGTGCCATTTCCCCATTTTCACAATGAATGAGAATATAGGAAAAATCAGGAAATTCAACTCTAAAAAATTACTTTTGAAAACTTAGGAATGACTGTTACATAAATCACACAAATGCATTTAAGTGATGGCCTTTTTTACTTGATAATAAAGCACTCTTCATCACAGTAGCTAATTAAGCAAAAAAAAAAAAGATCCATAGGAAAATGGCAATGAAGGTATCAATAATTTAAGACTTCAATAACTGCTCTAAAAGAGGGAAGTAATTGACTAAAAACCTTCTAAGATTTCTTAAAATTCGGTCTTATGTAGTCACAATATCTCATAATAAAAATTTAAACAACAATGGTACTTAAGTTAGAAATAAAAGTTCAAAGAAGAAGAAAGGGATTTATGAACAGCCTAAAAGTATGGTGTGGTTCACAGTGCAAAAGGCCTGGCAGCAGCTGAGTATTCAGCACAATCAAGATCTGAGAAAGCAGACCTGCTTCGGAGCACTTTCAACCGGGAGGAGGGCATCGTAACCACCTACACTGGCCTCCATTAAACATGTTTGCAACACAGAACCCATTCTTCACCTGCTCCTGCTATATTCTCCTCCGCCGTACCTAGCATCTAACACACTGCACATTTTACTTGCTGGCTTATTGTCTCCCTCCTCCATTAGAACATAAGCTTCATGAAGGCAGGGTCTGTTTCACTCCCTGATGAATCCCCAGAGGCTAGAAGAGGGGCCTGGCACATAGCAGGTATGAAAGCCAATAGTGCCAAGTAGACTCTTTTGGGCTCTCCACCTTCTGGGCATACAATAATATTATACTCTCTAGCTCCTTGTGGTTGGACAGGGCCAGGTGACAAAGTCTGACCAGTGAGTGTGAGAAAAGGCAGGGTGTGTCCTTTCCAGGCTAAAGCACTAAATTGTGGGTGTGAGATCCTCCAGAACACTCTTACCTAGCTCTGCTTCAGTGACTGCTTGCTCCAAATGGGGGCTGCTCTGTCAGCCTATCCCAGAGTGAGGACACTGCCAGGTAGAGCCTCAGTCAACCCACAATGGATATAAAGCACGAGTAAGAAATAAACTTTTGTGCTTTATGTCACGGGTTGTCATCACCCTTCCCAACTGATAGGGGAGGCATTCAGTAAAAATCTGTGGTTCAATTTGTCAGCTCTCTTTGCACAGCTCATCCAGCATAATGAGTTCCGAGGGGACCTATTTGCTCACAATGCACCCCGTTCTAATTTGGAACAACTCACATGTCCTTCCTGGTACAAAGTCAAAAAGTATGTTCTTGAAGAATCCAAATGGCAGGTCAGGGTACAGGCAGGACTTTTTGGTTTTTTCTTTCCTAATCAGCCTCACTCTCTTCTTTTCATATCTGCCTCAAGCGGTCCTAAGGAATTCTCTGATTGATTGAAGGCAAGAGAGTGACTTGGAAATTATGCTGTAAGGAGCGATCAATATTAGCAAAAGAAAGGCTTGTCTTGTAGAGGTATCACTCAGAAACCTCTAATGAGCCTAAAGCTCCTTCCATAAAAGCACAGGACCTCAAAGGATGAAGCAGCCTCTTCAGTATGTACCCTAGACATAGAAAGAATCCAGAAGTAGAAGACAGAAGGGATCAAAGTACACAGAGAGATACAAGGCCAAGGAGGGACTCTCAGCTGCCCAGGCGCGGTGATCTTATAATAGGCAGACAAATTCCTTGGTACTCCTCTTTTCAAGAGGTAGTACCCTCCTCCCCTTGAGTGCAGGCTGTACTTAGTGGCTTACTTTTGAAAAACAAAACACAACATAAATACTGGTGTGTAATTTCTGAGGCTCAACTGTTAAGAGGCATTGTGGCTTCCTCTTTGCATTTTCTCTCATTGATAAGGACAACACAAGGATGCTCAGCAGCCCAATGGACAGGTCCACATGGTCTGAGGCTTCCTGACAACAGCCCACACCAATGTGCCAGCAACACAGAGGAACTATCTTGGAAGTGGATCCTCCAGCCCCAGTCAAACCATCAGAGGACTGCAGTCCTGGCTGCACCTTCCTGAATTACCCAGAGCCCCCCAACCAGCTAAGCTACTCCTGAATTCCTAACTCAAAAAACTGGGAAAAAACTTTTTTAAGCTACTCAATTTGGGGGATAATTTCTTACACAGGAAAAGGTAACTGCTACATCAAGTGTCCTCTGGCCTGAGTGTATGCATATGTTATACAAATTATGTGTTCATAGTGACTTTACAGATTGGACTATACACCAACCCACATGACTCGGATATTACAGAGGGGATGCAAACATGTTCAACCAAGTACAGCATTCTCTGGTTCCTAACCCTAGGTTTTCCTGTTCATCATATGTAAATGTACAAGAGTAGTACCCTTCATTGCTACCTTGATCTTTTGAAAACAGCCTTCCATCTATCACCTGTGAAAACCAGTTTCATCTCTGTGTATCACACCATCTCTAGGCTTCACACTTCATGACTCAAACTCTTGAAGAACTGCAAAAGAGCAAAGAAAAGAATAGACCACTGTTAACAGTACCTGAATGCAGTACTGCAGAAAAACTACGTTAATCCTTATGTCCTCACACTCTACCTTTGTCTAAAAAAAGACTTAAAGAACTTAGTAAAATAGCCCTAGCAGGAATCACTTTCCCTGACACTGACCCATTGCCAACTTCAGCAGCTCAATCATTGTTGCTACCTTTCTTCCCTGCCTAAGAACTTGCATTTCATTCTCTGGGTAATTTGCTATTTTATTAAATAGTAATTCAGTGACTGACCTAGAGCCAACCTACAACTCCAGTTGTGTGTGTGTGTGTATGTCAGCAGGCTAAGAGGCACATGTAAGGCAAGGCACACACATACAAGGACCAAAAACAAACAAACAAAAAAATCCCTCACTACATGGTTGCCAAAGTATTCTCCATCTCCTGGCATTCTGCATCTTTTGCCTCTTTCTTAGTTGGAGTATAAGTGGTAGCAGGGAGATGATCATTAAGCAGCCCAAGGTTTGGTTTAACTTCTGTAACAATGTTTATGAATCAGGATGGAAAGGAAGGGTCAATGGTATGCAGGTAAGGTTAAAACAAACAAGATGGTGCTAGGGTCTGCCATGCAGTCAGCTTTGAAACAGGATATCTGAAAACAAGTGATAGAAATGGGAAAAATAACTTCTTCAGATCCCCCCAAATCCCACAGCTATTTGCTCTAAGATTAAATGTTCCATATCACCCCATCTTGTAGCAATAATGGAAACCTAACATCAGAAGCATGAAACAATAAAGGTCTTCATAGATTCCTTCTGCTTAAAAAGAAAGGCAGTGTGTCACCCGTGAAAGAAATGGTTTCCAATTCCATTTCAAAAGCATTTCTTGAGTAATTACTCTATGTTATGACATTACACTATGAATGGTGGTGGGGGTACAGTGATAAACATACCTCCTACAGTCAAGAATCTCTCAACCTAACAAGTGACTTTTAACCTTTAAGAGTCACAGATCCCTTTGTAAATCCTATACTTCTCTCCAAATATACATATAAAAACATATACAGATAAAAACAAAATTTTGCTAACAAATTCAGGTTATCCATAAATTGTCAAAGTGCATGGAACCTAGGATAAGTATATCTTGCTCTACCAGGAGAAAAAAATACAAGATTTTATTTAATAAGCAAGTATCATATAATATGTAAGATTAGATATTAGCCTAGCCTCTCTTCCAAGTAGCTGAAAACACCACCTTCCATCTTATTGTATACCAAATCTCACAGAGGACAAAATACATATGTTCATATAAAAGTAACTTATAAAATTAACATTTACTAATATTTCTGGCATCACCTTTTACAAGCAATAGTAACTGAACTAAAATGAAATCTGCATGAAACCTAAATTTGTGAGATCTACATTTTTAACCTCATCCTTATACTAAGTATAATTATTTTGTGTGATTAATTCTGAATATAAAACATTTTCTGTAGTTCCAAGATAGCAAGCTGAGCACTTCTTATTAGTTTCAATGGTTTAAATAATTTGGGGCTATAATACTCGTAGAAAAAAAGATTCACCTGAATGTTTCCCTTTTTAAAAAAGCTCAGTTTCTCTACATAAACTGCATGTATGCTGTCAGAAAGAAAACAGGAATGACAAGTGAATTAATTAGGCACCAAGGATTTAAAAAATATAAAAATAAAATCTCCTCTCATAGTTTCTGCAGTGTCTTCCAAGACAGGCTCTTGGATACAGGTCAGAGGATATTCCTAAGGGTGGAGCATGGAACACTAACAGGTGTCCAGTGGAAGAATTAAGGAATAACTACAATAAAGAGAAAGAATGACACTGCAAGGGGTGGGGAGAGTCCAGACAGCCAGAAAACAGGAGAAAAAGAAATACAAATTGATGTGTTTTCAAGCTTCCAACACTGTGCCGTCCAATACAGTGGCCACTAACCACATGTGGCTATTTAGATTTAATTTAAACTAAAAATTCAGTTCCTCAGTTGCACTAGCCTGTTTTCAGAGCTCAAAAGCCACATGCGGCTAATGGCTACCATACTGGACGCTGCAGAATATAGAACATTTCTATCATCTCAGAAAGCTCTATTGGACAGCAATACTCTATAAAGTGAGCACCCAGAAAACATTAAGAAGTTACTTAGTCTTGAACAGAAAGTACACAGATTCACAGATACATCATTTTCAGCTAAGTTCTTCTATTTATAAAGGAAGGTAAAATGATGCAAATGAGGTAGAAAACAGTTAAGATTAAGAATTTTGAGTGTAATGGATAAATGGCCCACATTACACAATATAGCCTATGACACCCTGGACTCCATCTGATATTCAAGTTCAGGAGCTTCCAAACCAGTGGAAGTTCTACGGATTATTCTTCCTTGCCAGCCAATAACAGTATGTACCAAGTTCCTAATAAGTATTATCTGACTTGGTGCCCAGAAGTCTCTAAAAGCCTCCTCAAAAGTCTGCGATCTAATTGGGGAGTTTTAGAAGCCTCACACAGTAACTATGGGAGAATTACAAAATATGTAGATACATACAAGGTCACAGAGTAACAACTTTTCATTTAAAATGCAGAGGTGACATAGTACAGAAGGAGAAAAGCAAAGTTTGAGCCATAAAATTGTTTAAAATTTGGTAAAAAGGAAGGTAACAGAAAAGCTTAGATGACAGGGACATGTACAGCCTATTATCTTGTCACAAAAGGGTTCATGAAGGAAGTAAGCTTTTAGTTAAATATTGAAGAAATTAATGGTTTTGTATTGCTGTATGTCAGTAACTTTTAAAATTATTTAACTGCAAACCATACTAAGACATTTTAGATTATTATCCAGTAGGTATATACCACTAAGTAAACATTTCGCAAAGCAATAATTTAGCCATACTACAATGTACATTTTCTGATATCTTCTATTATAATTTCACTTTTAAAAAAACACAAGCTGGCCGGGCACAGTGGCTCATGCCTGTAATCCCAGCACTTTGGGAGGCCGAGGTGGGTGGATCACCTGAGGTCAGGAGTTCGGGACCAGCCTGCCCCACATGGCAAAACCCCATCTCTACTAAAAATACAAAAAATTAGCTGGTGGTGGCAGGCACCTGTAATCCCCACTACTTCGAAGGCTGAGGCGGGAGAATCGCTTGAACCCGGGAGGCGGAGGTTGCAGCGAGCCGAGATCATGCCACTGCACTCCAGCCTGGGTGACTCCCTCGCTTAATGACCCATTAAGCCAATTTTATGACCCATTCATGGGTTCCAACCCACAGAATGAAAGATATCTATAAGATGAATTTCTGTGGTAGGAATTGGTAAATTATCTATCTGAAGAAAGGAAACCATATTTGCAAAAATAGGATTAGAAAACTATGTGCATGTGTGTGGTGAGGGGAAGAGGGAGGGGAAATGGAAAAAGTTAGAGGGAGTGGGAGAGGAATCGTCAGAGGAAGAGAGAGAAGAGTTGGAGGGAAGAGTCAGGGAGACAGAGGCAGGACAATCGGAGGGGTTGTTTAGTGAAAAGTCTTACATGTAATGCCTGTATTTGACAGGCAAAAGGAACCCATTTTTGTTTAAAGCAAAGGTTGGGACAGATTTGCCTGGTAGCTCTGGAGAATGTGGCCTTGGAACAAGATTTGGAGTTGGAAGGCCAGCCATGGAGGCTGAAGCATGAAAAACAAACACAACGAAGGGAAGACCTGGATTATGACGCTGAGAAAAAGGGGGAGTGGGGTGCAGGCAGAGAAAACAGCAGGACTTTCAAATTGGACCAGAAAAAATAATTCTCATATCTTCCAAAACAAGCAGAGCTTTAGAGACCGAATGGTGAAATACTAAGAAGAAAGCTAAAGGAAAGGTGCAGCTGAGCAAGAGACAGAAGCAAGCGGATCAACCCACTCCACAACCACATGGGTCCCATCTGATCTACTTATTTTCCTCATGAGCTAGAATAGACCAAAGCTCAAGTGGAAAAAGGGGCAATCTCTGTCCCCAGTCTCGAACACATCCAGATGCTGAGCATCTACAGATGGAGTATGCATCTGTTCAGTCTTTCATTCAAAGAACAAATGTTGATTGCCTACATATTGCAGGCACCAGACGTATGAAGTTCACAAAGCATTGTCCTTGCCCTTAAGAAACCAGTCAGAAGCCAGCTTCCTAAGCAAATAACTACAGCACAAAGTGATCAGTGCTAGGAGAGAGGTGTGTCCGAAGTGCTAGAGGAACACACAAGATGCAGCGAGTGGTTCTGCCTGGGTCAGCAAAGGCTTCCAGGAAGAAGAGGCAATGTTAAGAAAAGCTTTTCTATCAGAGGTAACAGTGTAGGCAAACTGGGGAGGCCTGAACAGTGGGTGGTATGTAGAAGAAATGATGAATGGGACCAGAAAATGAGGCTTGGAGGAGAGATGGAGAAGGTGGGAGAAAGGGCAGTAGGAAGGAAAGTCTGCCAGAAGAGGAAGTTGGGACTAGTTTGTGAACTAGTCTTCCAACCAGTGCTGACAATGATCAGCAGTAACTGAAAGGCAATAGGAAACCGGACATTGTAAAGCTAAGAAATAGTACAAATTAGGCACATGCTTCGGAAAGACCACACAAGCAGTAGTCTAGGAAGTGAACTGGATAGCGGAGATGAATCAGGAAAAGAGGCCAGTGAGGAAGCTGTTGAGACATACGGGCCTGCGTGGGACTGGTATCACAGGAAGGGAGAACACTTGGGCAGATACTTGGAAAGTAAAGTGAACAGTCTTTCTGCCTACCTGAAGGGAAGGCGAAGGAGGACAGAGTCACAGATCTCCATGGGGTTCTTACTTGTGGGGAGCAAGGGTGGCTTGGCGTTGAGGAGGAAAGACAGGAAATTTGTTCTTGCACATATTGAAGTCAGGTTGCCTCTGGGACACTCTAATGGATTTATCAAGAAAGCAGGTGAAAATCCAGCTAAGAGGAAGAGGAGAGAAATCAAGCAGAAGCAATCAGTTTGGGAGTTGCAATATAGAAACCACAAGAGAAATGAGAGTGGAGACAAAGGTGAGACAACCACTATTTAAGGAGGGAGGATAGCTAGAAGACTGTAAGCCAGAGGAAAAGACTGCCTTTTGTTAACAACAAAAAAAAAAGTTGGAAGAGAAAAAAGACAAAGTCATTTTCAAAACCAAGATTAAATGCCATAGAAAAGCTGAATAGAATGATGGGCACCTATTTTTTTCTTTTTCTATATGTATGTTTTAGAAATAAGCAGATATAACCTAACTAAGCAATAGCATAAGTGAAGGCTGGTGAACAAAGAAAAATTGATAGGTTGCCATCTCATTGGATTATCTTGAACCTAGAATCAAGCAACTCCCAAGAAAGGTGATGTAATTAAACTATCATGACACATTAACTGAAACACCTTGTTCTAGATGCAAACGTCTGACAGATATACCCCAGTGTCTCTGCAGATAACAGATGTTCTGATCTTTGGATATTGCTAAGCTGCACCCAATGCTACTTTATCATAAAGCATGTCATGATTAAACTGAAGTGTTATTATTCAATTGTGTATCCCTATGGGAGCTCCAAAATGCCTCTAAACAACAATTACCCACCTGTGGCCCATGTAAGTTTTTTCATATACAAAAACTGAAATAATTTTCAGAGGTGGGCTAACGCTTATTTTATATAGTATGTATAACTAGGTTAAACTGGTAAAGACATACTTGATTAAAGTTCCAATACCTACTTAGGTAGGACTTGATACCTATTTCTATTGCCAATATCTAGATAACTTTAAAAGCCAACTCTCCCATTCTAGTCCCAGTTTCTCATTTTCCAACATTTGTGTAAAGTACTCTTTTCCCTATTTTTTTTGGTGGGGGAAGGTGTTGGTATATGTGGATCCATAAAGCAAAATGGCATGTTGTCAACCAACATTTTCTTTCATAATTGAATTGAGAAAAACACACACACACACACACACACACACACACACACACACACACACACACACAGTAGGCAGGCATAAGGGGTATGTATATTCACAGGATGATCCGCTTCCAAAATCTACGTTTTCCTTACAGACTTTGAAAGATGTTTGTAATTTAAGCTATCCTGATCTTAACTGATTAATTTGAGGAAAATGTTCTGCCTTAACTACTGCTCAGAATCCGTTTAAATTACCACTGATCGGCAATCCATCATCAGCAAATATGCTTATGTCAAATGCCCTTATAATGAGCTATCACATTTTCAAACATTTTCCTCCATTACCTGACCAGGAGATTTACACAATGCGAACAACCTACCGAGAGTGGAGTAAGCGAAATATTGGATCTTGGTTTAAATGAGTAAATCCCATCCTGAACAGTAGAGGGGGTTGGGGGGGAATGTATAAATTGAGAAAAGAATTACCTATTCATCTTCATCAATAGTTGACACCATCATCATTTGGCCTCTAAAAAAGGAGGATGTTTTAATTTGCTGGGAAGAATACATCTCTTCAGGGAGGAGATTTGGGGATTTCACCATGAATAATAATGAAGTGAGCAGTTTTCTTCATGTGTAAAATCTAGCTCTAGTCTTTCAATCCAAATGAGATTCTAAGTTGCAGGCAGAGGTCAGGGGATTTGATTTATTTATTCAAGCACATGTAGGCATCCTTCATCCACATCCACCAGATCTATACTTCCTCTCTCTAAAATTAACATTAAAAGAAAAAAAATAAAATATTCCCGTTCGTATTGGCCAGCTTGTAGCAACAACCCTAGGTTCAAAGAACAACCACTGTTCATGAGGCTGCTCCCTGACAGTCCTCTTGTCATTACCCTACTGCTTTGGTAAATGCAGAACGTTCTCTTGGCATCCGTGGCTTGCAATAAATCATTCAGGCTCATGCCAAAGCTCGAAACTCAGCATTTGTTAATTTTAAATAAGTTCTGATACCTATTATCAGTTATGGACAATGACAATATTTCTCTAAGCCCATTATTTCTCCTATGCACCTCAGAAAGCTGAGAGAAAGCAAGGATACGTCTAATCTTTTGTGCCTTCCTAATCACGACAGCTTCCCACAGTGTGGGGAAAAATTAAGAGGGTCTCAGAACATTATGCAAGTCAGGTAGACAGAATGAGAATCCCAGTAAAGCAGACTTAGAATAAGAGGCCCTCAATATGCAGCATTGATGTGATGTATAAATCAATACAGAATGATTAAAACACTGCTCTATGAGGGGCCTGCATAGTTAATGTACATTTCATTATGAAAAAAGAATGCTGTAGTCAGACCAAATGTGTGGGCACACTGCTGAACAGAAGCAAAACAAGTACCAACCTGTTTAAATATATAGAATTTCAAGGCATAAAGCTAATCAACAGCATCATTTGTCTAACAAAGCCTGTTCAGATATTTCATTTGTAATGTAAATGTTCATATTAACACATATACCCCCAATACCTGATTTCTAATGTGCTCCATCATTTAACAGATATCCATTTTCAAAGCCTAGCATTAATAAAAGCTATACTATTCTTACTCAAATCACAGTACAAAATTCATACCTAAATATTCCTAATTGCATAATCATTGCATTCACTGACATGAAACACACACTTATCCTTCCTTTCAAATGGGTCAATTAAGTGCTGTTGCACTTTTTTCCCTTTTCTAAAATGCAAATTTAAGAGCTCAATATTATGTGGTTTTGCTTTAACTTTCCTGAGAATACAGTATTTTGTTTACAAAACAGAGAAAAATTATCAAAAAGCTGATGGCACCCAAGGAACCCAGGAACCAAACAGCATTCAGCAATCTTCTTTCCTTCCTCCCCTCAGTGTAAGCCTCTATCCCCTCCACGGGACCCAAACAGAAGGGACAGACTTTTGGTGTTATTTCCTTAGAAACTTATACACACCACCTACTGGTATAAAGCAAGCCATCACGACTTCTATTAAGGAGATTTTGCCATGTATTCCAAAGGAAAATAACATTCCTTCATCTTGTCTTCCACATTTGACTTAAAGGGAACATAAAAACTGGTCCCAATAAAATTCCTCCAATGAAGGTGTCCTTTGTTTGTTATCTTTTTCCATGGACTTCTACTAATGATTTGAGCTAAACTCTAACTTGCACTAGTCAGAAGAAATCAATCTCTTAGTCATGACATTTCCATCATTCAAATAAATCTCATGTCTAAAATTTTTTTAGTCATTAGACATGCACCGTAGACCTACGATGCAAAGGACTATAGCAAAAGTAAATTAAAATATTCCATATTATAGATATGTATATGTCATTCATGGGCATAAAGCCAGCACTGTTGAACAGCTTTGTTCACCCTAAGCAAATTCAAAACTGAGGTCTTTAAGAAGCTACCTATGGAACCATCTCAACTTGGATGTATTTTAGCATCCTTCTTCCTGAATTCAAATGCATTTTTATTTTCCATGGAAATTTCTATACTGTTAAAAATTTCAGCACACACCAACAGAAGAACTTTAATTTTAGCTCATTCTATATATGAAAGTGAGAAAGGCTCCACATCTTTCCTAGCGCAAATTAAAATGAGCAAAGTAGGCCAATGTCCATAATATTTTAGTTACAGGAAGAAAATAACAGTAGCCATTTATTTTAAATGTTTCCTGTGCCTCAGACACTATACTTTCTGCATGTTGTCTCATTTAATCCTGATGAAATGATCAAACCGAGTATATGGTATTATCCCCCATTTTAGAGCTTAAAAACCTCAGTTATTTGATCAGAGAAAACCAACAATGGTTTTCAACATGAACCCAACCCAGAGTCCCAGAAGCAAACACCACAGCTGCAGGTGGCTTTCCACTACAACATTATAAACAGTGATCCAAGTGAGTCACAAGGAGTTGGCAGTGACCCATGACCACAGGCAACACCAAGTAGTCACTAGTTTTGGACAAGGGACCTGTGGACTCATGATCTCTGAGGCCCTTCCGGCACCCAAAACTCTACCAACTCTGTATTCTACTGAGAACAGGCATTCTGGCAGCAAAGGGAGTAGAAAAAAAACCATAGCCCTCTCCCCTCCCTCCAAAAAAATCCACATAAATGACATGTGCAACACAAATAACCATCCTCTTGGCAGAGGTGTCGTGATGCATCCTTTCGTGCAGCTCTTTAACTGTCTCACCATGTGGCCATCAGTTGGCTCACCAAGTGGTCAGCACAATTTTGCCTCAAATTTTCTATAGTGCACTGAACTTGGAAACAATACTTTTTACTGCCCTCCTCCTCTCTCCCCTCCACTGAGTGAAAGGTGTCTGGATATACTAGACCACAAAGAAATCCAAGGAGGAAGAAACATCCTGTCCATTGCAGGATAACCTGGAGAAGCCTGTGCAGGTGACTTTCAGACCGTGGTCTTGACCCATCAGTGGAATCAATGCAGAGTCATTTTGCAGAAATTGAAATAGAATGGAAGAGAAAATATCAGAGTATGTTACAGTAAGGTAAAATATTGTTTCATGAAACTTTGTTTCAGCAACATATTCTATGATCAGTTAGTTATGTGTGTGTTGGTAGCATGTGTACCAGGTTGTGATATAAATGTATTTTTCACTAGAAGTTTAAAACATACTTGACTCTTCATCTTCATCCCTTACATGCAACCACCAAGTTCTGCTGACTTTTCTTCCTAAATCTATCCTGGCCACTATGTTCCCCTCCCTGTGCACACCACTTCCTAACTAAGGTCAGTATCTCTCACCAGAACCCTTGGAACAGTCTCCAAACCCTTCTACACTATATTGTATGGTCCCCTTAAATCAGCCTCCACCCCTCTGCCAAATGATCTATTTCAACAGTCCCCAACCTTTTTGGCACCAGGGACCAGTTTCGTGTAAGACAATTTTTCCATGGACTGGGGGTAGGGGCAGGATTAGATTCTCATAAGGAGCACACAACCTCGATCCCTCGTATGCGCAGTTCATAGTAGGGTTCAAGCTCCTATGATAATCTAATGCCACTGATCTGACAGGAGGCAGAGCTCAGGTGGTAATGCTCGTTTGCTCGTTGCTTACCTCCTGCTGTATGACCTAGGTCCTAAGAGGCCATGGACCAGTAAGAACCTTAGATCAGGGGTTAGGGACCCCTGATCTATTTGAAATGCAGACCTGACTCTGTCAGTCCCCAGCTGAAAGGCCTTCAGTGTCTATAGAATCAAATCAAAGTTCCCTTAGCATGGTGTACCAGGTACTTCACAAACTGCCCTCAAGCACCTTCCAAATTCAACTGCAACTCCAGCCTCAATAACTGCTCAGTGGGAACACCCAAGCAGCTATCTTATCATTTCCTTGCCTCTGTGCTCTTCCTCTTCCTTTGAGATTCCACTCAGGAGTCTTTTCTTCTAGAGAGGCTTGCTGGAACCTTGGAATGTGGCTAAGTGAATCTACTCTGGGCTCCAGCATACTCTATTTCTACATCTCTCTGCTCTCCAGCCCCCAAGAAAATTAGATTACCTATACGCCTGCCACTTCCACTAGGCAAGAAGGATTTTATCAGCTTCCTCCAAGTCTTAAACATCACTTCAGTGAGACCCTCCCTCCCTTCCCTGACCACCTTATCTAAATTTTCAATCTATCATTGCCTCCCCACCCCTTTCCTAGCTCCCTCCACTGGTTTCTCTTTTTTCCCCTTATTACTATAATCTAACTTATGTGTATATCTTCACACACACACACATACACACACACAAAAATGTTCATATATGTATACAGATTTCAACTTATTATCTAGTTTGTGTGTATTTCCACAACTAGGAATGCCAGCTCAATTATTTGTCTGTTTTATTACTGTTACATAAGAGGCACTCAAGAAATACTTGCTCAATGAATAAATGAGTGAACATCATCAACATCAGAGATTACACCTATTTCAATTTTGAATCCCTGGCATATATCATACTGCCTCCTGCAGAGTTGGTACACAATAAATATTTGCATTTTAAAAAGTGAAAATGGAAACTCACATATGATGCATTCTTTTTGCCTCATATTATCTCATTCAACAGACACAGAATGGAAAGAAATATAAGGCTAGACAGACCAGCTAGCTGACCAAAAGAAAGCAGAAATGTTACAATATCATACACCTGCTGTACAGGCAGCTCATCTAAGAAGTTTTAGAAGTCAAAGAAGTATTTCTTGGAAGTTAATACTATTTTGAAAAGACATTCTCTTTTTCAGCATGAAGGTACAAAGGACAGGGCTTTTAGTATCCATATTTTGAGCATTCATATTTGTTGATAACAGAACCATTAAAGCTCAGACAGCAGCTGAAGCAAGTGAACCATCAGGCATCTTATTCTTTGAGGGAAGGAGGCTTTTATTTGACAAGTCATAGGCACATCCAATATTTATGATCATTTTAAAAATCAAAAATGTAACAAGAAGGATAAAATATGCATGTGTTCTTTAAGTTTAAATCTCACATGTATTTTTATTAAAACACAAACTTGCAAACAATACTTAACAATTAGAAAAAAAAGCATAAAGCCATCTTTTAAACTTTCTGAGCAAAAAATTAATATGTGTTTTGATTTTTTAAAAAAAGTATACAGTATCACTTTGTCCTTAAGATATCAATTGAACAAAATTGGCAGAAATTTAAAAATTTAAAAAAAAAAACACAGAAAAATCAGATTACCAGAAACACCACTATTTCTTCAAAATGAAATAATATTTCATTAAGAACAAGGCAGAATTAGCTGAAAAATAAGGAAATAATAATTTTAAGCGTTCTCAAAAAGAAAAGAACACGCAAAGAGAAACAAAGGGATGGCTGTGGCCTATAGAGGGAGCCTAATCTTTGAAGCCATCAACTAGATAAGATTTCTTTAAGCAAAAATTATTGACCATTTAAGATACAGTCAGTGCTGTATAATGTTTCAACCAACCACAGACCACATATATTATAATTATATATTGTAAAAGATTATAATACCCTATTTTTGCTGTACCTTTTCTATGTTTAGATACATTTAGATATAAAAATACTTACGATTGTGTTACAACTGCTTACAGTATTCAGTACAGTAACAAGCTATACAGGTTTGTAGCCCAGTAGCAATAGGCTATACCATATAGCCTAGGTATGTAGTAAGCTACACCATCTAAGTTTGTAGAAGTACACTCTATGATGTTTGCAAAATGACAAAATTGCTTAATGACATGCTTCTCAGAACGCATCCCCATTCATGAGTGACACATGACCATAATACTATTTGAAAAGGTCTTACATTTCATAATACATAAATACACTCCCCTGTTACTAAGCTAGGGCAAGAATGATCCAAATCCAAATCCATAACTCATCACAAGTGGCCAGAATCCCACCTGGATAATTTACTGTATTTGAGTTTAAAACTTCCTTTGTGATATCCTAGTTTAACCAGGTTGACAGGTCAGTACACAAAACCATGTCCTGTATTCCTCTGTGCTCCACACCTTCTAAGTGTATTTTTAAATCAACAACCTACAACTAAAATATCGCGAATCAAATGTTGTTATAACTGTTGTAAAAGGAAAGAGAACACAGTGAACCGAGCTCTTTCCTCTGCTAGGAAGAAAATTAATACCTTGCTTGGTAAAGTGGGCCAACATGCAATCAGCATGTTTGCTTAGAAATAAAATGAGAATAGGCCGGGCGCGGTGGCTCACGCTTGTAATCCCAGCACTTTGGGAGGCCGAGGAGGGCGGATCACGAGGTCAGGAGATCGAGACCACGGTGAAACCCCGTCTCTACTAAAAATACAAAAAAATTAGCCGGGCATGGTGGCGGGCGCCTGTAGTCCCAGCTACTCGGAGAGGCTGAGGCAGGGGAATGGCGTGAACCCGGGAGGCAGAGTTTGCAGTGAGCCGAGATTGCGCCACTGCACTCCAGCCTGGGTGACAGAGCGAGACTCCGTCTCAAAAAAAAAAAAAAAAAAAAAAAGAAATAACATGAGAATAATTCCACTAAGAGTGACAATTTTGTATTTCATATTCTTGAATCAAACTTTTAAAATATCCCCCTTGTTTCCCTTCAACTCACCATCCCCAGAAATATCCTGGCCATGTATTTGGCAAAGAGGGGTGGGGGTATAAGGAGGTAGTCCAGCAACTGCTTAGGGGAGAATCTGCCTGACATAAATTTCACCATCACCAAATGTTCTTCCTACAAATGAGACTGAAACAAACTAGGAAGTCATAACCTGCAATGTTTTAATAAAAATGTAATTTTGTTTTAAGTAATTTGGTCTTTCCTCTTAAATGATCTGGGTGAGAAAAATTTTATACAAGAATCTCTAATTAAAAAGTAAAAAGGAACAATCCACTTAAGATCATTCCTTGAAAAAGCACACAAGTAGCATCTCCAAAGACTCCCATTTTCATGGATTCATAAAGCCATAATGAAAGCTCAAATTTTTCATAAGGGAACAGGCACTTTCCATTAATAAATCAAATTCTTCTCATCTCGATATGTGATCAAAAATAAAAAATAATTAACATCTTTCTTATTAGGTTTGATGCCATTGTTTGAAAATTCCAGAAGGAAGCCTTCTGAAAGGGCAAAGTCAGCAGTTCCATAGCTAACCCTTCTTTCAGCAATTATAGTCTACAGCACTGCCACTTCTATAGCAGTGGAACAAACTTAGTTCTAGGCCATTTCTCATGACATTTAATAAATAGGGCTTAATATGAGAGAGCAAGATTCTAGAATCTCAAATAGATCCCACTGTGTTTAGGAAGAATCATTTCAATTACCAATAGAAAGAAGAACCCTTTAGGACTGAGAAATGATCAACTAACATTCTGGACAAGGGCTTCCAAGAACTTTAACAGATTCCTGATTTAAAATGGTACCTAAGTTCCTGGTGCTACTTCTCCCAATTTCTCACTGAAGTGCCACTGAAGACGTAGGAGTAAATATTCATATTACCTCCAAAAACCAAGGCTGCTGAAAGCACAAATTACTGCCAGAATCTGAAAAGTACCTACTGTGATGAAAAGGCAGAAATATACCCATGCTTCTGCTTATAACACCCTCACTTCACTCCATTAATAGATTTTATTTAAAATGGAGGGAAGTTGCTTCATAATTCCACCACTTCCTTGACTCAGACACATCCCTTTTCAACTACATATCTGGCAGGTGTCCCATTCTCCGCCTTAGACTCTGACTCGGAAGTAAGGAGGGTATCTCTCCCCAGACACCTCTCCCTCGCTATGCAGCTATGATTGCCTCCCTAAACAGTCATCTCTCTCCACTCAGAAATGAATTACAAATCACAGAAAACTAGTTAGAAACTAAGTACAATGAGGATGCTGGATATAAAATTTTATGAGTTGCAGCCAATATTTCTTGCAGCAAAATCATAGCCTTAATTCACTCATTTATTTAACAAATATTAACAAATATTCATTGAGCTCCCTCAATGTTCCAGGCACTGTTCTTTGTGCTTGGGTCACCTTAGTGAAAACAGAAACACAGATCCCTACCCTGCTGGAATTCACATTCTGATGAGAGAGGTGGACAATAAACAAATATAAATTATATAATTTGATAGATAATTTAAAATACTATGAAAAAAAAACAGAACCAGGTAAATGGGTAAGGAGAAGGACTACAGTTTGAACAGGTGGTCACTCTAAGCCCCATGGAGAAGATAACATTTGGTGAAGACTTAAAGGAGTTAAGGGAATTAGCCCCTACACAGGGGAAAAATTTCTACACAGAGGCTCAAAATAGCCAGGAGGCAAGAGCATGGCGCATCTAAAAAACACGGAAAGCACATAGCTGGAGCGGAATGAGGGATTAAAAAAATAGGAGTTGGCAAGGTCTGAGGAGTAACAGGGGCCAAGTCACATGTAAGAATTTTGGTTTTTACTCAAAACTTCAGAGGTTTGAGCAGAAGAGTGGTCTGGCTGACATCTCAAAAGGATCACTCTGGCTGGTCTGTTGAGCACACACCATGGGGGTGGGGCAGGTGGCAGAGGGCAGGGATGGAAGCAAGGAGACCACTTAGGAGACTACAAGAGTACTTGCAATGAGAAATGGTTGCTTTTAGACCACGGTAGCAGCAGTGCAGAAGGGGAGAAGTGATGAGATTCTGGATATATTTGAAGGTGAAGCAAAAAGAGTTGCCCAATAACCTAGATATGGAGTATAAATAGTAAAGAATGATTTCAAGGTAGCCTCAGCAGCTAGTAAGATGAAGCAGGCATTTCCTGGGATGGAGGAGTCCAGCAGAACAGGACTGGTGGGTAGACGAGAAGTTCAGTTCCGGACACGGGTTAAGTTGGAGGTACCTACCAGGCATTCGAGTAGAGATATTGAGTAAGCAGTCAGATGTGCACATCTGGAGTTTGTGAGACATCTCAGAGCTAGAGATATAAATTCAGGGGCTGTAAGTTTATAGGTGGTGGCCATTACACTAGACCACAAAGACACGGTAAAAATAGATCAGAGAGGAGGACTATGACCACACTCTGGGACTCTAACATTAAGAGGTCAAGGAGAAAAGAAGAACCAGCAAAGGAGAGTGAGAAGGAGCAACTAGTGAGGTAGGAAGACAACTAAGAGTTGGAGGTGTCCCGGAGGCCAAGCGAGGACCACACATTACAAAAAAGTGATAACTTATTGTGTCATGCCAGATGAGGCCTGAGAATTGACCATTATGTTTCAATGACCAGTGGAGAGCACTGATGACGACATTGACAAGAGTAGTCTCTGCGGAGCAAGGGATGAAAGCCTTATAGTCTGGGTTCAAGAGAGAGTAGGGGGAGGTGAATTTGAGACAAGTATAACTCCAGAGGAATGTGACTGCACAGCAGAGCAATAAAAATTACAGCCATCTGGTGAGGAAGTGGGGGCAAGAGAAGCTTAATGGAAGATGAAACAATGACAGCATACTTGCGTGTGGACACTCACGATGCAGGAGAGAAGGAAAGTCTGATGATGTAAGAGGTGGGGAGAAATGCTGGGAGGTTTCTTTTGACTAGGCAAGAGGAGACAGGATAGGGAACAGGAAAGGACTGGCTCTAGGCAGAAGCGTGAATAGTTACCTAAGAAAAGAAGCAGGAAGAGAGGGTGGGAGTGGCGATGCTAACAGTGGGGAAATGGGATGGGGGAGTCTCTGGACGCTCTCTTCTGTTTCCATTTTCTCACCAATGTAGGCATCAAGGTCATCCGCTAAAAGCAAAGCTGAAAGGAGAGATGTTTAAAGTTTGAGGAGAGAGAAAATGAGAAAAAGTCACCTTAAAAATTATTAAACAAGAAAATAAAAAAGTATTCCACTCAACAAGCTGAAAAAACCCCTGCCAAACAAACTTCAGGGAAACAAAAGAAAGAATCATTAAAAAGGTAAAAGCAGAAATTAAAGGGTTAGAATATAAACAGTGGAACAGCTGGTTCTTTGAAAAGATCAATAAAATACACAAACCTCTTGCAAGCGTCATCAAGGAAGAGAAAAAATACAATTATACAACCTAGGAAATAAGAAGATGGATAGAGCCAAAGAGACAAAGGAAACTTAATACAAGTATACAGAATATATACAATTTTATGCTGAAAATTAAAATACATTGAATCAAAGAGACGATTCCTAAGAAAATATAAATTATCAAAAATTGATTCACAAAGTAGACTCTGAAAAATTCAATAACTATATGGAAATAGACAATGCTGACAATAATTTACAGGGGAACACTATCAAATTTTTTTAAATGGAATTTTTATGCTATTGAAAATGTTACATGGTATAGAAAAATCAAGGAAAGTTTCCCCATTTCATTTTTTACAGAAGTCAGCATAACCTTGGTATCAAAACTTCATAAAATTGCACAAGAAATATGTGACCATATTGTTAATACCAACATTCCATTTGAAAAAAAAATTATCATTCCTGATAAAAAACTTTAATAAACTCATATTAAACAATATGTATCACTAATAAACATCTGAGATCCTATTTCACAATGAACTACCGAAGGCCTTTGCATTAACCTCAGAAATACATAAGTGCTTAATAAGCATTAGCTGCAATATTAATGGTATTACTATTATTACATTTGAACAAGAATATCTGTTCCTACTGCTGATACGTAACTCTCTATAAGGATAACTCTTCCCTCTCCTCAAAGGAGGCAATGGTACAATGACTATGACAACTGCTTGAAAATTCTCGAGCATAAATTCAGGCAAAGTAATTACAAATCTTTCTGAAACAAAACACAAATACTTTAAGGAAAAAAAAAGTCTGGTTTAATTGCATTTTGTTTCAACAATGTAGTAGATCTTAGTGTTTGCCCAAATTTCAATGAATTAAGAAAAGCAGGGGGTGGGGAACAAGGGGAGGGAGAGCATTAGGACAAATACCTAATGCATGTGGGGCTTAAAACCTAGATGACGGGTTGATGGGTGCAGCAAACCACCATGGCACATGTATACCTATGTAACGAACCTGCACGTTCAGCACATGTATCCCAGAACTTAAAGTAAAATAACTTGAAACAAAGAAAAAGAAAAGCAAATCTGTAAAACACTGAACAACAGGACAAGATTTCACCTCATTTTGTAAACAATTTACAATAACGTATAACCCATTAAACACTTGGTCTTAGTGTTTACTCAGCTGATAGTTTACAAATAGGAAATTCTTCAGCCTAGGGAAGAAAACTTTTAAAACTTATTCCTCCTTCCCCGCCCTGTTTCTCTGTGATTTCCCATTGGGAAGAAGACTCATAAGGGGAAAAAAAATAGTTTATATTTTCCCCAAAAAGAAATAGTTATGTCTTTTCTTACAACTCATTAGGTTTGAGAAAGTTTTTAAAACAGCCAAGCAAGAGGAGGTACCCAAGGCAGTGCCTTTTGGTGGTGGTTAGCCCTACAGCAATGCAACCTCATACTGGTCCACTGCAACTGGATTCTTAGCCCCCAAAAGGAAAATAATTCCCAAACATACGCAGTTCACTTCCCATAACTCACCCCAACCATTCTGCATTTGAAATACCTGCCGCTTCTCCTCTAGACACTTCCGGAAATTGGACGTTGCTTAGGTAATGCTAGTGTATAACTCTGCTTGGTGTTAAAGACCAAAGAAGAGGGAAGTTACAGTCTACATGGTTAAGCATGTGAATTTACAAAGCTATTACTAAGAATGATGCCAGGTCATGCTTTCAAAATGCAGAGCTGCACTCACAAACTATACTCGAAGTCAAGCAAGAAGCACAGAAGAGAAATGGAATAGCTGGAGAGGGAACAAGAGGGAACAAGACCTCGAATGCATGATACAAAAGAGGAAGAAGATTCAAAGAGGATAACGAAGCTTTACAGGAACTTGGCTTTACCGGAACAGAGCACATCCAGATAAACTTGGTGAGATGCAGCATTCGTAAAAAATTCAGTGATATTTCTCAAAACAGCTCAATTTTCTTATTTTCAAAGAGAAAAAACGACACTGTAATAGATATCTTTAAGGCTGTCCACAAAACCCTCAGGCCCTTCCTCTGAAAAGGCTATATACCACATGACCTTGCAGAGCCAGGGGCCCTGAGACAGATACCGCCACACACGGGGCCAAGCACACTCACTCTCATATCAGCCTCTCCTGGGCACCTGAACTGGCCCAGGCCCTCATGGGGTCCTCAGGTTCAGGAGACACCAAAAGAGCCTTCACCATACCAAAATGCCAGCATGTAGAAGAAGCCGTGTGTCTAAGGAGCAAGATGACATCATAATTTAATCATTTATACTGAAAGACAAGCTGTAAAAGGTGCTTTCAAAAAAAACCAAAAACCAAAAAACAAAAGCCTTCAAATACAGTCCCTCTCATTTGCTTACGCTTTTTCTCAGCAAAGCAAAAAAAAAAAAAAAAAAAAAAACCCACTGGTTTTAAATATATATAGTCTGTCTCTGTGCATCTCATCCCATAGACTCTGAAAAGAGCCTTTCAAAGAGACATTTTTTTAAAGCACACAGGATGTAAGCCACTGTGCAATGGCCAAGAGCAACAAAATACTGTCACAGCTGAAACGCAGTCCCTCATGTCCCAGTGAGAACTCAGGGACAGAGGAAGGCTAACAGCTGTGGGGAGGTGGTGGGAACGAGGCTTAGACCCAGCGGTCCCACGGCCTCCTTCCTTCCCTCAGGCAGTGAGCAGGGCTATGCCTAACTGGGAATGATTGAGACATTGAATACCTGGGACTAGCCAAATGATACCAGGAAGAGATAATCATCTGGAAACGTTTTGTAAATATAAACATAAAGGAGATTAGCTGCAGCCTCCACCACACAAGGAGGCCAAGGAGTGGGAGAAAAACACCTTAGACTGCAATGCTAGAAAGAATTTATTTTCCTAACATGGAGATCTATTAAATGCCTAGCAACCTCCCCAGGGAAACGGTAGCAAAGCCACTTCAAGTGGAGTGAGAAACTCGTTTCTGAAAGCCTTTTTCCAACTTGGGAAATTTAACTCTATGCCTTTGTAACCCCAAGAGACTGGCTGAGGCTGCACTGGGTGTAACCGTATGTCAAAATTAATACACTGGATAAGGTACTCACCCACAATTTGCTAGAAAATAGTCAAAACTAAAAGTGCCAAAGGAGGCTTTTCTTTATGAATATAGGCATAGCTACTAATTTATAATAGTCAAAATATCCACTTTGACCTTTGCCTACATAAGAAAATTAGAGAAGAAATGTTTTAAAAACCACAGAAATGGGCATCTCCCTGCCCCCTTAACCCCTAATTCAAGAGTGATGGCTATCTTACTATCTTAATAGCAGCATTTTTGCCAGGAATGAATCCCTCCTCTCCACCTCCTAGCCACAGAGTATAGGATAGCCTCCTCCCTCACCTGGCTGGATAGTCCTGGGCCCATCCTGGGTCTCCATCCTCCAGGGCTCTGCTTAGCCTGAAGTCCAGGCTCCTCTAGGAAACCCTCCTCTTCAGGGTCCAGTGTGCCATGGAAAGCCTTGCTTCCCTCCAGCTTAATACTCATCATCTGGGATCAGAAGGGCTGGTCTTCCCCTACAGAATGAGCTCCTTGAGGGAGAATTTTGTCCTCTTCACCTGTGAGACCCATGCATAATGCACTAGGAGACATGTGTTTGTGGAATGGATATTGCTTGGCTTATTGGGAATTGAGTCAAAACAGAAGGGAAAGATATACATGATAAAGGTGACATCAGTTCTGGTCATGGGACTCTACTACAATGGTTAATGTAGTCAAGGTGATAGACAAAAAACACAACAAACAAGGGATGTATGCTTCCATCATGAGCCCTACCTGTCCAGGTCAGATGCCCTGGAGAAGTGGTCTACAAAGAATTTTAAAATACATATATCTTCTAACACAATTTAAAGTCAAAATCTAGGCTGGGCACAATGGCTCATGCCTGTAATCCCAGCACTTTGGGAGGCCAAGGCGGAAGGATTGCTTGAGGCCAGGAGTTCAAGACCAGCCTGGGTAATATAGGGAGACCCTGTCTCTACAGAAAAAAAAAAAAAAAAAAATTTTTTTTTTTAATTAGCTGGGCACGGTGATGTGCACCTGTAGTCCCAGCTACTTGGGAGGCTGACATAGGAGGATTGCTTGAGCTCATGAGTTCAAAGTAAGTGATTGCACCATTGCACTCCAGGCTGGGCAACCGAGTAAGACCCCCTCTCTAAATACACACATACATACATACACATACACACACACATAGAGAGAGAGATCAAATCTAAAATTGTTCATCCTAGGTTTAAATAGTGGCATGGTATATAATTTCTTGCATACTGTAAATACTGAAATTTTAAAATGAAACTGCTTTTATTCAAGCTTTTAAATGTATCCATTGTTATTTAAAATACATGAACAACCTTTCCTTTTACGCTAAAATCTTTATAGTTCCTTTTTTTCCTTAAATTTATATTTCCATTCCATTTCTCCCACAGAATTTTATCCTAATAAAACGCTTTTATGTTTTAGGGTTTTTTATTGATCATACTATCATACTCCTTCTGCAACAAAAATAGTTATGAAAATTAAAATGTATTTTTTATTTCCTGTGACCAAATGGTTCTAAATGTTAAAATTTTAATCTAATCATTAAAACTATTGGTAGAATGCAATTTGACAGAACAAATGTATAATTTTATAATGATTAAAAGTTAAAGCATTAAAGTAAATTTTTATCGGAAATGCATTCCTCAATGAGATGGATAGGATAATTTGATATCTGTATCCATAAATGAGTATTTTTATTGTCAGCATAAGCAATATTTCAACAGTAATTCCACTCCATTTTTTGGTATTAAAGTAAAAGCCTTGTTCATGTAAATAAGTTGATGGGAATAAAAGAAGTGTTGTGATAACTGTGGCCCTTAATTCTTTAAATTCCTGAGATTTATGCAAAAAAAATCATAAACACATTACCTGATAATCATCATTTTTTGACAAACTGTTCAGGGTCATGTTCAGTTTTATTTAAAAAAATTAGAAGACATTTGATTTGCAAAAGGACTAATTTATAAGACATTAGATTCATGCCCTCTATACAACAATCTTCTCATTGTCCCTTTTTCTGGCACCCTGAGGAGTGGGGGTTACTTCCTGTGACTACATGACATGATGAGATTTGGGAAAGGTAAAGCCAGGCAACCCATTAGTCCAGTTGTGCCCCAGGTGGATCTGTTTTGGGAAAGAGTATATAGGGAAGCTGAACATCTGAAATAATTTCCTTGTTACTCTCCATGGGCCCAGGGCCTCTTGGAAAGTCATCATGGACCCCAGGGGTAACATAAACCCGTATCTGTTGACTTCAAAGACCAGTCTGCCAGAGGTCTGTCCTTAGGTGGGGGAAACAGATTCAAATACCAATGGAAGGAGAGAATGTACATGAGAGAGGCCAATGCTTTAGTAGGGCAGAAGACCAAACAAGCCCAGCAAAACCACAGGTAGGACGTGTGGGGACCACAAAGTACCACAGACAGACCAGACTGTTTCTCCAGTGACCGGACGTGAGCAGTGGCTCCCACTCAGCGTGTGGCAAAGCAACAATTCATTATCCAAAAAGTGGTATTGTTTAAAAGAGCAGTAACAGCAGAAAAAGCTATGGAAGAAAGTTATAGGTATTATATTCAGTTATGGATTTAAGAAAATGCAAGGAATTCACTTTCAGTGGAGAAACAAGACTTGCCAGCAGGAGGAAATGGCAAGTATGAGCACAGGACCAAAGTAAGATGCAGATGAAGAAAGGAAGACAATGACTCGAATCACTGTGCTGCAGGATTCATCCAGGCCTGTGCAGACACTGGCACATCAAGAGAGAGGTGCTCAATGTTATCTTCATAAATGGGAGGTCTGTTCTTCTCAGTTCCTAGATTTTTAAAGTCAGAGAGCCTCATTCTTGTGTTCTCTAAGGAGAAAACACCAAAACCTAATGGACAGTTTCGATGATACAGGCACAGGCACAGAGACCGGCGGCTAGTGAAGTCTCCCAGGCCACCAAGAACACATCCATGCGCAACTAGCAAAGGGCCTGATTTTCACACCCGCAGGTGACTCATGTCTCCCCCTTGTATATCAAGTAGTTGAAAAAGACTGGAGACTAAAGAGCAGCTTGGGTGAGTCATCTGTGTAGCCAGAGAGAGGCAGTTTAGCAGAAAGACTAAGTAGAGGGACTTGGTGTCAGACACCTATGTGTGAATGGTGGCTCCTCCACTTACCATCTGGGTGATCTTAAAGCTCTGTGTCTCAACTTTCCTATCTGTAAAATGGGAATACAAAAGTACTTTCATCATGGAATTATCATCAGGATTAAATGAGTTGAGATATATATAAGGTATTTATGAGAGTATCAGGCACACAGAAATAAATTTCAGCTATTGTGATTGTCATCATTGAGACAGAACTAGACCATCATGAAAAAAACAACTGAAGAGGCCATCTGGTCCAGGCCTCATTTCTAAGTCTTCAGATCTAAAGCTGACATCACCAAACTAGATTAGAACCTCAGTTCTAATTCTCCACTTGTCTCACCAGCCACTGTGGAAAGAGATAAATACTGACAACTAATATACTAATAAAAGCATCACAATATACCCCACAAAAGGGCATATTAGGAAACGTTTGCAATAAGTAATGCACAAACTAAAACCTTTTTAAAAAGTTCTAGTAAAGATGTTGATTCAATTGAAGAAGAAATGCAAAGGAAAGGAGGAGGGTAAACAAGCCCAAACTTCATAGTGTAAAATACTATTTGAGTAATGTATTTCCTAATATTTGAGTAATATATTCAAGTCTAGCTTGATACTCAACATAAGCCAAGGCAGAAGGGTGACGTAATTATAGAGCTCATCCTCAGGGGTATCCATACACTGGTTATTTTAACCTCAAATCTAAATTTCAGCCACTCTCAGTGCTTCTTCTATTCATATTCTATGGTCCCATCAGTCTCAGCCTGTCCTCCCCAGAGCACCATCAGCAGATTACTGTGTGACCCAGGAAAGGTACAGGGCTGTTTGAGGAAGGAGAGCTGGGTATCTTCCAGGTGGGCTGTGTGCCCCAGAGCAAGGATCTTGACCTTTATATGGTACAAGGAGAACCATTACCCATACAAACAAGATTAGAATTTAAATAAACAACAAAAACAAAAAAACAAAGATCAAAAGAAAGAAAAAATAAGAAGCAGATTGTTCTGTAACATGCTAATTTAGAGAAGTAAAAAAAGGTAAGAACAGGGGTAGGCATAGGGGAATATGTGGAGACATCCAGATGGAAAATAAGTACATCAGGGACAAACATTTTTGGATGAATCCCACTGACACTGTTCTCAGTTACCAGAAACTTATTTGGTTATATTGGGTTCCTTGATGTGAAATTTAAGACTGCAGTATTGCAAATCAACTTTCCCTAATGTGTAGGTTTCACTAAAACAAAACCGAATAGGAGCAAATTCAACCCATTTTCTGATAGTTTTTATTTCTCTATAGATAGGTCTTTGTGGAGTGAATACTCAAAGACATACTAGTGGGTTTATTTTTTCCTTCTAAAAGTAAACTTCTGATTACTTTTTCATAAAGAACATTCTGAGTTATGATTCATTCCAGAATTTTCAAAGGGTATTTCTTGGAACTCTATTTCTTTGAGATATCAAAAGAGGGAAACTGAGTCAAAGTTCAATCCACTTTGGCAGACATAAAGCAAACAAATATAAAGTTAAACAAGATTAAGACCTTTAATGTGTTCATCTGCAGTGTGAGGCTCCTAGCAAGGTCCAGTAATTCATTTGATAAAATAAGACAAATAAATCTTTTCTCCGACAGTCTCTGCAGATTCCTGTTCATCTAAACACACTATGGAAAATCCTGGAACACATACAAAGGGTCTAAAATGGAGGCTAACAACGGGTATAATTCTGGAACAAAACTGCTAGGTCCAAACTATGCTCTATTCTTTATAAAAGACATCTGGCACCCTCATATACGACTAGCAGGGGCAGAAGTTGGTACAGCCACTTTGGAAAACTGTTTGACGTTATGTTCTAAGGTTAAACTTACATTTACCATGTGACTAGTATGTGTGTATAACAGTCACAGAACAACAAGCACAAGAATACTAAGAATACTCATGCAGCATGATTAATAATAGCTTCAAAATGAAAACAACACAAAAAGTCTATCAACAGTAGAATGGATAAATGATAGTATCTTCACACAACGGGTATGGCAATCTGAAAAATGGACCCCCAAAATATCTACATCCTAATCTCCTGAACTGGTGAACATTATTCTATGTGCCAAGAGACTTTACAGATGTGATTAAATTAAGGGTCTTGCGATGGGGAGATTATCCAAGATCATCCAGGCAGGCCCTGAATATAATCCAAAGCATCTTTTTTTTTTTTTTTTTTTTTGGGCAGAGTCTCACCCTGTAACGCAGGCTAAAGTGCAAGGGCATGATCTCGGCACACTGCAACCTCCGCCTCCCGGGTTCAAGCAATTCTCCTGCGTAAGCCTCCTGAGTAGCTGGGATTACAGGTGACCACCACCATGCCCAGCTAATTCTTGTATTTTCAGTGGAGACGGGGTTTCACCATGTTGGCCAGGCTGGTCTCAAACTCCTGACCTCAAGTGATCCACCTGCCTTGGCCTCCCAATTTGCTGGGATTACAAGCATGAGCCACTGCTCTGGGCCTCAAAAGCGTCTTTATAAGGAGGAGGCAGGAAGATTTGATGACAGAAGAGGAGAAGGTGATATGAAAAGGCAACAGATATTGGAATCATATGCTTTGAGGATGGAAGAAGGGGCCACATGCCAAAGAATCTCAGCGGCCATCAGAAGCTGGAAAGTCAAGGAAACTGATTCTTCCCCCAGACCCTGCAAAAGGAATGAGCCCTGCCAATACCTTGATTTTTGCCCAGTGAAACTGATTTTGGACTTCTGACCTCTAGAACCAGAAAAGAAGTAACTTGTATTGCCTTAAGCCACTAAGTTTGTCATAATTTGTCACAAGCACAATAGGTAAATAATAGAATGGCAAAACCATGCAGAAATGAGAAAGAATAAACTATTGCCACACACCACAAGGATGATCCTCATGGACGCAGCATTTGGTAGATGAAGCAAGACACAATGGCACATACTGTATGATGACATTTATATAGAGTTCAAAGACTCGCAAAACTAATCCACAATGTTAGAGGTTAGTGCTCATCTCAGGGAAGAGGCACTGACTTGAAGGAGGTGAGGGTGCTTCTGGAATAACTGCCTTCTTAATATGGGTGCTGGTTACACAGGCATATTCCCTTTGAGAAAATTCATCAAATTGTAGGCACATAATGTGCATACTGTTCTCTCTATATATGACACATAAATAACAAATTTTTTAAAAGCTACATGTTGTTTTGTTTTGTTTTAATTATTAGATTCAAATGACTCATAGAATAAATCCCTTTTGGGGAAGCACCTCCTGGGAGCAATGCCAGAGCTTGGCCGTTCTCACACAGTAAGGGAAAGATAAGACCACTGACAACCCAGACAGTGGGTCCACAAGAGAAAGAATTACATTCCTGGCAAACCAACCAACCAATGCTTTTCACAGAAGGATGATACCTATTTCTGAATAAAAAAGACTCCATAACCTAGATTTTTCCCCCCAAAAATCAGCCTATTATTTTATATAACAAAAATAGAATAAGAATTTAGTAGGCAAGTCCAGGGAATTCCCTGGGCTATGGAAGATGTAATGTGTGTCTGTAGACCCACATCTAAGGAAGAAAGATGAAAAGAGAAGGAAAATGATCAGTGAGAAAAATCCCAGCCACCTAACAAGGTCAAGATGCTACGAAAGTGCCCTTCTCTTTTGTCCACTTATCAAGTAATAGAAGAATAAAAGTCTAAATAGTCTGACCTTGACATGGTATAATATATATTATAAAACAGACACTGCCTATTGCGGGGAGAGTTTAAAAAAACACAATATTTCTCCATCTGGAAAACCAAATATTGCTTGCTTCCTCTGGCAAATCAGATCAGGATGAATCTCAATGCAGTCACATCACTTCTACAACTAAAAATTACTAAATTCAGGAGAGAAATGGAAGCAGCTAAACTTGCAGCACTGTCAGTAGGATCAAAGCAGAAATGGATCACACCAATTCCACAGATGGCAAGGGCCTACTTCAGTGAAGTAAGGAGAGAGGCAGTGGAGACCAGAACTTCTCTCTCCTTTTACTGTGAGAGTCAAGGGTATCAAGCTATATGGTGGGCCACTAGAAAACACTGGCTGGAAAAGGAGACAGCCAGTCCTAACATTAAAATGGCTCACAGCCCACTTGCCTGTATGGCACCAAATTTGGGTGGAATACTTCATTTTCTAAAGCTTAAAATCTCCTTAATACCCGCAGGTGCCACAGGAGGCTCAGAGAGGTTAGGAATCACAAAGCTAGTAAGTTATAAAGTGGGGATTCAAACAGTCTTGTGATTATTTTTTATAATATTTGACCAAAATAAGTATTTTACATATAACTTAATTGAATTTATATAATTGATATGTTTTATAATAATTATAAAAAGAAACAGAGACAAAGAGCCAGATGCCAATTTGGCCTTAAACATTCATTTTGGGGGCTGCATATGGTGGCTCATGCTTATAACGTCAGCACTTTGGGAGGCCAAGATGGGAGTACTGCTTGAGGCCAGAGTTCAAGACCACCCTGGACAACATAGCAAGACCCCATCTCTACAAAAAATGAAAAAAATTAGCCAGGCATAGTGGCACATGCCTGTAGTCCCAGCTAGCTGGGAGGCTGAGTCAGGAAGACTGCTTGAGCCCTGAAGTTTGAGGTTACAGTAAGCTATGATTACACCTCTACACTCCAGCCTGGGCAAAACAGCAAGATCCTGTCTCAAAAAAAAATTCATTTTGATGCTTCAGTATTCCTGAACATAACAAATTCCCTGGTGCCTGTAAAGTAGGGCAGTAAATTTTAAGCTTCAGAATTTTTTTTTAATTTCAAACAAACAAAGTATCAGCAATAGCAAAATCTAGGTGGTATCTGCAATATTCTTAGTGCTTTCCTGGAAATGTGTAATATTTCATAATTTCAACAGAAGAAAGAAAAATTAATGTCACTGAATATTTCTATAATACAGCCACCTGCAAAAAAATATTTCAGGTGCCTTTGGAATAAAGAAGTGACAGACATGGAGGAAAGAGAACACCAAGTTTGAAAACTAGTTGTGGTCCTAGTAAAGAAAGTTATATGCATTATGCCTGCACAGGACATAATTATCTCTCAATATAAAATTCTTATTACCAACTAATTTTCTATCCCATTTGCCCATTATTAAGGAATTTTAGCATTTAATGCTTTTTTCCCCGTTCATTTGTATTTTTAGAAACACTGCTACCACCCAGGAAATAAATTCACTTATGGTCAAAGGCAATGCATGGAAAACTGAAACTCCACTATTCTGGATAGTACTTTTGTTTTAAATGATTAATGGCTACTAAACAGGTTTGCAACAGCCTGCCCATCTAAAACCTTACTAGCCAAACACGCAGCTCACTATCACCAGGGGAAAATGAATGCTTGGTACTCATAATAACAGAAAATGGAAGGCTAAGTTTAGACAAAACAGAAACCAACAGCAAACTCAATTCAGATAAGGAGGTCAGAACAGACTACACTGGCTACCGCATGCCAGGTACTACTTTCCTTTTTAAAGAAAAGGTAACTAAAGCTCAGAGTGGCTCACCCAGAGTCTGTTAGGTATGATGGGCTCCACTACCAGATTCTCTGTGTAATTATGGACTGCTCCTTTAACAACAAAATTCAACATGACCTAGAGCTTATGAGAGGTTTGTTCACACTCTCATGTAATGCTTACACTTCCAGTGATAGAGATATTATCACCAATACCATGTGACCAGTCAAGAAACTAAAGTTCAGACAGAGTTAAATTTGCCCCCAAGGTAGTCAGACTTCGATAGTTAAGCTAAGGCACGAACCTCATCTTCCAGCTCCAAGTCCTGCACTCTTTCCACAAATAAAAGTAAGCAAGACATAGAGGCCACATAGTGTAGTGAAACTAGGACTAGCTTTGCAAAGCTGTGTTTGAATCTAGGTTGGTGTTTCACACTCAGAAAAGTCATTTAATTATTTTGAATTTCAGTCTTCTCTAAAATGGACCTACCAGCAACATCCTCGTCCTTGTGGGGACCAGAGTTGACGTGTAAAGAGTCTGGTACAAACAGGCACTCAAACGGTAGCTGTTACCGTCATCAATGGTAATACAGGTTCTGTCTTCACGGTAAGTCTTTCATAAAGCAGTCCTGAGCAAATACTACCAAAAGAAATCAATCTGGGTTCCAGGGTGTAGAAGCCACTGTTCGTTACCACAGCACACACTCCTGCTCTTGGTTTCCATCAGTCTATAAGCTAACATTTTCCCACTGTTATTAGCTGAATTACATTCTGCTCCCCCCTACCACCATACCCCAAAATCATGTTGACGTCCTAACCCCCAGAACTTCAGAATTCATTGTATTTGGAGATAGGGGCTTTAGAGAGGTATTTAGGTTAAGTAGCTAATCCAATATGACAGGTGTTCTTATAAGAAGAGGAAATTAGGACAGCCAGGCATGGAAGATAAAGAGGGATATGTTAAGATAAAGAGAGAAGAAAGCCAATCACAAACTGAGAAGCAAGGACTCATAATGAAACCAACACTGCTGGCACCTTGCTCGTGAACTTCCAGCCTCCAGAACTATGAGAAAATTCATATCTGTTTTTAAGGCCCCCTTGTTGGTGGTACTTTGTTACAGCAGACTTAGCAAACTGGTATACCCACCAAGTGACCTCTTCTCTGAACGGCAGCCCAACCCAGGGATGAGGAACACACAGCTGTGGCTCTACTATCACAGCACCTGGTATCAGAATCCTGGCTGGAAACAATGGCTTGAAACAAATGAGTGGTGAGCCGGAAGCCCGTTTGTGACGTATTTCCAGTCCACAAAAGGGCAACATCTTCTAGCACTTTCAACATCACTGGCCAGTTGACAGGACTCCCCAAGGAGGGACTGGAATTCAGGAGCCTCTTACTGGAATCTTATTAAGACAATGGGCTCTCTTCACAGGGAGGGCCTCTCTGCAGGAAAGCAGGTTAAGGGACAGAAGACAGAGCCCCACACTCTGAATGTCCAAGACCACCACAAAGCTTTGAATGTTCCTGTGAGTATAACTCCAAGCAGAAATTACAGTAACTGAAAGGCTAGCATGGCATCCATAGTTTCTTGACTACAAATCTGACATGTATCTTGACTACGAACTCTAACATACATCAGAGTATGAAGAAACTATTATTATTAAACATTCTAACGAGGCCTAAAAGCAAAGTTTCTTATAATCAAGATATTTAATAAACAATGAGTAATTCTGCAACAGCTATGTATCAATCGAAGTCAAAACCTTTGGATCAACACCAGGGAGCTAAGTCTCTTTTTCATATAATGGCAACTACCAAAACAGCCAGGTATGGAGAATAAAATGGACTAACTGAAGATGAAGAATGTTTATGAATCATTAGTTTGAGGGTTTTACCTGATCACTTTAACAAAAAAAAAAAAATTTACTTTCTTTCATCATTACTCAGAACACACACTTTCTTGAAAAATTCTACACTTTTGTGGAATATCATTCAGCAAAAGGAAGTTATGAACAGTACTCATTATAATAAGTACTAAATGTCCCTTAAAAGAACATATAGGATAATGTGTCTTATGAAGCTCAAATACTGCCTCCTCTTCTCATGAATTTAATTTTAAATTTTAAGTTGCCCTCCTGTTTCATATGGCATTATGAATAATGGTGGCTTTGGGGCTTGGCTCTGTCCTCAAACTCATTTTGTGACACTTACTGAATCCTCTCTGCCCCTGGTGAGGATTACAGCCATCATCAAATGCGTGGATTCACTCATCTAAGGTCTCTGCATTTCCCTAATGTCCTTTTGTCCTGTTGATGTCCTTTGTCCTGTTGATGATAAAACATATTTGGGGGATAGTATGGCAATATTTCTCAAAGATATATCCCTGGATCAACTTAACTAGCATCATCTGGTGGGGCTAGATGTTGTGACTTAAAGTAGAGCCTAGGAATCTTCACAGTACTAAAATTCCACAACTGATTCTTTTTCTGAGTATATTTTAAGATGCAAAGCAGCATAGAGAACCTGCTAGGGCCACTAGCTTAGAATCCAGCACTGTTATTTACATCATGTGTAACCACGGGAAAGTTACTTCGCCTTACTAAGCCTTGATTCCCTACCTAAATATTGGGGATAATAACAGTACCTACCTCCAAGAAGTATTAAAGAATGACACAAAATAACATACATACCATCAAACACTGCCTAACATATAGCAAGTATTCAAAAGTGCTAGCTCTTCATATGATATGCAAAAGGGTTTTGAATTTATTAATTTGCGTTGCATGACTGATTAACCCTTTATTACAGCAAAATGAATATATGGTAAGGGAATCAGGAAAACATATCTTCTGATTAAAAAATCATGAAGCTTTGAGTGCTCAGTTTTTAAATAATAGTTAATGGTAAGTGCCAGGCATACGGCTACAAAAATACATTCTGAAAATGCAGTTTTGTAGTCAACTAGGTTTTCATTTCACAGCATTTTAAATGGAAGTGTCAAAGTAGACTCAGGGGAACCTGAAACCGTTCCTGTGAAACATGATTTGACCCTGCTGTCCCATATAACACCACAACATTCATCTGTATAATTACATATTTGGCTCAGATTTCCTTTTATCATTTATATCTTTTGTTTTTATCTTTAAAAAAAATCCCTACATACAGCAGAGATTAGAAACACACCTGGGAGTTTTCTAGAACTGAAGCAGCACATGTATTTAATTACAGTGAGGTTTCTGGTGTTATCATTCTGAACATGCTACACCCATTAAAAACAGAAAAAAGGAAGCTACAGGAAATGCAGACAGCACCACAGTAAGTTTAATCTTTAGATAATCTCAAGTGAATTTGTGCAAGCAGAATTCCAAAATACCACATGTAAATAAAAAGCAGGAAACCTAATCCTCCAATTTCCACTCTCTAGAGATGGCTTACAGGACATTTCTGGAATGAGTTTCTGTCCAAGAACTAGGTCAGCAGAGGAACTATGGATGACTGTGGAGCAACAATTTCTGTGGCTTGGTGGGCACCTAACATTCACAGCTTGATCCTAGGCCAGGAAGCACAAAAAACTCTCATGCTGGGTTGAGTGACCCCCACCTCTAGGACTGCTTAGCACTCTAAAACAGCTGAAACTTCTCCCTGACTGCTTCCGGGGAAGCGAGCTCAAGATTCTTACATATGAAAAGAATACACAGAAGTCAAGAAAGAGGAAAGTGACAGAGCAAGAACAACAGTGATTAGCAGCAAGCTTTTAAGAGTGGAAGACACGCCTGTAATCCCAGCACTTTGGGAGGCTGAGGCAGGCAGATCACGAGGTCAGGAGATGGAGACCATCCAGGCTCACATGGTCAAACCCTGTCTCTACTAAAAATACAAAAAATTAGCCAGGCATGGTGGTGAGCGCCTGTAGTCCCAGCTACTCCGGAGGCTGAGGCGGGAGAATGGCGTGAACTTGGGAGGCAGAGTTTGCAGTGAGCCGAGATTGTGCCACTGCACTCCATCCACCTGGGCAACAGAGCGAGACTCCGTCTCAAAAAAAAAAAAAAAAAAGAATGGAAGAGCAGAGCAACAAGCAACCAGGAGGATGCAGAAGAAAGGAGCTTTCAACAGAGATGAAGGATGGAATAGCAGCTCTATGGTCAACGAAGTCTAGCCTGTAGCTCAAAACTGAGGCCTGTTACATAGACAGGAATAACTTATTAATTGATTTATATGCAACCCATGAGGTAGTTCTCAGGATCCCCATTTCACAGATAAGGAAACTGATGTTGAACACTTGGCACTTAGTATGTACTTGATACACTACAGCTATTTTTCTGATGAACAAATGAGTCAACCCAACTGTGTGTCCTTCTGCAAGGGTGATTTGAGCACTCCAAATAGATGTGGTATAATAAAATGAGATACAAATGGTTACAGGGGAAAAAACCTCAGGTACTTAAGTGTGTTTCTTAATCATAAAACTCTGGAACATACTAACCTAGGAACATTATAATGTTAATGAAAACTGGTCTATTTGGCCTTCCTCTACCCTGGCAATCACTAAAAACACACTGACCAACATCATCCACCTACGACACTCTTGTACTTTATGTAAAATATGGACAAGGTAATGCTGTTTGTTGTGTTAATGCTTCAGGTTCCTATAAAAGTTTGTGACTCAAAATGTTATGATCTTTGTGTTTCCAAGACAGCTCACATTTTCTGACTGCCTAAAGAGATCAAACTGGAGCAGAGATAAACATACTTCTTTCCTCCTGATCTGATCTCCTGTATACTAGCTTAATGACTATTTCCGAACCTTGGACATGCCTAAGAATAACAAAACCACTCTTCGGGAGGAAACAGGGGGTGACTGTAAATGAGCATGAGGGCAACAACTCTGTATGTTTACTAAAAACTCATTGAATGGTACACACAAGATGAGCACATTTTATGTGTATAAAGTATATCCCAATAAAGCTGTTAAAAAAACAACACTCCATTGCTGCATCCATTGCTGCATCCCCATAGAGTTCACCCTGCAGAAGTTGGGTCACTGGCTCTGGAGAGAAAGTGCTGATCTTGCTACTCCCATTCCCTATCCCTACACCCCCACGCTCCCACCGATTCAACTAATAAACCTAGATATTACTCAAAATGGAAAGTGATTTTATGACAATGATCATCCATGCATATATATAAGATGGTCAATATTATCGTTTTTACATGACTTGGTAAAGGCATCATTTTTCAGGCTGCTCATGCCATAAATGCTGCACAAAGTAAGCTTAAAACTTAACAACTCTTATCATGTCAGCGTCCTCTTCTTCCTGAATCTGTTTGCTGGGAATCAAGCCTTTCTCAAAATGCCAAAGGAATTCTTGAGAAGCTGAGAGCTCCTACCCCCCACTCCCCTCCCCACATGAGGAACACACTCATGAATGTTGGAGAATGCACTAGCAGTGCTATGCCAGCCACCCCATCAGGGGAGGGGAGCCACAAGGATGTGCATTTAATCCATAATGAATCCTCACACGTCCACCCTTCAAATAGGTCCAGGTTCTGGTCACATCCGGCCACTTCCTTGTAAAGCCACTGTCATCCCCCTTCTGAACTCCTACAAGGGCATCTTCACTGATCTCCCCACTTCCACCAACTTTCCTGTGGTCTGTTCTCAACACAGCAGCCAGAGTGATCCTCTCAGAACGTTGAGTTGAATTATATTACTCCTCATACTGAAACCCTCCAGTGGCTTTGCATCCACTCAGTAGAAAAGGCCAAGACTTAACAATGGCCTCAAGGTCCTACCTGATTAGGTCTCTGGTAACTTTCTGATTTCCTCTGTCAACCTGCCCTTCCTTTCTTGCCTGTTCTGCTCCAGCCACACTCACCTCTTTATCTTCAAACACAGTCCTGCCTCAGGGTCTTTGCACTTGCTGCTCTTCTGCCTGGAAGCCTCCTGCCGCAGATTGCCTTAAAAGTTGGCTGTCTCATTTCATTCTGGCCTCCACCCAAATGTTACCCTAACCGAAAGGCCTTCCTTGACTAACTTATCTAAAATATCACTCCCCACATACACACACAGCATCCATCCATGGCCCTCCTACCCTGCTTTATTTTTATCTTAGCACGCCACTGGACCACTGATATAACGTAACTATTTCTGTGTTGCCCATCTCCACATTCCCTCTCCCCCTAATGTCAGCTCCATGAGAGGAAAGACTATCTTCAGAGCCTGGAATGGAGCCTGCCCGTAGAAAGTTCTAAATAAATACTTGGTGGTAGTAAGTGAATAAAAACAAGAGTGAACCCCATGGCAGTCGAGGGACCACTGGGATGAGGATCCTCTGCTCTGCATAAGGCAGTTACCCACTCCTGGGCCAGCAGGTCCAGCAGCCGATGCTCCCATCCCCTGATGGGAGAAAGAGGAAAGGGCCAAGGAGCCAATCAACATTAGAGACTTTTTCTATCATGAAACTTCTAAGTCTGCTCCTGGGAGTAGCACTCACTCAGGACTCACAATTATCTGAGCAAAAGCAATCATATCCCAAAACATTTCCACAGGGAAAAATATTTTTTCAGTAACAAGAATAAAGAGAAAAGTGAACGTAAAAGTCTAGTATATTTTGAACTGTATATGAATTTAATTTTCTAAAGTTTTTAACTTGCAAAGTTCATGTTTTAGGTAGAGTAGAGTCCTCTAAAAAGGTGAAAACTAATTCTCATAGGGAATTTTCATTTAAAAAAAATCCTATAACCTATAAGGTTGATATGATCACCATTTCCATTTGAAAAAATAATAGATGGAGGTTAAAAAAGCTGAAGCAACTCGCTCAAGGCAGTGAAATTCCAGCATCAGGACCTGGCCTTATTTTTTATTTCAAATGCACTACTTTTTCCATGATTTATGTTGTGTTTACAGAAAACCAAGTTCAGAAAACAGAAAAAGTAATCTTTGAAATGAAGACTTAACTAAAGAAGCATCCAAATGCAAACAGCAATGGCTTTGAACTCTTGAGAAACTCAATGTGCTAGATCAGAAAACCAAGGCCTAATGTACCACAGAAACTAGACAGGTAAACACACCTGGGCTTGAAATACAGATAAGCAAGGAAGTGAAACAGAAAATTAGACATAACAACTACAGACCCCTCTCTGTGAGGACAGACATGGGGATGCACCTTACTAATTGTAAAGAACCAGGCAGAACAACAAAGAAAACACAGCGGGGTACTATAAGACATTGAGTAGCAGTTCCATAATCTCTCAAAATGTATTTAAAATAAATTCATTAAAAAGCAAGTTGTATGATTTATCTCAAAGGTCATGGGAATCACTGCATGCCCATGCAACCTATAAAGAGAAACAGCCAAGTTTTGGTCACTTGCTAGAATGCAAACCTTAAGTTAATCATGATTTGTTGAAACATGTTAAAAAATGCACTGGTAATGACTTCAATAAAATAGTAATGATAACCAATAATTATTTTGGTAATTAATTACATTAATGATTATATTCATGATTTATAAATGTGCTTTATTATTAGGAAGTGTAAATAGCACTTATAATGCAACACAAAAGATTAAAAACATATTTGCAAATCAGTCTTAAATAATTCCCAAGATAATCTCAGTGTATTAATATTAGAAGATCTAAAGAGCCATAAGCAATCCATCTTATACAAATAAAAGGACACTTGAATGTTATCCAGAAGTTCTAATACACTGATGTGTAAATATATATATATATATATATATTTTTTTTTTTTAATCTCACAGCCACATTTCCATACAGAGAAAGGACTTGCTCAGAGTCAGTTGTTGTTTGTGTTTTTTTGTTTTGTTTGAGAGACGGAGTCTCACTCTGTTGTTGCCCAGGCTGCAGTGCAATGGCACGATCTCCGCTCACTGCAACCTCTGCCTCTTGGGTTCAAGCAATTCTCGTGCCTCAGCCTCCAAGTTAGCTGGGATTACAGGTGCCCACTACCACCAGCCCGGCTAGTTTTTATATTTTTAGTAGAGGTGGGGTTTTGCCATGTTGGCCAGGCTGGTCTCGAACTCCTGACCTCAGGTGATCCACCCACCTTGGCCTCCCAAAGTGCTGGGATTAAGGCATGAGCCACCGTGCCTGGCCCAGTCAGTTTTGCATCACATCGTAACAGGTGAATATTCAGTCAAAAGGCCACTTGGAGAAGATACACATTCATGCAGGAGAATCTTTGGGAGAAACTGACTAGAAAGTCATACTTTTAAATGGTTTAAACTGTTAAATGGTCCACACAAGCATTGCATTGGGAAGTTTTTTAAAAGTAGCAAATATTTTAACTATTAGTACAGGCTTCCAATATGCAATGTTTTTCTGTTTCTGTGTGACTTTGTAGCTTATAAAATTCCGATAGTCTACCTAATTTTAACAAGTTCTGACAAGGTTAACATAATATTCAAAACATTTAAGCGTATCATACCAAATGTAAGGCTTAAAGGATTTTACCAAGATTAAAGATAATCTGAATACAAAAAAAAAGACAGCGAGAACAAAAATTTGTATGGGGTTACAATGGAGTGATAAACCATCACAATTTTCCATCATGAAATAATAGAATCATTTCTATAAAATATCTTGCTAAGAAACGCAAAGGTAATATAATTCTGCATTTCAAACTACAGTTAATTATTCTCTTTGCTGCCAATAGAGAAAACAAAATTATCAGTTTCCATTTTGGTCGTAACACCCTTATTATGCCTCAAGGGAGAAGGGGAGGGAAATAGAGGCAAAGCCACAGAGCAGAAGACACTGGGCTGCAGTGAACACCAAAAATGTCTGTAACAGCAACCATGCAGCTTCCATCATATATCTAGTTTCACAATCACAGCTGCACTGTTAATAATTGACTCATTCATGCAAGAAAAATGTGTTGTATACCTACTATGAGACAAAGAGTTTTGGGTTTTGTTTTTTTAAGTTCTGGGATATATGTGCAGAACATGCAGGTTTGTTACACAGGCAAACGTGTGCCACAGTGGTTTGCTGCACCCATCAACCCATCACCTAGGTATTAAGCCCTGCATGCATTAGCTATCTATCCTGATATTCTCCCTCCCTTCCTCCCCACCCCACCCCATCAACAGGCCCTGGTGTGTGTTGTTCCCCTCCCTGTGTCCATGTGTTCTCATTGTTCAGCTTCCACTTATGAGTGAGAACACGTGGTGTTTGGCTTTCTGTTCCTGTGTTAGTCTGCTAAGACTGATGGTTTCCAGCTTCATCCATGACTCTACCAAGGACATGATCTCAGTCCTTTCTATGGCTGCATAGTATTCCATGATGTATATGTACCATATTTTCTTTATCCAGTCTATCATTGATGGGCATTTGGGTTGGTTCCATGAGACAAAGAGAATTAATGGATTGGTGACTGAGAAAAAAATCCCTCTGGAACTTCTGCTCAAAGTGAGATGGATGAACATCAACATCAGCTGCACCCCTTAGGGCCTGCAGTTCTCTGAAGAAAAAATAAAACAGGGCAATGTGCTAAAGAATTCCAGGGCTTGGCGGGAGGGTGTGCTGCTGGGGCAGTCAGGAAACTTCTGAGAAAGATAACATTTGACTGAGAATTAAATGATAAGATAGTGTGACTATAAGATCTAAGGAAGGCAACATTTAAGGAAGAAATAACAGTAAACCCAAAGACTCTGAGATGAGAACAGGGTACCAGCAAGGAAGACAGAGGACTAACGTGGCTAGGGGAGATTATGCTGGAGGGAGGATCAGAGTGGAAGATGGGGACTGGATCACCGAGGGCCTGGAGGTGGTAAACTAGTATCCTAGTTGTACTAAGATGCTATCAATAGATTTTAAGCAGAGAAATGATATAAACTGGTTTATACTTTAAACAAGATAAAAGCTGACAGACAGAGAGTGGACTATAGGGAGGTAAAAGTGGAAGCAGAGAGACCAAGGAAGTACATGAGTTCAAGTGAGAACAGGGGTGTCCCACAAGAGGGTTATGGCCATGGAGGCAGAGTTTAAAGGCAGTGGCCACAGAACTCACAGAACTTGTGTGAGGGATGTGAAGAACACTAAGGGAATGAAGAACAATTCACTTCTTGGGGGTCTAAGGGTATGTGGTGGTGCCATTTATGAGATGGGGAAGCAAAAGCTCTGTTATGCTAAGATGCCCAGCAGATATCCAAGTGGAGATGCCAGGCAGACAAATGGATCATAAATATGGAGTTCCTGTGAGAGATCAGTGCTGGAGCCAGAGGTACAGGAGACACTCCTTACAGGCAGTATTTAGAGTTGAGGGCTAGATAGCTGCATCACTTAAAGCAAATGTCTAGATGGAGGAGAGAGCCAAGGATAAAACCCCGAACTACTCCAACCTCCACAGACTGGGCAGAGAAAGAGGTACCTGTAAAAGAGATAGAGAAGCAGCAGCCAGCAAGGGGGTAGGACAGCCAGGAACAGATAGGGACACAGTAGCCTAAGAAGGGAGGGGCAGGAGTGGGGATGGGTGGAATGGGGTGGGTAAGACAGCTGAGAGTAGGGTTGAGACAAGGAGAGATGAGGGAATGAGAATGAGTAAGATGGGACAGCAGAGCTGAGGTTACACCAGTGAGATTGATTACTCAGCTGTCTCCAGGATACTCAGCTGTGGGAACTGAGAGTGTGGGTACTTGGATTTACAAAGTCAGGGCTGTGTTAAGCCCAGTCCATCAGGTGAGGGAGAGGCAAGGTATTTTGCAGCAGTCCAGACTACATACTCTAAAGTGGGTTAGTAGGGAAGCCAGGCCACGAGATGGGTGGTGGATAGCCAAACAGGTAGAGCCACTGAAGCAGAGGTTCCCAAGGAGAAATGAAGTACACACGAGTGGAAGGATAGAAAGTGGTGGTTAGATCATGCAATGCTGGGAATCGAGTTGGGAGGTGCTGTAGCTTATGGGTGTTGACTTAGCTTAGGACAGCAGAAGCTCCTGAAGACTTTGGTTTCAGTCCCCCTTTGTACTCATAAATGTTATTAGGTGTCATATGTATGATAAATCCTTGTGATTATATCTGTTGATATTTACCATATTAGAAATTAAAGCAGACATTCAAAAAATATTAGTTTGCCCCGATTCAAGCACCAGAGAAGAAAATAAAAAATAATAATTCATTTAAAAATAAATCTATTACATGTTAGCATAATGGTGAAAGAGTGCCATTGTTTTTACCTTTTTGCAAATCTCTTGAGTGTCCAGCTTAAAAGACAGCTGCATTCTCATATCTGCTTCTGCACTCAATCTATTGTGGTATCTTATTTTGGTTCAACTGCCTGAAGAAAATTTGCCCTTGCACAGACACATGTGGTTGCAAAAAGTTAGGACAATTGTAACAGACTTTCAGATAATTGTGGATATTCTTCAACACTACACTAAAACTCAACAAGTACTAGTTTCTTAAAGGTTATTTGTAATTAAAATTTCAAACCATATCAATGAACTTTCTGTTTTCTATATCATTAATGTATTAGTCTATTTTGCATTTTTAATGGATCTTTTATCCATGCATAATTTTGAAACATCATACATCAGTCACTTGGAAAATACTGGTTCCTTAAGTTACACAGATGTTCCAAAAACAGACACATGAAAAAAGTCTTTAAATATTGGGAAGCTCTCAAGTTCAGTGTAGCAGATATAAGTTTTCCAAAATCCTAATTTTCACTTGAAGACTTAAAATCACTGGCAACAAGTACAGTTGTTTTCCTCGAAGTGAGAAGTTGACTTCTTTCCATTCAAGAAAGTGTCTGCCAAATGTCTACATCTGATAACCATAGCCTGGTCCACCAATCGCACAAGTGCTTTTCCTTGAGACAACCATATTTCATTGTGCAGAAATGCTGTATGCATACTTCCCATTTCATCACGCAGAATATTTTTTAAAAGTACTCTCAAGGGTTAAGATACAATAAAATTAAGAATTTTTTTACTGCTTCATCAGGATATTAAGTGAAAGTGTCATTATTTACTGCAAGTGAGTGACAGAAGGATACAATAACTAGTAGTACTGTTGTTGGACACTAGAGTGCTAGCAATTTTACTCACTATTGCTTTTGCCAATCAGTGCAAATGTAAATGCAGTAAAAAAAATGCAGATGATGTCTCGGTATTATTATAAAAACAATTTTAATCTTTCAGATTCTTGAAAGGATCTAGCGGGTGACCCACCATACTTTGAGAACCAATTGCTAGCATACAGTATGGACATGAATGCATGTGTGCAGCTGAAGTTGGGGGAAGAAAACATAGTTGGACTGAGGAAGCCAAGCACCAGAGAGGTCAGAATGTTGACTTGACCATCATGTTGATGCTCAAGTTATAAGAATGACAGAAGTATCCAGGAAAAGGGGTGAAAGGTGAGGGAGGAAGGAATGACATCAGTGAACGAGTGGGTGTGACTAGGAGGTTGATACTAAAACCCATAGGAGGTGCTAAAGCCTAAAGACAAGTGCTTTAATGAGTACAGATTTTTTTTTTTTAAGTTCTGGGATACACGTGGAGGACGTGTAGGTTTGTTGCATAGGCAAATGTGTGCCATGGTGATTTGCTGCACCTATCAATCCATCACCTAAGTATTAAGCCCTGCATGCTTTAGCTATTTATCCTGATGCTCTCCCTCCTCCCACCCCCTGCCCTGACAGGCCCCAGTGTGTGTTTTTCCCCTCCATATCCCCATGTGTTCTCATTGTTCAGCTCCCACTTATAAGTGAGAACATGCAGTGTTTGGTTTTCTGTTCCTGTGTTAGTTTGCTGAGGATAATGGCTTCCACCTCCATCCGTGTCCCTGCAAAGAACATGATCTCATTCCTTTTTATGGCTGCATAGTATTCCACAGTGTATATGCACCACATTTTCTTTATCCAGTCTATCACTGATGGGCATTTGGGTTGATTCCATGTCTTTGCTATTGTGAATAGTACTGCAATAAACATACGTGTGCATGTATCTTTATAATAGAATGATTTATATTCCTTTGGGTATATAACCAATAATGGGATTGCTGGGTCAAATGATATTTCTGGTTCTAGGTCTTTGAAGAATTGCCACACTGTCTTCCACAATGGTTGAACTAATTTAGATACCTACCAACAGTGTAAAAGCGTTCCTATTTCTCCACAGCCTTGCCAGCACCTGTTGTTTCTTGACTTTTTAAAATCACCATTCTGACTAGCATGAGATGGTGTCTCACTGTGGTTTGGAAAAATCAGTATCATAAAAATGGCCATACTGCCCAAAGTAATTTACAGATTCAATGCTATTTGCATTAAACTACCATTGACATTCTTCACATAATTAGAAAAAAACTACTTTAAAATTCATATGGAACCAAAAAAGAGCCCATATGGCCAAGACAATCCTAAGCAAAAAGAACAAAGATAGAGGGATCATGCTACCCGACTTCAAACTATACTACAAGGCGACAGTAACCAAAACAGTATAGTACTGGTACAAAAAAGGACACATAGACCAGTGGAACAGAATAGAGGTCTCAGAAACAAGACCACACATCTACAACCATCCAATCTTCGGCAAACCTGACAAAAACAAGCAATGGGGAAAGGATTCCCTATTTAAAAATGGTGCTGGGAAAACTGGCTAGCCATATGCAGAAAATTAAAACTGAAGCCTTTCCTTACACCTTAGACAATTAACTCAAGATGGATTAAAGACTTAAATGTAAAATGCAAAACTATAAAAACACTAGAAGAAAATCTAGAAAATGCCATTCAGGACATAGGCACAGGCAAACATTTCATGACAAAAGCATCAAAAGCAATTACAACAAAAGCAAAAATTGAAAAAAGGGACCTAATTAAACTAAAGAGCTTCTGCACAGCAAAAGAAACTATCATCAGAGTGAACAGACAAGCTACAGAATGGAAGAAAATTTTTGCAATCTATCCATCTAACAAAGGTCTAATATCCAGAATCTACAAGGAACTTAAACAAATTTACAAGAAAAAAAGGCATTAAAAATGGGCAAAGGACATGGACATTTCTCAATATAAGACATTTATGCAGCCAAAAACATGTGAGAAAAAGCTCAAGATTGGCTGGGCGTGGTGGCTCACGCCTGTAATCCCACCACTTTGGAAGGCCAAGGCGGGCAGAACTCCTGAAATCAGGAGTTCAAGACCAGCCTGGCCAACATGGCGAAAACCCATCTTTACTAAAAATACAAAAATTAGCAGGGCATGGTGGCACACGCCTGTAGTCCCAGCTACTCAGGAGGCTGAGGCAGAAGAATCGCTTGAACCCAGAAGGCGAAGGTTGCAGTGAACCGAGATCGTGCCACTGCACTCTGGCCTGGTCAAAAGAGTGAGATTCCAACTCAAAAAAAGAAAAAAAGAAAAAAAAAGCTCAACATCACTGATCATTAGAGGGGTGCAAATTTTTAAAGGAGAAAGAACAGTAGCTTGGAAGTGGCAATAGCAGCAGGGAGAAAACCTTCCCTACTTCCAAGCTGACTTATATGGGCTAAGGGAGAGGGACTGTTGGCTGCCAGAAACCACTGAAAGGGGTGGACCTTCAGCACACTTTTACTTATTTCTCATGCCAATGTCATGGTTCTCAGACAGGCCCACACCTCAGACTCAGCTGGGGAGCTTTTGAAAAAACACCCAAGCTGCAGGCTCTATTCCAAGAAATTCAAATTCAAGATGTCCAGGGTGGGTCCCGCGTATCTTATTCTTTCAATGTGGTCCCTGACAATTCTGATGCTTAGTCCATCTTGAAAACCAGTCCCAGCCACCATGAATTTGAACTTAATCTTCTCTGTAAGCCTCCAGTCTAGCCAACTTAAATCTAGCTTGAGTTTTCCCCTCAGGTATGTTCATGGATGTTCCCTTTGCCTAAAATATTATATCCTTAGCTACCTAAGCCTTTTCTGTACTTCAGTGTTGGAGCAAATCCCTCCCCTTGTATAAAGCTTTTTTTGTGTGACTACCACAACTTTGGGTAAGAACTTCCTATTCCTCCCAAAGTACTCGCTAGCTTGTTTCTCTTTCCACATTTGTACACTTACAGTTTTTTTGCTCTCTAAAGGCACCCCTTCTAGATCAAACATTCCAGGAGAGCAAGGACTATATCTTAAGAGATTTGATAGCGTCTAGCACTTTGTTTGGTAATCTTAAGACACTTGATAGCATCTGGCACTGTTTAATAATCTGAGGACATTTGATGGCATCTAGCACTGTTTAATAATCTTAAGAGATTTGATAGCATCTAGCACTTTGTTTTATAATCTGAAGACATTTGATAGCATCTGGCGCTTTGTTTTATAATCTTAAGACATTTGTTAGCATCTAGCACTTTGTTTTATAACCTTAAGACATTTGATAGCATCTAGCACTGTTTAATAATCTGAAGACATTTGATAGCATCTAGCACTTTGTTTTATAATCTTAAGACATTTGATAGCATCTAGCACTTTGTTTTATAATCTTAAGACATTTGATAGCATCTAGCACTGTGTTTTATAATAGTAGGCACTTAACAAATCTTCCTAAAATCACATCTTGTTCATCTTGTTAGTGAATTGTGGCAAATGCACTTCTTTCATTTTCTTGTGGTGAAGTGAAAACAAAACACACACTTGGTAGTTCAACAATTTCATTTCCAAATCATGGCTTTCCCAAAAGAGCTTAACTTATTAAAAGAATACAAAGATAAATAATAAAGTCTTTACTTTGCAGCTTTTGTTATACCTATAAAACTTCCACATTTTTTGGAATATTTTACTCTTAGATTTTTTTTAGATGCCTTACAAATGCAAAACTGATCAAACACAGTCAACATTTGTAAAACATTTATAATTCACGTGATTACAACACTGATCTTTAATGACTTGTTGAAAGCAAGGCAAAGCATGACAAGAAACATTAGTAATGTGTTCCCAGAGGATTGGCTGTTAAATTCACACTTTCAAATTTTCAGTCCCAATAACATATTAAATAGAGCAAGAGACCTGCTGATCCCTAGAAGCTATCGTGTAAAATTTTGTAACCTTCGTACTATTGTGGATATTCATTGTTACAGTTCACCTGCAAGCATATTAGTGAAGCAAAAAAAAAAAAAATTACAGACTTTAAAATCAGAGAAATATATTTTTATGAGCAACAGATTTCATTATTCAACGGACAGATGACTATGTAAGCACACTCCTTCTCTTTTCTTCTTAGCTGGCTGACAGCTACCACCAACCTACTTCAAAGCACACCGGAATACTTTGAAGTATATATATACTTTGAGTATGTATATACTCCCTTGCCCCTTCCACCAAGTCAGGAAATAGCAAGAAAGTCAGCAATTAGCTAGAAAGCAGGCCCTGACCAGAGCCCTCAAAATGGGATGACTGCAGAACGGTAAGGGAATCAAAAGGCGAGGAATGATATGCAAACAAGTTGGTTGTTTTACATATTAGGACCCCTAGCAAAATGATTTAATGAGTCCACTGCAGAAGTAACAGACTAGCTTAAGCGTTCTGATGGTGAAACACCTATTGCCTCGAATATTCAAAGGATGGAAGCCCAGCTTGCAGAATAGCCCTGGTTCATCTCCCAGGGATGGAAGATGAACATGGGCTATTCCCCAAGCTGGGTCTGGCCTATATGACTCAGGACAGCCCTACAATAAAGTAAAAAAAGAGAGAGCAAGAGAGGAGAGACTCATCAAGAGAAGTGGATTTGAACAAAAAACAAAATATGAGCACAAAAGAGCTTATATAGGGAGACGGGATACAGAAAAGCAATGAAAAGAATAAGCGTGCTCAAGTCTCAGGCCCAGTGAAGTTAGAACTGAGGTTAAATGTTCTTATAATTCTTGGGATGTTTCTCTCACCATGCAATTGGACACCTAAGAGATCGAGAGCAAGCAAGCAAGAGACAGAGCACATGAGCGAGAGCGCGCGAGAGAGTGCAAAAACGCAAGAAGCATACTTTATATAATATACCTTAGAGTGCAGTATAACCTTTAGCATCTTTTGCGGCTACACAAAAACAAAAGATGACTTTCACTAGAGACATTTTATATATGTCCTTGGGTTCCTGTAATTTTTACACATACACATGTAAAATTCTTGCCCTGGGGAGAGTCAAATAAAATTGTGCAGCATTCACTGTACATTCTTAATAAACTCTCAGCCTAGGACACTCACAATCATTACCACAGAGAATGAAGAGATGGCCATTACTAAGAACAATAGACTGAATGTCTGTGTTCCACCAAAATTCATACTGAAATCCTAACCCCCAATGTGATAGTATTAGGAGGCAGGGCTTTGTGGAGGGGGTGATTGGGTCATGAAAGCAGATCCCCTCATAATAGGATTAATGCCCTTATAAAAGCTATCTCAGGGAGGTCCCTTGCCTGCCTTTCCACCAAGTGAAGACACAGCAAGAAGTCAGCCATCCATGAACCAGAACGTGGGCCCTAACGAGACAATGAATCTGCTGGCACCTTAACCTTGAACTTCCCAACTTCCAGAATTGTGCAAAATATATTTCCTGTTGTGTATAAGTCACCCAGTCTATAGTATTCTGTTATAGGAACCTGAATGGACTAAGACACCAAGTTCATTTCTTATGTAGCCATTTTATTTACTGTAATCCATCTACTCTGAAAAGTTTTTACTCAATTTAGTCTTTGCACATCAAAAAATGGCATTAATGTGAGATATTTCTTTGGAGTTGGCAAAAACCATAGAGGAGTTAAGACACTTGAAAAAGTAGTAATTTAAAATTAAGCTATCATAGCCAATAGGTACTGAAAAGGTACTGAATTCTTAATAAACCGTCTCCAAAGGGATCTGACATTCCCTATTTTCCCCCAAGAAAAATGTCTTTTTTCGAAATTTTTTAGTAGATAAATTTGTAGGAAGAAGAAAACCTACCTAGTCTAATGACTGACAACAACAGCAATTCCAGCTCCACCATTTACTTGGTTTCAGAACCCTAGGCTAACCTAAGTTATTGTCACTCTAAGAGAGTTATTAGGACGATAAAGTTAAATGAAGCAGTATTATAGGTCACTTAAAGCATACTCAGTAACAGTTACACAGTGAGTACATTGAAATTCAAATGCCCAATTCTTATTTACCAGTCTAAAATTGAAAGCAACTATCAACATTCTACTTCAAGATGCCCCACAGGACACCTATTGCTGGAGAAACAGTAGCCACCCCTGTAAAGGCATCATCAGCAGAACCACCAGTGAACACCTTCATATTCCAGAAGAAGAGGAATGAGGTTATCAAAGTACAGATGACACCTTCATCAAAACCTCCATTGCTCTGGCTCTCTTAAAAATCACCTCCTCAATTGTTCAACAGTGCTAGATAAGAAGTTCTTTAAATGACGGTGTTTTCTTCTCTCAGAACTACAAACAAGTATCTGAAGAAAGGCTAAAATTGCTTGTAGTGACCGTAATCCAGGGAAGAGAAAGGAACATAGGGTCATTCAGAACATTCTTGTATTTGAAGAAAAGGAAGTTGAAAATCTTCCAAAAACTGCTAGCCAGTGGCATTTGAAATTTTAGCTCGTGGCTGTGAAGCAATAACTAGAAGAAAAATACAGCAAGCCCTTTCTAATCCTAGACAACGAAAACAAACTTCAACAATTCCTCAATTAAGGGTTGTGGAGTTTCTAAAATAAGAGAAGCATATAAATTAATCCCCTTCCCAGATTTCAGAATCCTATAATACTTACTACTAAATAGCAACACAGAATATCTTACCCTGACAAGAGTTTCCAAAGTTCTTCAAAGCTTCTACAGTCATTATTTGACCCTCAAATTAACAATTTTCTGCGGCAAACAAGGCAAGTATGGTGGTTCTTATTTGATGAATGACAAAACTGAGATATAAAAAGCTAATGACTTGTCCAAGGTCACATGCCCAGTAAGTGAAGGAACAGGAGTGGAGTTTCCCTAAGTCAGAGCTTTTCCATCATCTCACACAGATTAATCATTACTTATGGTGATGAATGCAACTGAAAGGATTCTAGCTATTCAAAGTTTCCACAGCATGGCCTATGATACACTTGCAGCTTTCCAATAGAGAAGGCCAAGTCTAGGTGTGCCCAATTCATGTGAAAAAAGCCTAAAAGACCTATGGTTACTACTACTCAGTAGGCTTAGTAGGATACTCAAAAAATATAATTGGAGATGGCATCACCTTCTCGCACTCCTTATGCTTTCCATATGGTCAGCACTGTGCAATACACTACCAGGCACTGTACATTTTAATGACTGTTGGGGTAAACAGTAAATGGTTTAATCAGAAATGCTGAGCTAAAGTTACATAGTCACTGGAGATGTTATTTATCAACTCTGGGGACAGACAAACTCTAAAAGGTAACCAGGGTACACTGGACAAGGGCAGGCTTAGAACTCCCAATGACTTTCAAAGCCACTGGATATTTCAGATCAAGGCAGGTCAAATAAACAATAAGGCACTGGGCTGAAGTTTAACAGGGAAGACAGAGCACTGGTAGGTTTAGGAATGAAAGCAAAGTAAGAGAAAGAGAAACACCTGGGAAGGGAAAAGCTCACCTAAAGGTGATAAAAGTCAATAGACAGGAATGGCAAGAGTAGGCAAAAGCACTAAGTTGTGGATGAGGGCTCAGTTTAAGTGAGTACTCCAAGGAGACAAATCTTCCCCTCTTCCTGGATTTGAAGAAACTCTGATTAGGGGACAGCAGAGATTGCACCTGACCCTGGTCTCTCTTCTAGAGCTCATAAGATGTTTCAGAAGATAGAATGATAAAGCAACATCAGGTCAGATAACCTGAAGACAAGAATACTAAGTGCCAATTAATGGTCTTCACAAATATGAAGAAATTTTCTAAAGATCAAAGTAACCCACTGTTTTAATTTTCACCAAAGCTTAAATTGCAAAAAAAGGAACTGTTTAAGCAAGGCAGTTACTGACACTGAAGACACTCTTACTAAGAGACCCTCAGATCCTCCTTTTAAAACTTTTTCCTAAGGATAGAATAAACATTGAAAAGCTTGGAAAAAAGCCCTTTTGAGGTTCTATTCTGATGAGGAGAGGTAGAGACATACTTGTAAATGTAGGGCTTTTCGGCTCAATTTCATATAATGTTCCTCTTCAGTTAACTATATCCCTGGTCCCAACATACTATTAGGGCTGTCATGGGAAGGTCCTCACAGGCTCTGTCCTATTGGCTTTAGCAGCCAGTCTTAGTATAAGCAAGGTTCTTCCCCAACCCTCCCATTGCCTAAGAGTCCGCAAAGTCACCCTAGCTCTCAGCTCCTGAAATCACTGAAACTAGAATGGGAATCATTTTTCCCTAAGTAAATTTGGTACCATACAGACATGATACTTCCCTCTGTCTTATTCCAGAAGTACTAAAAAAGATAGCACTCTACTCACCAATGATCTAAGAGAGTCTCTGGAAAGACTGGTACTTTTCTTGTCCAAGGAAACAGAATAAGAGGTATAAAGAGACAGCAACCTCTTCTCAACATAGGTCAGTGTCCCAGTCACCCCCTCTAGTTCAACTTCTGCAGAATTCAGCCCTCCAACATGGCAACTGTGGAAATTAGCCTGCCTAATAAGGCTCAGTTCATCCAAACTTGGTCTGAAACCATTATAGCACTTCCAGATAGCACTTCAGGAGATATGACTGAATCAGATGCAGACAGCACTTCAGGAGATATGACTGCCAGGACATTCCTAAGGTTACTTCATATCCATTTGAGTGGGTGTGTCAAATCACTGCAGGCATCCTTACTGATGCGCCCAGTTGACACCAATGTGGCATAGCAGTCTTGGAAAATAGCCATTCCTTTTGGTAGATTTGACATCAACATGCTCCAAGGCAGAGACTCGTGAACCTACTGGGAAGTGTGCTAAAAAGCCAAATCTAAAAGCTACCATGACCAGAGATGGAGAGTGGGCCATTCCATATTAACGTCCAAACCAAGCTAAAGGTTTACCCAACAGAGAACATGCTCAACAATTTTCATGGATTTGGACATAAGGAGAGTCCAACTACTTATGCAACGACTTTACCATGAGCTAACATTGTGTGCCACACCTGTGCACCTGAAAAACTGCCACATCATCTTCAAACAAAAACATCAATTGAAGTTAACATCGAGTCATTTTTTAAGGTAAACTTCATCCTTAAAAATAAAATTGCTGCTAGAAATCCCACTACTATTTACTCAAAGGAAAAGGAATTGTTTTATCAAAAAGATTCCTGCACTGTTATGTTTATCACAGCACTATTCACAACAGCAAAGCCATGGATTCAACCAAAGTGTCCATCAACAGTTGATTGGATAATGAAAATGTGGTGCATATACCTATATATATATATATATACACACACACACACATGCACACATGCACACACATCTATGTATACATACATATACACATACATACATACCGTGGAATGCTGTGCAGCCATAAAAACGAATGAAATCATGTCCTTTGCAGCAACACGGATGGAGTCAAAGACCTTTATCCTAAGTGAAATAACTCAAACAGAAAATCAAATACTGCATGTTCTCATTTATAAGTGGGAGCTAAACAATCGGTGTGCATAGACAAAGATGGCAATGACAGACACTGTGGACCCCAAAAGGATGAGGGAAAAGAAGGGGGTGAAGGTTTAAAAACTATGTATTGGGTACAATGTTCACTATTCAGGTGATGGGTTCACTAGAAACCCAAACCACACCATCAAAAAATATATCCATGTAGCAAACCTGTGCACATACCCGCTGAATCTAAAATAACAACAAAAAAAAGCTGTTAGAAATAAGAAAGCTACAAAATCAAACATCTAGTTGAAATTAATTTCCACTAATCCGCTGAAAAAAAATTTAAGAACATTCTTTGCACACTTGACTTTCAGTCTTACAAATGACAAAAGTTGAAAACCCCTAGAAATGATTTTTTTTAATTAGCTAAATATACTGACATACAATGGCAATACTCTTAATTTTTAAATTTTGTATAAATGTCTTCTATGTACATGGCACCAACTTAGGTATTTGGTGATACCAAAGATGTATAAGCTGTAGTCCCTACCCTCTGAGCTCACAAACTCTCATAAGATAGTGGGGTGGGGCCACTTCCGGGAGAGACTGAAACATACAAAGCAATTTTTTAAAAGAGCATAAAATGTAGGTTGGAGGGCAGAGAAGAATCAAAGGGGAAGAGCTGGTTATGGGCTAATGAGGAAGCAATCCAATCCAAAGCATCCAATTGGAATCCTGATACCAGAAAATGTGCTACTTTTAAATGCCATCCTGGCAGCAGAGTTAATGAAGAAAAATCCTGTCCTCATGGGGAATGGCTGAGTAACGTTAAGGAACAATTCTTAAGTCTTATTAAAATAGCTTTAGTTCCATGACCGTTTTTTGATCCCATTTTTAAATCTCAAAATTAGCAAATTTGTTAGGACTCTTTAGTTTGCTTACTCAGAAAGGCTTTTCTGTAAACTTTTCATCTACTTTTGGAAGTGTACACAGCCATAATGATACAATAATAATAATAATAGAAATAACTACTAATGGCTAACATTTGTTAAACAGATTACTGTGCTGGGTACTGTTCTACGTAATGCAGTTAATCTTACAGCCACCTATGAGGTGATTAATGTTATCCTCATTTACCAATAAAGAAACTGAGGGTTAGAGAGGTTAATACTACCCTAAGGTCACAAAGATATTGTCAAGGCCAAGATTTTAACCTGGGTGGTGTGACTCTAGAGCAGAGGTCCGCAACACCCAGGCCACAGACCAGTCCGTGGCCTGTTAGGAAGTGAGCCCCACAGCAGGAGGTGAGTGACAAGTGAGCAAGCATTACCGTCTGAACTCCGCCTCCTGTCAGATCAGTGGTGGCAATAAATTCTCACAGGTTGTGTGCTCCTTTTGAGAATCTAACTAATGCCTCATGATCTGAGGTAGAACAGTTTCATCCTGAAACCATCCCCCCAAACCCCTCCTCCCAGTTTATGGAAAAACTGTCTTCCACAAAACTGGTTCCTGGTGCCAAAAAGATTGGGGACCACTGCTCTAAAGTGCACATTTTTAACCTCTATGTTAAGTGACAGGATCAAGCATTACCCTTTCTTCTGAAGCAAACTTTAGTAGAAAGCACATCTCTTTGTTTAGCAATGGATGTGGTCATAAGCTCTCTCTCCTAAACATGGTTCCCCGAGACGACTCAAAGGACAAACTTATAATGAACCTAGTTGTTTCTATGAAACACCTACTTAATCACTACCACTCTGTGGGGGAATTTTGTTCCCTAGTTTGATCAATGATTTTTTTTTCTTTCCTTATTTTATCAATGATTTCTTTTAGGAGAAAATTCTCTAGGAAGAAAGCAAAATTGTCAACTGTGTTTGTCTCCATTAAAACAATTCTGCAAATGTTTTGTTAATCCCTATGAATTTCTTGCAGCTCTTTTTATATTCTGATCCTTTAAAATACACCAAATGATCTGTGAAGAACTCATTTGACTGTGTGTTTAGCTATTCTTTTTGGGGGTTTTTTGGGTGTTTTTTTTTTTTTTTTTTTTGAGACTAGATCTCACTCTGTCACCCAGGCTGGAGTGCAGTGGTGTGATCTCAGCTCACTGCAACCACTGCCTCCCAGTCTCAAGCGATTCTCCCACCTCAGCCTCCCCAAGTAGTTGGGACTACAAGTGTGCACCATGGCACCTAACTAATTTTTGTACTTTTGTAGAGACAGGGTTTCACCATGTTGCCCAGGCTGGTCTTGAACTCCTGAGCTCAAGCAATCTGCCTGCCTTGGCCTCCCAAAGTGCTGGGGTTACAGGCATGAGCCACCCCACCTGGCCAGCTATTCTTTTTGTAAATACTCATGCCCAACCCCATATCCATTTGTTCTTGCTCTTATGCCAGAAGAACTTACTAGAATTGTGGCAGTCAGCATCACGCCCTTTTACCTCCCAAAAGCACTGAGCAGCAGGTGCCGACTCAATAACCATCAACTGCTGGCTCTCTGCAGCATTTCTAAACTGAGACAGTGACCCCTCTTCCTCTTTCCCCAACTTTTATATTGTAAGCCCCCCAAAATTACTAGCATTACTCTTTCCAGGAACACTGGGATGAAAATGAAAATCTCTCTGCTTATAGCCCACAAAGCTAGGGTTACATTTTACATGTGTGATTAATTAGACATGTGACTGGCAATTAGTCCTTTAGGCAGGTTTTCAACCCTTTTATTCAAATGTGTATGTATAAAACATACATGCACCTACACCCGCATTCACAATGCATATATACATAAATATTCAGACTCCTTCCAGAGCAATGTAGGTACCTGATTTCCAAACGCATTTAATTGAACCTACTGTCGCTTCAAATGAAATTTCTACTTAATTGGTAACTGCATGTGAATTATTAACTAGTACTCTTTGAGAATAGAACATAAAAAAGAAAAGAGAAAAAAAAAGCTCCTGGTATAGCTGGAAGAAAAGAAGCAACTACATTTTCCCTCCGACAACTGTAAAATGGATTCCTTCCCTTTCCTCCAATTTCATTGTCAGCCTTTAAGTGCTGTGGTAGGCTAGCCGGGATGGCCATGCAGGAAGAGGGCCACTTAGATCTGTGCCCTAGTTGGATGGAAAGATGTTTTAAAAAGGCTCTGCAGAGCAAGCACTGCCCCAGCTTTCATCAGAAGTGAGGAACACAACCCACTGACCTTCCTTAAACATCCTCTCACTCTACTATGTCTTTTAAAATAGATGGCCACATTAGTACTTAATGTTGCAAAGCTTGTTCTCCAACATCTAAAAGATTACAGTGAAAAACACACAACTCATGTGATCTGACACTGTCATTCCTAAGGCATCATACCTACTTTCACAGCACAATCCCCTGCCCTCCACTCCAACTTTTCTTTCATCCTGAAGAACATGCTTGGGTGCCAGGTGGATGGGAATACCAGTCTCTGCAGCATCTGTCAGCCTGCCTCATACTACCAAGGGGAACATTAATGTTCAACCTTTGGCCTACTGGTTATTTCAGAGCTAGAAAAGCAAGCTGGAGGATGGATCCCAGGAGTCGAACTTACTTATCGTGGGGCAAATCAAATCCCAGTCCCAGGTAATCCTCTGGGGGCACACAATTCTCAACAACCCCAAGGCAGGTCATCTGCATGTATCCGGAGTGGTTTTTAGGTGAACAAGGCTGCTCAGGGACATCTGCCCCAGAAACGCCAGCATGACAACAAAGTTACCTTTGAGATCTTCATCTTACATTACTTTTGGTAAACTATCAACCTGATCCTAGCTTGAAAAGGCCTTGAAGGCAAGACAACTAAGAGAGGACAGGACAGTACGTTTAAGAACAGCACTATGGAGACAGATGTTTGCTGCATCAGGTCAGGTGCTAGATGCTAGGTTAATCTGGGAAACACCACTACATGTACCTTTTAAATGCAAAGGGTCACCAGCCCACAGAAAGCATTTAACAGTCCAATGGACCAGAATAAAAATCAAAGTAAGTAAACTGCAAAGGGGCATCCAAGAGTTAGCTCTTAATGGTATTCTTGCTTCAACCTAAGTGATGTCAGAGGGCTAACTTCCATATTTAGAATTGGAAGATTAAGGAATTTAATTTTTACGTGGCAGCCAAAATGATGCTGATGAGACCTCAGAGTAAGAGGAGCTTATGCTTTGGGACAGTAAGATAGATGCTGATGAATCAGAAGGGACTGCATACCCAACACTAAAACTCAGGGTCTTGTTCCTGATGTAGGGAGGCCCCGGGTGTAGGACTGCTCCAGTGAGTCTTCCTTTCCTCCAAAGGCCCCACCACCCCTTCGCCTGCCCTTTATTCTATCCAGGGTTCCTCATTACCACCAGCCAAGAGGAGAGCCAAAGAACAATCTAGAATACAACAAAAAGCCTTCTCAAAGATGGGCCTTTGAGGAATTAAAATCCACATGAAGCGGGGTGCAGTGGCATAGGCCTGTAGTCCCAGCTACTCAGGAGCCTGAGGATCATATAAGCCCAGGAGTCTGAGGTCAGTCTGGGCAACATAGCAAGACCTCTTTTTCTTAGGGGGAAAAAAATGGTCTGCTTTGCTTACTTATGCAGTTATTTGTTCCCTACCCCTTCACCTCTTCAGGTAAGTAGATTGCTACCAACGGCACTCTCTAAGGCAACAACACCTAATGCTCACTTCTCTCCTTACTCTTTGCCAGGCACTGTAGTAGATGCTTTTAGGCATTATCTAACGTAACAGTTCTAAGGATAGTCCCTACTACTGTCCTCTTTTCCCAGTTATGATGCTAGGCACACAGTAGGCCCAGAATTCAAAGCAGATCTGACTCCAGAGCCCTAATTCAACTGAACCCATCTTTACTTTCAGCTCAGCTATTGACGCAATTCACTGTTAGCAGCACTGACACAGCACCTTTCATGTGTGAAAACATTTAATGTCTAGGCGATTCTTCACATTGTTCTTTGAGAATTCATAAGAACAAGAAGTCATGTAAACTGTAATTTGTATTCATGAAAATGCTGATGATATTAACCTCAGTGCCTCTGCAGTTCAGGCACCAACCACTCAAAGCCAGGTGCTGACTTTAATCCATTTTTGAGGTGTGGGGCCACTCACGACTGCTCTTGGTCTTGACCTGTGGGGCTGCCTTATAACTTCTATGTGAAGCTTCATCCCAGAGAGTGGCGGCAGGCCTGTCCAAGCTAGATGGCCTCATGTAGGGCAGGGAGCACATGTGTTTATGATGTGAAATAAAGCCTGGACACCTGTGTACACATTTAAGCAGTTAGCACACACACACGATAGACTGTCTGGCTGTCCAGTCCTCCTGCCTTCTCTGGAGTAACCAGTCACCTTAACTGATGCTCCAGGCATCATCATCCACCCCCCAAATAAGCCCAACTTGAGTTTATGATGCTAAAACTACCTAGGGGAGCCCAATGCCCTCTCATCAGTCAAGTTGTGCCTTTTTGTATGAGAAGCACAAATATAAAGAATTAGGGCCAAAGAAGCACATTCAGGAAGAAGCCTGCAGCTGAACAAGGGCAGAGCCCAAGTTCAGTTTGAGGACTTCCGACAACAATTTTCAAACACCAGTGTGGTGACAGGCACCTGGGAAGTTTGTTTCAAATGCAGGTTGCTGAGTCACCCCCACCAGGATGCTGACTCAGTCACTCTGGAGTAGGGCCCAAGAACCTGCATTCTCAATGGACCCCCGGTGATCTGATGCAGGTGGCCTGGACAACACTGGCTCAAACTCTGACTCAAGTCATCCCTGCCCAGCAGCTGGGGAAGCAAATCTAGAAGTAGTACTGGGAGACCTGGATTCACTTTGTGACTCAGTTACTTATAAGTGCTTAGAAGTTACAGGGCCTGAGCCAAATCATTTAATATTTCTGGGTCTTTTTCTGTTAAATAAGGAGAATGGAAATGCTAAGGATCTCTTCTAGCTCTGAAACACTGTCACTGTGAAAAGTGCTTTTGAGACTAAATCTGATAGCCCGATATATTTTTGCTTCACAAACTTGCAAAGTTAGCACCTTTGGTATGCATATGCACAGCCCAGGTAGGTATGAGACGTAATGTGAAGCTGGATTTGGGAGTGGTATCACATTGTTAATACCTTCTGGAGTGGAATCATACTATGCCTTGGTCCCCCTTGTGGCCAAAGGCATGTGCCACCATGACTGGGAGGTCAGAGGACTGTGCTCAGAAGAGTGTCAACGACCAGCCCAGGTGGCAGGGAGGCCCAAGCCCTTGGGCATTCAGACCAAGTGGCATGTCTTTGGGTGCACTTGCTCCAGCTCAAGGTGATTCCTCCTCTGGAAGAGGCTCCTGAAAGATCTTGCCCATAAAGAGGACTTTTATCAAAACCACCAGGACACTGCTGCACTCTTTACTCTTTCTCCCTCGGGTTTGCCTTTTTTGGGGGGTGACACCACAAAGAAGGGGGGAAAACCTCTCCCATGCTCCAGCATGAGCAGAACAGCACAAAGAGCTTTATTTTTCTCTCCCCCAGAAGTATAGCCCCTGTTCACTGTTCTCTGTGAAATCACAGCTTGTTGGTTCAGTAAATAAAGCATCTGAATTAACAGGGGATTTAAAGAAGCTAGAGGGGAAAGGCCTTGCCCTAAAATAAGATGTGTGGTTAGCGCTAGCCCTCAGTGAGAAGTTGAATTGACATTCTCATTCCCTCTTTAATTACTAAGGGAGGAGGGGCACTGGCGGCAGACACCGAGGGGATTGTCAATGAGGTTAGGAAGTACCCTGGAGGACAAAAGGAGTCAGGAAAGACAATGAATGACAGCACAGCTACAGGGCTAGCAACTGCTGCATTGCTTTTCCCTTATTTTCTTCTAAGACAACCAAATAAATTAGATTACAAACCAGTGAATCCTCTAAAAAAGAAAGTCAACAGAACTCTGCCTCAATTTAACACATCCTTCCAGTATGAAAGGAGCCAGGAACTAGCAAATTAGGAGGGACCCCAGTTCAGAACAAAGTGTATTCTCAGCCTTTCCTCAGCTCACCTCCAGTTTAAGTGCATCTTTTCAAATTTAGGCCAGAGGCCCAATCCAAACAAATAAACCTGGGTTCTCTGTTAAGGATAGAAGACTCTCCTTTTTTCTTCAAGCTGTTCATGATCAGTCTTTACCCAAAGGGGATAGAAGGAACCAATTTACATGCAGAGAGTTTGTAAGTTTATGTGTATTAGAAAAATAAAATAAGTAATATTAACTGTAACATAATGAAAAAAGTGCACGCTGAGCTCAGTAATTCAGAATATGGGCTTTGAAGGACGATGAATTCCACCATCAACCCAAGGACAGTGGTCAAGGTTAGAGCCAAATAATAGTTGTGCACGTGGCAGGCTGAGTGCCTGCTGTGAAGGACATATGCAAAGCATATATGCTCAGAATACAGAGGTAAGTGCCTCCCCAACTGGAGAGCCTGCAACCCCACACCCTCACCGAGAAGCCTACAGCTTCCACCTCTTCAGAATCACTGGAATGGTCTAACTAGGGATGATTTCCATGCGACAGGTTCACTTCAGAATTGCCAAATACACTGATATTTAGTGGGGAAGCAAGAGAGGTGAGAGTATACAAATGAAGAAGAGAAAAATCTCACCAGGTCTCCTCTTCAGCAGAGTTTATACACATACCATCTTCTTTTCTCAGGAAATGAGAGAGGGCAAAATACTCTGACACAGAAGCTGCTCCCAGCCTACACCTGCCACCAGGGCAGCTCCCACAACAGTGCTCCCGATGTCTCTCTGAGCACAAGGTGTCTTTGATTTCTACCAGAAACTGAGGAGTTGTCCCTACTTAACCACATGCAATTGACCACTAAATCTGGCCAATTCTATCTTCTATATGATTTAGATTTGTTGCTTTCCTTGCCAACCCCCACTAGAGCTTTAATCCCTGCCCTTACCTCTCCCCTGAACTCTCAATATCCCCTCTGCCTCCAGGCTCACATCATTTTCACCTGACTTCATGTCAGAGTAATCTTTTCTTACCATCTCCCTCCCCAGCTTTATTAAGGTATAATTGACAAATAAAAATTGTAGTTGAGGCTACCAGCAGTGGCTTACACCTGTAATCCCAGACTTCAGGAGGCCAAGGCAGGCGTATGACCTGAGGTCAGGAGTTTGAGACCAGCCTGGCCAACATGGCAAAACCCTGCCTCTATTAAAAATACAAAAATTACCAGGGTATGGTGGTGCATGCCTGTAATCCCAGCTACTTGAGAGGCTGAGGCAGGAGAATTGCTTAAACCCAGGAGGCGGAGGTTGCAATGGGCAGAGATCATGCCACTGCACTCTAGCCTGGGCGACAGAGTGATCCTGTCTCAAAAAAAAAAAAAAAAAAAATTGGGGGCCAGGCGCGGTGGGCCACACCTGTAATCCAGCACTTTGGGAGGCCAAGGCGGGAGGATCACGAGATCAAGAGATCGAGACCATCCTGGCCAACATGGTGAAACCCTGTCTCTATTAAAAATACAAAAATTAGCTGGGTGTGGTGGCGTGCACTGGTAGTTCCAGCTACTTGGCAGGTTGAGGCAGGAGAATTGCTTGAACCCGGAAGGCACAGGTTGCAGAGCCGAGATCGTGTCACTGCACTCCAGCCTGGCGACAGAATAAGATTCCATCTCAAAAAAAAAAAAAAAAAATTGTAGGTGATATGTATACACCTTGTGAAATGCTCAACTAAAGCTAATGAACATACTTGCCTCACACAGTTGTGTGCGTGAGGACCTACTTAGCAATTTTTATTGGTCAGCAATTAGGATCTACTTAGCAATTTTTAAGTATAATTATTAACTACAGTCACTGTGGTACAATAGATCTTCAGAACTTATCCTTCCTAACTTTGTACTCTGTGACCAACTTCTCCCCATTCCCCCCATACACACCCCCACCAGCCCCAGACAACCCCCATTCTACTCTCTGCTTCTGTGAGTTCAACTTTTTTAGATTCCACGAGTAAGCGAAATCATGCAGTATGTGTCTTTCTGTGCCTGGCTTATTGCAGTTAACATAATGTCCTCCGGGTTCATCCATGTTGCAGCAAATTAGATTAGAAAAATCTTCCTAAAAATCTCACCTGGTCACAGCACTTGCAGCTTTAGATTCTTCAATTCTTCCAATTCCTATAGAAGAAGATTCTCAAACTCTGCCTGACTTCACAACCATATATGCCTGGTCCCACTTCCAGAAAAACTGATCTTAAGGGGAGGGGGAGGGATTGGATGCGGGAATCTGCATTTTCAACAAGTTCATCGGGTGATTCTGATAGACAGCTACATCACAAGAACCCTGCCCTAAAGTTCACGCTTTCCAAATCCATCTCCAGGCCCACCACCTCCTCCTCCAAATCTCTGCAGATGCTATTCTAATCTCTCTACTGGAGTCACCCTGCCGTTTAAGTTTGCCTGGCTCATTTCTACTCGCTTTTCCAGACATGGTTTAAACATCACTTCTTTGGGAACACTTCCTCAGACACACACCTCTGCTCTGGGCATCCCAAGCTCCTTTTGCATAGCAGACACAATACATTAGATTTCCTTTTCTATCTCTCTTACTAGTCTCAGAGATGCAAGAGAGAGGGATTTTTTAAAATCACCACTAGTACCCTGACACTCAGTAGGCACCAAATAAATGTTGCTGACCAAATTTTGAATAAACGAACAAAGGCATAAACTTTGAGCAAATGCAAAATGGATATCTGGCAGTGTTTACCCTCAGACAGTTTTTCATTATTCCAGAACAATAAACTAAAAGAGAGGTTAGAAAACAGGGAGGAGCAATGCCAAAGGAATGAAATTAGTCCAGACACCAGCACAGAATTTTACAATGCAGTTTCTGGTGATTGCCGTTGTAGCTTGGGGATCCTTTACAAGGCTATAATTTTCAAATCGTGCTGCAAGCTAACTACATTTATGCTAATCTCTCTCAATAAATACTATTGCTAGAGAAGATACATGTACTTGTTTGCATTGTAAAGGCCAAAAACCTTGAAAATACCACTTTCAAAACTTTTAACTTCCATTCCGGGTATTTGTGCCAAAATTTTCCTCGGTTGCAATAATGGTTGCAGGAGGCACTCAATAAATGTCTATTGAGAAAGGTGATCATGCAGTCTGCAAATCTACAAAATCCTAAAGCCACCCCTCCACCAGATGACCTTCAAAAAGGAGATGTTTTATAAACCCTTTAGCCCAACTCCCAATACTGGATGATGAATCAATGTGTGATTTTCTTGACAGAACCATTATTTTGCAACTTGTTTATATCTTTTAAAGTATGAAAGAGACTTCTCTAGGTCTCTGGCAAGTTAAACTCCCATAGCAATTACCTTTAGAATTTCCTTGATCAGTCAGGCAATTCTATATACTGACATCTTAGGATGCAAATACGTTTAAAATAAAATGCCTTTAATGTGAAAACTACAAGCTCCTATAGAGCGGCCACTTGTGTTATGGCAGCCTGGCGCCAATTAAGAAAAAACTTCATTCTCAGCAAGTGCTCCGCTGATTGGTTTATGATCCCATCTTTTCAAGTCAAATATTTACTGTCTCATGTTGCTCTCTATCAAGACTTTCTCTTCCAGCTTTATGATGAATTCATATTCCCAGGTCTGAAAGCTATTCTGAGTCTTTCACTAACCCATGAAGATATTAAAATTTTCAATAGCTTTATGAGGAAAAGAGTCTTGGGGAAGATCAACATTCAGGGAGACTTAAGACCTGTGAAAGTAACATGGGCAAATATGCTCGTGAAATATTTGAATATCCCCCAAGAGGCTGGTTGGCCACAAGTAGTGGTCACAAGTGATGTGCAAGTTACTACTTTCCATCAAGGTACAGTCAGTGCACGGTACTGTAAACCTCCCTCTTTGCAACTGACATCCACTGGTCTAGCGCTTCCCCTCCACGGTCACACCACCTGTGCTTCCTTCCAGACACTTGCCTGTATTTGTAGATAGCTAACATGTCTCCCAGATCTCAAGGGTAACAACTCACTGTTTTAATTGCCCTGCACATGCCAAACTTTTATATCCACTTGCATTTTGGTCACTCTCTGCCCAAAAAAGCATTCTTGAGTGTGTCCAAAAATCAATGAAGATTTCATGTGTCACCTAAGCCACACAAAATAAGGCAAATCTCTACTTCGTGATGGACACATGTGATTCCCACTAACACACTGTAAGATCACCCTAGGAGTTGTTTTTAAAAAGATGTCAAACTTTTGACTCATATACTTACATTCAACTAAAATGTTAAAGACATTTTCACATGAGATGCTGTAAAGTGGCTCCTTTATTCATCACGTAGACGCAGCTGGTTTCCTGAACATCAGAACAAGATGTAATATTTATTCCCTGTTAAATTTTATTCTGTTAGATTCAGCTCTTTGTTCTAGCTCACAGGGATCTTTTTGGATCCTAATTCTCTTCGTCATTGCACTCCCTAGCCCTTCCAGCTTAACTTCAAAAGCAGATTCGATGAGCCTCCTCATGATGTTCTTGGCCAAGTCATTAAGGAGCCCAGGATTACTCCCTGGAGATGCCTCCAGGCATCACTCACATTATCCAACACTCTTTGGATTCAGATGCTCCATCAGTTATGACTTGTACATGAGACTTCAGACATGAGACTTGTGGGGGAGTTCAGGAAAGGCCTTTCTAAAATTCAGCACAACCATTTCCTGAGAAATCCTATCAAAAAGGATGAATTTCCTCTGATATGAATGGCTCATCATTAACCACACCGGTTTCCACGGGCAATCTCTTTCCCTTCTTCTGGACTACTGCAGTGAAGCTTTGCCGTTCCTTTTGGATGTCCAGTTTCTGAACACCCTTCCTATGTTTGAGGGTTCTGCCAATGAAAGAGACCTAGTGGGGATGAGGGAACTCCACCTTCTACTAATGAAGGTAAAAAGGAAGCTAAATACATGTATAGTCTCACAGAACACAGGCAGCTAGAGCACAGAGAATTTACCCAGGCTCAGCAAATAGGTGTGCCTATGTAAGACTGCATTTGGAGTGCATGGCACAGAAGGTGAGAGCAGTTCAGAACGCATACGGCAGGCAGAGTCAAGAGTCCAGCAAGCAGCAGTGACCGTCCTATAGCAGGGGCACTGTGGCAGCCTTCTAATGCCTCCATTCCCTCAGCACAGGCTGGCTGTGTTCTTAGCTACCTGGCCTCTCCTGGTGCCTGCCATTTTCTGAGAGAGGCTCTCTAGTTTTTCCATCAAGATATCCAATATCCTTCTAAAAATATTCGTTTGTACTTAAGTTATTCAGATTTGGTTTCTGTTGTTTGCAACCAAGGACTCTGACAACAGCCTACGAATCTATTGATTAATCAATCTAGAATTCTGCCCAGGGTCCATAGCAACACAGCAGAATCCACCCCTACCCCTTTTGAAAAGGAGAAGTGACTATCTCAAATTCTGGCACTGTTCTCATTCCCCAGGAATTCTGAAAGATGGGTCAGCTGTAAGCTCAGCAATTCCATCTACAGGTTTTCTCAGGACACTGGGATGCAATTCATCCAAAAGAGAGACTCTGAACTCATGTAGACCGAAAGGTGCTATTTCTCTAATCTTTTCACTTATGTTTCTAATCTCTCTTACCAAGGCTTGTTCCCACCGTTTCCAATCATTTTATCAGTCTCTTTAACAAGAATACAAAAGCAACCAAGAAATGTAATATTTTTCCTTCATAACGGATCCAGAACTCCCAGTAGTAGTCTCGTATCCCTGTGCTTTTTTCTTTGAACAGCTAAGTGTCCTTTGCCCACGAGGGTCCAGAAACACTCTTACAGCAAACAGCAGGTGGTTGGCCTCTGGATATATTTAAAAGAAAGTTACTCTCTCCTGCCTTACTACCTTTTCCCTCCCCCAAAAAACTTAGTCATCACACTTTATTCCAGCATAGGTCAATAAAGCATTTAATTCCCAAGTCATCCTTCCTAAGTTTATATTCTCAAAATTCCAAGGCAGTATAACCATTCCTATTTTTAAGGGAATATCAGGTTGTATGACCTAATGATTAGCCACATTCTTGTCAAGTTTTAACTTTTGCATTACGTATCTAAGTTCTTTTCTGGAGAAAAAAAGTTGAATAGACTTTTCCAACTCATCACTTTTTCAGACTTTATGTAATCCTGAGAGCCTTACATTATATAATGCTGTTTTTAAATTTTTAACTAACATAAAAATACAAGGTATAGTTTCATGTAGATGACCACTTTGTTATGCTAATGAAAGATGAAGGCTCAAAAGCCATGAAGGAAATTAAAACTTTCCACTTCTATTAAGTTTTAGCCACTCCATCTAGAGATCTTTCAAAAAAAATCTAGCCTAGGCAGGGTGCAGTGGCTTATGCCTATAATCCCAGCATTCTGGGAGGCCGAGGCAGGTGGAGGTCAGGAGTTTGAGGCCAGCCTGGCCAACATGGTGAAACCTCGTCTTTATTAAAAATACAAAAAATTAGCAGAGTGTGGCAGCACGCGCCTGTAATCCCAGCTACTCAGGAGGTGAAAGTTGCAGTGAGCTGAGATCGCACCACTTCACTCTAGCCTGGGTGACAGAGCAAGACTCTGTCTCAAAAAAAACAAAAACAAAAAAAACTAGCCTATTGTAGTTCCAATAGATAAATATATAGCAATTTATGTTTCAGAAAGGGATGGTAACTTCAAGAGATGCTAAGTAAAAATCATGTTTCTTCAAAATTAAGATACAATAAATACTTTTAGAACATCTAACAACAAAAGAAGAAAGGAGACAGGTAATTGGCTAGGAATCCGCAAAAAAACAATAAAAATGATGACGATAATAACACCAAACTTTAGAATTTCTATCTAAAGAAGACCACTATGGACAAAGTTAATTAATAAGCAGCTGAGAAAGTGTAAGCAGATAATTCAAGTGTATAAAATTGACAAAAGATTAAATTTTACAATACCCAACCCCTACAGATCAACAAAAAATAATTCCAGTTAAAAAAAAAATGGCCAAAGGATATGAAAAGCAATGTACTGAAGAGAAAAACACTCACACACAAAATAATACGCACTTGATGATATGCTCAAACAGTGGTAATTAGAGAAAAGCTAATTAAAACAAAAAGTTACTACTCTATACCAATCAGATCAGCAGATATCAGGAAGCTGAAAGATACCAAGGGCTGACAGGGATGTGGGGGACAGGGGACCCCTAAGGGCTGGGGGATATGTACCTGACAGGCCACCAGAGAGATCAATCAGGCATTAAGTATTATAAAATGATGTACTGTATATAGTTATTCTATGACTTAACAGCCCTGCCCCTGGGGATAAATCTCATGGAATTCCCCACTCAGGTCCAGAAGGCAACGAGGACAGAAATGTTCACTGGAGCTGTGGTGGCCAGAAGTTAAAAGCAACCCATCAATGGGAAAGTGGTTAGTAAACTGCAATGAATGCATCACAGGCGGCAGAAAGAGACAAGAACTGTATGCACACAGGCCAATATAAAAGGGGCCTGAGAAACATGGTGATTCACGTAATGTGTAATTTAAGATACTACATATCCTTTCTCTCTCCTGATTTCTTCCAAAATCCTTGGGGATATATACCTTTTTAAAAATGCAAATAATATAAGCAATGTAAGATAGAAAACAAAAATACATTCAAATGAAACAATATTGGTTGTGCAATAACTCATTCAAATAAAAAGATGTACATTAAAATGATTGCCTGTGGGGGATGGGAAAGAATAAAAATTGACTATGGGATAAAAGGATAGGGAGGGAAAAAGAAAGGACATTTCACTTAATAAAGCTTTTAACTGACAAAAAGATGTTTCCCAGGTGTCAACAGTTATGGGTAATTTTTCTTCAGGGCAAGGAAGGTTATGCATATATGCACACATGATCTGGGTAAACATGGTGAGCTAAAACCTACATATGTCTGTGTGTAAATCCATTATATTTCATTATTTGTATCCAAAATTTACTGAACATGGTTTGGATTCACAACAGCAACAGATATTTAATAAAATACACTACATGTTTAAATCAAACAAAATTAAGACACTTAGAAGGATCCGAACAAGTTAAAATATTCATGCACATCATTGGTGGGTTTCTAACTGAGCTAAAAACGGGAGAAATTATAATTTGCCAGTGTAAGACACTGACATTACAAGATGCTTTTAAAAATTAAACAGCATTTTTTTCACATTTTTAATGACCTTCTAAAGTTGGTCGGGCTCACCACAATCTAGGATAATGAAACACCCTCTTTAAAGAGTGAGTGAATTAGTTGGTTTTATTTTCAGAATTACATTAGGAAAAAAAATAATTTGGACTTTGTGTAAGATCACTGCACCTCACTTGAAAGAGCTTAATTTAACCTCTCATCACTCTTGCTCAGTCATGGATATTATAGAGTTTTGTAGTGCTATGGCAGTGGTTAATTCTTGAAAGAAAATTATTCTCTCTGAAACCATATTCCCACATTAAGGCAAAACCAAATTTTATGGCTGTGGCAGAGTTTGCGGACTGGCTACCAAAAAGCCATTAACAGCCCCTTCTTCCTGGTCATCCTCCAATGCAGAATTGGAAACTTTCCCAGATACTCCTGCAGCTTAGGGTAAACATGGGAGTCAGTTCCAACCAAGAAAACATTCAGAGAAGTTGCTAGATAGGTCTTAGGGAAAGATTTCTGCCAAGGGACAGACTTAGCTGGCAGGTTCCCTTTTACCCTTCACTCTTGGACCCTCTTCACACTGGAACACAAATATGATGCTGGAAACACGGCAGGAGGATAAAAGACAGGCCACAAAGAACGAAAGAATGGGAAGACGAGGTCTCCATCCTTGGTAACGTCCTAGAGCAACTGCACCAGCCCTTGCCAAGTGAAATAGAAATAGACAAACTTCTTATTGGTTAAGATACTATCAGTTGGGTTTTACCTAAATGCATTTTTAACTGACACAGCAGCAATTTAAAAAATACAAAAACTGTGCAGCGAAGTAGAAAATGCTTATATCAAGTGAACAAGACCATGAAACGGCACACACACACTATCACAGCAACCATATAAGAAAACACTAATGCATGGTAAAATATCAAAATACAACATCAGTGTAAAAATGGTTGTGTCAAGGAGGTAGGCCTATGGATGGGTAAAGTGACAAAATGATTTATCTTTCCAAATTGGGACACTTCAGAGCGAAAGGGCGCTATTAATAATTATGCTGAGGTAAGTGTAAATAGAGATTGTCCCAAGCAAGCTATAATATGTGAGTAATGTTTTTAGTTTGTTTGAAAACTTTCAGGTAACGTCCTTACCTCACCTTTTGAGTTACAAAAGGGCAAAAAAAAAAAAATCATGCTTACTTTTTCTAGCCGACCGCCTAATCATAGCCCTTCATCTTCTTGGGAACTTATTCTGTGTTTGTTCTTACAGGGAGGTCAGTGCAAAATAGTTCTAGTGAGATACACTGCCCGGCATCCTCAAGGAAAAGAAAATTTCTTGCTTACTATTTTTCTTTATGCCTTCAATTAAAAAGTTTTTCTGAGAAATTCCCCAGCCAAAACTTTCATGTCAAGCGGTATATTTTATCCAAAATATAATACAGTTCGTGTTCACCAAATAACATAATTAAATGGCTTCCACAATCCTGATTTATAATAAACTCTGGAAGGAATCAATTCACCTAAGAGAAAAGTAAATCAATGATTAGGAGTTGGTAAATTATTGCAAAGTAGTATGATTGTATTAAAAATTAAAATATTTTAATTATATGTTTCTTAAAACTGAGACCCATACACAACAAAGGAGTGGTTATTTGTAGCACTGGAGAAGAGTCTGCAAGAGCTATGACTAATCCAAAAATCACAGTAACTCCAAGAGCCGTTTATATTTGACCTTGGCATATTTGCTCCTATACTTCCTTTGAAAAAGATGAAGATGCACAGGACTGTCACTTTCCATAACAGCCTTCCAAAAATTATAACCAGGCAGTGCAAAAGGTTAATTGCCACACCTTTGCTGGAACTCACCCCAATTCTGCAGTGTAAACAACCAAATCTGAGCAAGGCATTAGAAAACTCTGCACGTCCCAGCAGTCACCTGGTTTCCCAGGCTCACCTCTTGTCATTTCTTCCTACTACCTGAATGCTGGACAGACATTCAACTTCACACTAAGAAGATAAACTTCGTCCTCAGACTTGGCCTTTGCCCATTTTTTCCTGGCAAACCTATTCTTCATTCAAGGCTTACCTCAAATGTCACCTTTCAAATGCCGACACCCAGTAACCCAGCCCAAAAGCAAAACTCCTTCCTCCACACCCCCACCCCCACTGTACTTCTCGCTCTCTCATTCCAGAAACAGTGCCTCTTGGCTCTTGCAAGCTCTCCAGGCCCTCAACAGTTTCCTTTTCTCCAGTGCAGACACTGCAAGCAGCACTTCAAACACCTTCTTTAGCTAGTAGCTTCAAGTTCAGATCCTCCTCACCTGTCCAACTTCCCAGCCCAACGCCAGGCAGCCTTAGATCTACCCCGCTTTCCTGGTATTTGCCCCCGACCTCTCCCACTGCTGCTGAGCCCAGGAGGGAGACTCTCAACTGGGTTGCAACACTCCACAGTCCTTTGCATGTGATCCTCACCTGCTTCCTCCCACAGCAACCAACCTCAAATAGCCTCAGACGTGTTTTACCCATGCAGTGTTGCAAAGAAAAGGAGCTGTGTGGAAACTGGTACTTTTCACTACACCCACTGATCTCTTCTCATTTTAAATAAATACGCATAGGGTACACCCCCTTCTCCACCAGGAGCACCCACTCTGTAGAAGCTATGGCACATTTCGAGATTGTTGAGTCTTCAAGCAGCATCCCCGCCCCAGAGATCACCCTTCTATCTCTTTAAGACCAGCTTCCCTGAAAACTAAGCCTGAGATGTGGTAGATGCTGGAGGAGAAGGAAATTCTCATGCTGATTCTACAGTTTTCCTCTAACTGAATTCTTATACAGGCACTAGACTGAGATTTAGAAAAAGGAACATGTACTAAGGATGCTGCAGTTTCACTATATCCAGTAAGCTCCTTATTTTTAGAGCTCTGGATACTTCCTGGGTGCTTTTTTCCCTCTGCAAGTCTAGGGTAGTTTTGAGATTCCTCCCGCGCTAGCTCCTTCCACTGTGCCAAAGCAGATCTGCTAAGTCCCACTGTTGCTAGTCTCTCAGCAACCAGGAGCTGTCAATCAAATTTGGTCAAAGCCAGGTTTCCTCCCACCTCCGGCTTCCTCCTACTACCTCTAAATATTAAGCAAATCATATTTCAGAAACATGGACAGTTCTCTTGAGAAAGTCTGATGTCCTGAAGATTCTCTTAAACAAAATTATACCAAACCAACAATTAACATTCCAGCACTTACTATGTACCAGGCAATATTCTAAACACTTTACACGAATTAACACTTAGACCTCACAATCACCTTGTGGGGTTAGTACTATTATTGTCCCCATTTTACAGAGAAGAGTCATCTTCCTCTTGGGGAAATCTAACTAGGACAGGTGGCAAATCTGCTTAGTTCCCTCTAACATACCCCCGATTCAGCATCTCTCCACAACCCACTCTAGACTCCCTTCTTAAATGGATACAAATTACCAACTGAGGCAGAAAAGCGATCTTTCAAACCCTTTCTATAAAGTCAGTAAAAAGCCTGGAGATTAAGTTTCAAACATCTTGCATATCTGCTACAAGCAAGGAGACTAAAAGTCAAAGCAAGTAATTAAGCAAAGGAGATACTAACACTCAGAAAGGCTGTAAACAAGACTCTCAGGATAAAAAATTCTGTATAAAATCCACTCGGAAATTAGAGTTCCCTACATTAGGCCTTGTGACCATAGGTATTGATATCTAATTACAGAATATTAAGCCAAAGATAGAAAGTATAACTCTTAATTCTTTCTTTACATTTCCAGTTGTTACCATAAAATAAAACTGTTCCAAATTAGCACAGCTTTGATTGTGCTCTGAGTGATCTGGCATTTGGTACAAAGCCATGAAGCAACTCACTGATCCCATGGAATTGCTTCCTCATTTAAATTCAAATGGAAGATTTTCCTTACCATATAGTGAATAGGAAATGATTCAATAAATAAGGCAAACTTCAAAATGCGATTCTTTTAAAAGCTAGGCTCACTATTGATAAATACTGGACCTGGCCCTTAATATTTTTAATTTACAATGAATACATGAAAGTGGATTGCATTTTGACAAGGTGAATACCAGATTTCTTCACCACTTGCTGAAGAACAAAAAAAAATCAATTATAATTTGTTGGAGATGCTATCAGTAGCAGCAACCACATTCCATAGACTAATGTATTAAGCATATAGGTAGTGTTCCTGAGATTTCAGTCTGTCTGCAGTAAAATGAAGAACAGACTAAAATTCACTGACCATAAGTGGTGGAGTAGGAACTCGGCATCAACAAGAACAGAGAATTAACTAGGTGAGAATTGGCAACAAACTGCCTCTGGGGTTGCTAAGTGGATATCACTGCATTCAATAATTCTGCCAGCAGCATTCGGGGACCTAGTTCTGGCCACATAAAAAGATGAGAGAAATGTAATAAGCAGCAAACATCATCACATATCCTAAAATGCGACTGAATCTCAAGAAAAAGAAAAATAAGACAAAGAAGATTTCTCCCAGAGGAACAAGATACTAGCAGTTATAGTACAGTAGTATATTAAGTATAACCTACTATTTCTAAATGGAGTAATTAGCTAGGTGTGAATGAGGGGCCATCTGAAAGAAGAGCAACTAACGAATCAAACGCCCATACATTTTCTTGTATCATTCCTTTGTACAAGTTTCCATTTCAACCATAGGTAGAGAGACTAGATACATAACTCATGGTCTAAAGCAGTTCATTTTTCTGAGTAAAAAGGGACTATTCATAATTATGCAAGACAGGCATACACAGGTATGGTCAAACTTCCCTTTGACCACACTGTTTTCTGACCCCCATATGCTCTCCCCTTAGCCCAAAGCATGATGTTCGCCTCTTTCCTTCCCTTTGCATCTGGCTACACCTCCTCATCCTGCAGCTCTCACTGTAGACACTGCCTCTTTCTGGCGGGCTGCCAGTCAAGCCCCAGTGACTGCCCTGCTACCTGGTTGCACACAAACCAACCCTTATTCTTACCCTAGCGTTGGTGACACTTCATTATAGGCACCTGTTTACTCACCTGGCCCCTTTACTAGCTGTGCCAAAAGTTTATTCCAAAATTTCCTTTGCATGCTGTGATTTTTAAATGGCCTCACATTTCTCAGGACTATTAATTTACAGGAAAGTAACATTTAAAATGATAAAGTCACAGCCGCATGAATTATAGGGGCTTCAGTATCATATCAAACTGTGGGCTTATACATCTTATGGAAAAACAGCAGTCCTTGAAAAGAAGAGACACCAAAATGGTTTCATGCTTACTTCTATTAGATGAGACACTCCAGCCAACTTCTCTACTAAATTAGCTTTCCTTGCCATAGTAGAGTCAATGTGATCACAACTGTCCCAAAGGCTGTATATTTTAAGTCAAATGAAAAAAGCAAATGTGCAATAATGAATACTCCATTTTATTTGGGGCATACTACATAATTCATTTGGTGTGATTTGTGCAATTTTTATTAGGCTACAAATTCCATGAAAGAGAATCATACAGCAGAATACAGATGACCAGATATGACATGGGAAGCAAGAATGGTACACTTCTAGCTGACTGGAAGTCTGGAGGGATAAACATCATTACCATCAGAGAGCGGTCTGAAGAGAAAAACATCATTACCATCACAGACATTTCCAAGTAATCCAGAATAAAAATATGAGCCAAGGTTTAAGGGCTCAATCAAAAGTACCTTTGTAAACGTGGTCTTGGCAAATGTAAGACTAACACAAAGATTCTTGGGGGCAGGAATATACTGAATAACTAAATGAATAACCTTCCTGGACCACTGCAACCCGGGTTGCAAATTAGAAAAACTGAAGTGTTCGGATCTGACCTAAACCAATTAAACTAGAATTTCAAAGGAGAGTACCCATGTATTGGTGTTTTTGAAAAGCCCCAATGGGGCTCTAATGTACATTCAACATGAGAACTACTCTTCTACTTCCAACAGGTTTTTCCAGAACCAGAGATTGCTGCAAGAAGCATTTATGGACTATTTTCTACGTGCTAGGCACTGCTCTAGGAACATATATTTATTATCTCATTCAATACTCAGAATAACCCCATAGAATAGATACTAATATACCATCCCACCACATTTTACCAATGAGGAAACTGAGGCTCAGAAGGATTACATAATCTGCCCAAAATTCCACACCCAATAAGTGAAGAAAATGTGATTCAAATCTCAGCTATCAATCTCCCAAGTTGCCCGTCTTAACCACTCTGTAGTTCAAATACTACCATTAAAGACATCCCGAGATGTCCTAAGTGCCTCCATACCAAAGAAGTCTATCGGGGCTGGGGGTTAGGTGATCACCAGAGTGAGGGCATGAGAGAGATGTTGCTATTAAATATGTTATTAAAACTAGAGTAAATAAAAGATAGTAAGAATCATACCATTTAAAATACTTCTCTGCTAAGAAACAGTATTCTTACAGCAGATCTACTTTCTTCATTAATTATTTAATTTAAAGGCAAATAGGGATTTGGAGATGGTCATGAAGAAATGTTCATCTTGTTCTTGCCACTGGATCCCAGCCATTGTTAGCCGTTAAAAGACATAGCACATGACATGGAACTGTCCCCATTCTCTCCTGTTCCACTAGTCTCCCTCCTGGATCATTCCTATCAGCATATAAGCATGCTCTAATACCTAAAAAGAAACAAACAATCAAAAACTTGCTTGTCCCCACGTCCCAATAGCTATCACCTCTGTTTTTACACAAAACTCTTCAAAAATATTCTCTGTATGCACTATATCAAGTTCTCCTCCCATTCCTCTTTAATCAGTTTTGAGGAATTCTCACCCACTGCCTCTTCTAATAGTGCTCTGTTCTATTCCACCTTTCCTCTTCTTTCAGACTCCGCTGACATGTATGTTAGACCTTCCACCCACATTACACATACCTCTTCAGCTCTTATCTGTGCTTCAGCCTGAAGATGTCCATCTGACTTGCCTTCCAGTTAACTCTCTTTTCAGGTGAGTCTAATCTTCCATTAAGTTCTTTATTTTGACTATTTCACTTTCTGGTTGTAATGTTTCCATTTGTTTTTAAATTTCCAGTTCTCCTAACAAACTTCACAGTCTCATCTTTTAATTCCTTGAACATACTGATAGTTTATTTTAAAATCTGTGCCCATTTTCTGAATTGTACATTTCTATTCTGGGTTTTTTCTTCTCCTGGTTTTTGAGCAAGTCTTATCTTCCCCTTGTTCTTCTCTATCTACACTACAAGTTGATGGCCTCATCCAGTCTTGTGGCTTTAAATAACTTCTTTATGCTAATAATTCCCAAAGTACTATTTCTAGCTCTTTCCCCTTAACTTCAGATTCTTAGATCCCTCTGCCTACTAGATAGCTACACTTGGCTGTCTTGTAAGCCCATCATCAAAGTTAATATGGCCAAAACCAAACTCCTGATTTTCTATTTTCTTTCTTTTCTTTTTTCGAAATGGTTTCACTATTGTTGCCCAGGCTGGAGGGCAATGGTGCCATCTCAGCTCACTGCAACCTCTGTCTCCCGGGTTCAAGTGATTCTCCTGCCTCAGCCTCACAAATAGTTGAGATTACCAGTGCCCGTCACCACATCCAGCTATTTTTGTATTTTTATTAGAGATGGGGTTTCACCATGTTGGCCAGGCTGGTCTTGAACTCCTGACGTCAGGTGATTCACTTGCCTTGGCCTCCCAAAGTGCTAGGATTACAGGCATGAGCCACCACACCCAACCTCAAACTCCTGATTTTCAGCACCTTCTCTTCTAGCAATCTTCCACAGGTCAGTAAATGCCAATTCTATTCTCACACCAGAAACTCTTGTTACCTCCTCTCTTTCTTACACCCTACACATCCAGTCCATCAGTGAATCTTTGAATTCATCTTCAAAATGCATATGGGATGCAACTCTGGTTACTTCTCACCACCTCCACCACCACCACCCTGGCCCAAACACCATCCCCACTCCTGGGTATCACTGCAGTAACTCCAGCTGGCCTCCTCCTTCCACCTTGGCCTCCCACAATCTATCCTCAACATGGTAGCCAGAGTGATCTTGGTTTTAAAACTTAAGAAATGTCTTTCATTCCTTTGCTCAAAACCTTCCACTGACTTTTTTTCTTAACCAGTATAAAAAGCAAAGTTCTAAAAATGGCCCACAGGTCCTATATAATCTGCCCCATTATCTCTCTGATAATGTCCCTTGCCCACTCTATTCCAGCCACAGTGGCTTCCACTGCTGTTGTTCCTTGAACAAGTCAGAAGTCAGACATGCTCCTTTCAGGGCTGTGCACCTTTTGTTGCCTCTGCCTTGAACACCCTTTCCCCTGACATCCATATGAATCACCCCTCACTTCCTCCAGCTCTTTATTCAAATGCTATCATCTCAAGGATACTTCCCATAACTGACCAGTAAAAGACAGCAACTCTTCTCATCACTTCCTATCTCCCTTAATCTGCTTTATTTTTCTCCATTTGACATCAATTTTTTAAATTAAGTTTAATTGTCTCCTTTCTACATTTGAAACTCCATGAAGGCAGGAATTTTGTCTGTTTTGTTCACTGCTAAGTAATCAGAAATAGATGAAGACCACTCCTAAAAAATAAATGTATCACAAAGGAGACCATTCCTAAAAAGGAGCTGGTGATTAAGATACTAATACAATCCATGTATACACGCATGCACTGAGGCGGGTGGCATACAGCATAAGCACAAGTATACAATCCTGAGGGCCCGGCAAGCAAAGACCACAATTACCAAAGAGGTCAGATGCGGTGGCTCCCAGCACTGTGGGAAGCCGAGGCGGGTGGAACACCTGAGGTCAGGAGTTCGAGACCAGCCTGACCAACATGGTGAAACCTCATCTCTACTAAAAATACAAAAATTAACTGGGTGTGATGGTGGGCGCCTGTAATCCCAGCTACTTGGGAGGCTGAAGTAGGAGAATCACTTGAACCTGGGAGGCTGAGGTTACAGTGAGCCAAGATTGAGCCACTGTACTCCAGCCTGGGCAACAGAGACTGTCTCAAAACAAAACAAAACAAAAAATTATCAAAGACTTCACTAAATATCTTTATATCTTTAAGGGACTATCACTAAATATCTTTAAGGGATTACCCAATTTTTTCAAAAGAAGGGAATATTCTGTGGCTAATAATCTACACTCTCCTGGAAGATTTTTTTTTTCCAATTTCTTATTTTCATTATCTTTAAACAGATGGAAGAAATAAAAGGCATCTAGCATGCTTCCCATTCTAATTACTAAACTACAGCTTTTAAAATACTACTGTCCCTCTTTCTTTAAAACAAACTGTATTTGTGGATCGCCCAAAGTTCAAAATATTAAGAGCTCTTAAGCATATTACGAAGTGTCTACAGAACTAAAATCCTTGACTATATTACAATATTTAATTAGAAAATAAAAAAGATTCTGTAATTAAGGTACTTTACACGATGGAAATGTGAAATGAAGAGCTTAAAATGAAATGATTTGACAGACTCTAAAGACAAGTCTTTCTCTCGCAACTTTTGATTGCCTCTCTGAAAAGGAAGACTATAACTTAATTAACCAGTATGTCTCACATATAACCAACAAAACTCTGAAAGATAGGAAAGCAAAATGGAAGGGCAGTAAGAATAGTCCAAAGAGTGTTGTGTGTTTTTTTTTAAATAGCCCCAATTATCAGATAATATAGAATTCACTCAACACTCTATATTTCAAGCTCTATGAAGGCAGAGATGTCTGTTTTCTTCACTGTTACATCCCCAGAGCCTAGAATAGTGGCTGATAAGTGCTCATTAAAAAAAAAAAAAAAAAAAAAAAAGGATTAACTAGTACACTGAATACTGGGCACAGTATAGGGCAAACCCACTTGTTTTGATTATCACCACTAAGGAAGCATCACCTATAATGCATGACTCTCTTTTGGTTTGGTTTGCATCCAAAAAGTATATTAGCTTATAACAGATAATATTATGACATCTCGCTGTTTCTTTCAAAATAAAAACTTAGGTGGACCTATTAGTAAAATTGACCACAGCTCTTGCAATTCAATCATTGCTAAATACTTCAGAGTGTAGCCTTTGATTAAAAATATTAAATTCTTTTTTGTACCACATTTCATTTCCTAACTTATGAAGGGCAAATACAGGTGTCTACTATGGCTTCGAGTTTTCTTTTTTGGTCTTTCTCTTGCCAGATGAAATATTAATTCCATCTCCAAAGGTGATGTGGTAAATGCATGAAAGACCCAGGCTCTGAACAGGCAGATCTGAAAACCCTTAGATGGGGCAGGCAGTGCAACAAATACTATAGGCAGGCACCAAATATCCTCCTTTTCTTTCTCATTAGCCGAGTTCCAAGTTATTTCAGAAGAGCAACTTGCCTGGCAAAAACTAAAGGAAAAAAATAAATCTACATTCCCTGAACACCTTTGTAACTATAAGTAGCCACAAAACAGTCCTGGCCAGTGACAAGAATTTAAACAGTGGTCAGAGGGGCTTCTAGCCAAGCAGACAGCAGGAGCATGTCTTTTCCCTTCCCCCTTCATCCCGCGTGGAAGGCAGATGCAATTACTAGAACTGAAGCAATCATCTGAAGACCAGGAGGGAACACACACATGCCAAGGATGACTGAATGTCAGGAGAGAAGGGCCTGGATTTCCCAAAGGAACATCGGAGTCACTGTACCAGCTGTGGACTGCCCACCTCATGTTTCCTTCAATGAGAATATAGAGAACCTCTATTAGGGTAAAGCCACTATGTTCACGTTGCATTTCTTGCCACTGAATCTAATCCTGACTGATATAGACATTAGGGATGACTAGAGGATCAGAGGAAATACCACTCTCCCAAAACTTATTAACTCAGCATATTTACTGCAATAAAAAAACGCTACATGCTAACATGTGATTTTTCACATTTTAGCAAAGCAGTAATATTGAAAGCCTGACTGCAATAGCCTGGTGCTAAGAGAAATTAAGCTTTCAAGAAGACACATTTTTTATTAAATGAAATTAACTTTAGAAATTCACACAGGAGTCGGGAAATCCAATCACCATTACTGACAAGTCTGAATTACAGAATTTAATTATATTACTTTTATTTTAGTAATAAGCAATATAATTATTTGTATATAATGTTTCTAAAATATTTGCCACCATCAAAAAAATAGTTTTATCCCCCAAATTAAAATCCTTCCCAAGGCTTACAAAAGCTACTGACTTGCAAATGAAGACAATGTTTCCTAGACCGTGGTCAGGCAAGTCATACCAGCTTTATTGTATTTACCACAAATTTCAAGATACTGCAGACAACATGGAGTGAAGTTTTACTAAATATTTACAGATGTTCTCTAAGTCCCGGTTATGGTCAGGCTGGAGATGATGTGAGGCTTGACTTTTATAATCCCATATCCCCTGATTTTGGAGAATAGAGAGGCTAAATACTCATCTATGGATAATGTATAGCAGTGAACCACATCTCTATGTCTTCACAAGCATATGACATTTTTGAGACAGAGTTTCACTCTTGTCCAGGCTGGAGTGCTATGGCGCGATCTCGGCTGACTGCAACCTCTGCCTCCTGGGTTCAAGCGATTCTCATGCCTCAACCTCCTGAGTAGCTGGGATTACAGGCATGCACCAGCATGCCCTGCTAATTTTGTATTTTCAGTAGAGATGGGGTTTCTCCATGTTGGTCAGGCTGGTCTCGAACTCCTGATCTCAGGTAGTCCACCCGCCTTGGCTACCCAAAGTGCTGGGATTACAGGCGTGAGCCACCGTGCCCAGCCATGCATGTAGCACTTTCAAGTGCCACTCTTTCACTTTCCCACCCAGTAAACTCCTACTCATCCTAAGATACCCAGAACAAATGTCTTGTCCTCTTTGTGAGGTCATCCCCTCAGTATGTAATTCACACCTCTGCTGGCACATGCGCTACACAGCATTATCATTACCTACTTATGGATCTCTTGTTTGGCTGTAAAGCTGCTTGTGAAGACTATGCTGTCTTCATCTTTGCATCTCTAGAGTCTATGAAAGACACGGAAAAATATCAATGTTGGCCAAATGACAAAATGAATGATTCAATAAATACATGATGACAAAAAATGCATAAGAATTTAAGTTATGACTTATAGGGTCTACATAAACCTAAACTGACTTTAAACAGAATCTTTAAAGGAAAACGCAGGGTTGCTTAGCTCACCATTTGGCCTACAAATCTTTTAAAACTCTGGATATTAAGACCAGCTTTTAGATTAAAAACACTTTAACATGTGTTTACAAATCCATTGTCTCATTGCCTACGGCATCCAATTAAGATGGATACATATGGCAATGTGATACATTAGTGAAAACAGATTCAAAATCGGATGACCCACGTTCAAGTCCCAGCCTTGCTACTTCCCAGCTATCAAACAAGGAAGCTATACTCCCCACCATCCGACTGGCCGAATAGTCATCAAGGAAGTTCTCACTCCAGGCTGTGGACTTCCCCCAGAACTGGCAGCCCAGTCCCCAGGCTTCAGGCTGTTCCTGGCTTGAAGGAAGGGTTTTACCAGGGACCCACCCCTTCCCACCCAGGAACCTGTCTGCCTCCTGCCACCATCAACATGCCATCCATGGCATCCAGGCTACTTGCAAGGTAGCTTCCGCACCTGCCTTGCAAGCTGTTGTGAGAATTTTTAATTATTTATTTTTTTTTAACAGAGTCTTGCTCTATCGCTCAGGATGGAGTGCAGTGGTACAATCATAGATCACTGCAGCCTTGAACTCCTGGACTCAAGCAATCCTCCTGCCTCTGCCTCTCAAGTAGCTGGGACTACAGGCATGCAACACCATGTCCAGCTAATTCTTTAATTTTTTTGTAGAGACGAGGTCTCACTATGTTGCTCAGGCTAGTCTAGAACTCCTGGGCTAAAGTGATCCTCCCACCTTGGCCTCCTAAACTGCTGGGATTACAAGCGTGAGCCATCCCACCAGCTAAAAGTATTTGTTGCTGCATCCCTAAACCAAAGTACAGTGTCTGGCACCCAGGGGGCATGCAAATGTCACTAATGAAGGAACCATTAAAGAGACAGTGTTTGAACTCAAAGACTAGGCTTTTTTCCCACCACACCCTGCAAGCTCATAATGGTTATTTTACAAAATGCTGCTTTTCTGCAAATTCATGTTAACAATACTGGTTATTCTTTTCTCAGTAAAGTGTTTTCCTTGAAAAACTATATGCTAGTTGTTGCCTTGACAATTCCACTTACTTAGGTTTAATTTGATATTGATTTAAAAGGAAAGAAGGGAAAAAAACCCATAACAGTTCTACAATTAACACATTTAAGCTCACATAAAACTTGGTTGGAAATCGGCCTGTCTTTGTAGCACTTTGTTTTTCTCAAGAATGGAACTGCATTCCTTTTTAGTCCGGACAGGCCAACCTAAAATGTTTAGCTGAAGAATCAAAGGTATGTCCACAATTATGCCTAAAAGCCAACTATGTAACCTATATATTTTTATGATGCAAATTTTAAAAAGCAGAAAAACATAGCCTGTATTCAATTATTCCTATTCCTCAGCTCTCTTTATACACTGGATATATTCCACTTAATGCTTCTCTTCAGCATGACCAGCAGGTCCTAAAGTGGCAGCACCAGGTTACCTTGGACTGGAAAACGCAAACTGATCATCCAAAGTTCACTAGTATCCATAACATAAATATATACATGCGTACACTAAACTTGTATATAATTATTCTTCGTACAGTTTAACACAAACATATTCCCCCACATAAAAGCACTATGGAGGATTTTAAGAAGTATGTTTCAACTTTTTACTTTCCTCATTTATTTTCTGCTTTGCCATCTCCCAACCTGTATGGGTGGGGTCCATTTAACCATTTCTGTGTTTTGTCACATTCCATTAGAACGAAGGAACCTGTACAACCATCAGTAACCACGGCACATTCTCCAGTCATCTTCAGGGATAAGGGAAATGACAGGCAGCAAAGCAGGAAGAAAGAACACAGAAATAAGCAGAACTCAAGCTGAATGGAAATTAAACTTCCCTTGCTGATATTACTCACACATGTTATCTTTCATTCAGAGCCATACATTTACAGAAGCAAATTCAATTAACTGGAAATGTATACAGGAAATTATACTACAAATGCCGATTTTACCTTCATTTGTAAAATGCTGAAGAAAAATATTACTACTGAATGGGGGAGGTGGATAGAATATCAGCACATTAACACAGAATATGCAATTTCTTTTCTAAGCAGTATTAGGATAGAAATAAATTTATTCCATGAGGATACAATTAGAATGTTAAGGGGTCTCTGGGTATTGTCCAATTGTAATCGGTTTGCAGATTGCTAAACTATTAGAGACTCTGAAGATATTCTCCTTGGTGATAAGACAGCATCCTCTGTTAAAACAATGATAATTTTTATCTATACTTGTCTCTCAGTAAACTAGACAGGCTATTGATTTACGCTGGACATCCAAATACCCAAACAACAATGAATGGTGACTAGATTCAGTCATCAAAAGAAGGCAAAGACAGATGATTTACTCAGCTGATCAGCAATCAATCCATGAAGTAGAAATAATTCATAAAACCTCTGGAATGAACATTTTTAAGTTTCCTACCTTTACTGAATCTTCTCAGAAACAGGGTGAATAATATTTAATCAGTAGCTGCAAAAATAAATAGATAAAGGAGAGAGAGATTTGATACTACTCGGCAACGTAAGACATATGAGCTCTCAAAATACAATTCTGCTTGGGAAAAATGAAACCACTACACCTAATATCTGAACTTACATGCATTACATACCCAAGAATTATGTCTCACAGGTATAAACAAAGGTGTTTTTCCTTTCCAAGGCACTAGAGAAGAAAAACATTTCACTTAGTAATTTATAAAATATATGTGGGCCTAACACTTTAGAGCACTTTAAAACTGGGAGGTATTCTTACTTCATAAAGTCAAGACACAGCAGAAAGCAGGTGCGCTTGCAATGCAAAAAGCATTCTTTTAGCCAAAACAGTGAGCTACATTAGAATTGTCTCTGCATTGCATGGAAAAATCAGTGAACCTAATCAAGAGAGGATATCAGAGTTTTTTTAATTGAATCTAGAGTCCCACCCCCACAGTCTTCTCATCAATATTCCTCAATGCTTCCTCTTGCCCAATTACAAAAGACCAGATAACCCTGTGACTGATGGGTGAGACATACAAGCTTATTTTTCCCTGTTAAATGGAGTTAATATACCCAAGGAAGCTATTGCAATTACTGTCTAAATGGAAAAGGGTTAAATGTAGAATTTAATGAAACAGGATTTAACAACGTTCCCAACTTCAACAGCAAGCAAACAGGCAATTTCTGAGGAAAACATGCTAGAGAAGGCAAATCTTATGAAAGATAATGTGAGACAACATTTATATTATTTCAGGGTTGTAAAAAAAATTAAATAAACTCTAACCCTGAGCAATAGTTCACATGCAGTGGTCAGTCCATTATTAAGACAAGTACAGACCAGAAAGGTCTGCTAGCCCCTCTGCTGCACCAGGACCCCTCGTGCCTCTGGCCCACCTGTGGCTGCCTCCACCAAGCCTGCCTTTCTCAAGTCCTCTGGGAAGTCACACGCCCTGCTTTCTTCATTCCCAGTTTCTTGGTTTGTCTCCTTCAAGATGCCATTCCCAGCTTTTATACACTACTATTGAACTTTCAAAACCATTAAATTTCTAAGGGCTTACATTTTCAATAAATATTTTCCAAGTTAAAAAAATAAATATAGGGGGAGATATTGCTAATAGTTTGTGGACTGCAATTTTTTAAACATATTAAAAGTTCTGCATCAGGCCATTTTTTGCCCTCACAATAGATACTAGCTACCATGCTTCAGCTAGGTTGGCCTGTTTACTAATGAGGCAATTTCCACAGTATGAATGTTAACACACATGCACTTCACACCACATTATGATGCATGAGTAAGTGTAGAATAATTACAAAGTTGATGCATCCCGTTTCCCAAATTGGGGTGTAAACTTGAAAGAGAAACTACTCTAGGTGCTTTCTTTGTAGCAAAGAGCTGTCTTTGTATTCTCTCCTCAGGGAGCCCTAGGTTTACGTATTTGCTGGCCAATCAGGCTGGACCCACCCTGAGATTGGTTTCCTGCCAAAGAAACTTGGGACAAAAGGTTGCGTTGCATTGAGATCACTGGTCTCTGGCAAACTCACTCCTAGAACTGAAATCTCAACATCCAGATTACTGTTCTTCCTAGTAACTCTCAGTTTCTAAAACTGGCTCTTTGTCGGCCGGGCGCGGTGGCTCACGCTTGTAATCCCAGCACTTTGGGAGGCCGAGGCGGGCGGATCACGAGGTTAGGAGATCGAGACCACGGTGAAACCCCGTCTCTACTAAAAATACAAAAAATTAGCCGGGCGTGGTGGCGGGTGCCTGCAGTCCCAGCTACTCGGAGAGGCTGAGGCAGGAGAATGGCGTGAACCCGGGAGGCGGAGCTTGCAGTGAGCCGAGATTGTGCCACTGCACTCCAGCCTGGGCGACAGAGCGAGACTCCATCTCAAAAAAATAAAAATAAAAATAAATAAAAAATAAAAAAAAAACTGGCTCTTTGTCATCTTTTATTACTGACCAGGAACCAAATATCTGGGTTCTTGTTCCAGCTCTGCTACTATCCAGCTACATTAACTTGGGTAAATCACTTCCATTTCTTTCGACTCCTTCAACTACAATATGCTTAAACTTATTCATCTATGAAAATCACATGAACCCCAATTTTCATTTTAATGTGTAGCAATCTTCTAACATGAAAGCATCAACACCCTAAAGACAGTTATGAAGCACTTAACACCAAAGTTCTAAGACTCCCATCACAATGCAACACGTCTGAGCTGATCGCAGGAGCCAAAATCAGTGCCTACTTCACAATGTCGCTGCTGTGGTGAAGGTAAAACCAAGGAATGAATGCAAAACATTTAGCTCAATGTTGGGCATTTAGTAAAGCACTCAATAAATACTAGCTATTATTATTATTTATAATATTGAAACATAATTGAACCTAGGTCCCTAGATTTTCATTAAAAACTACAATTTCAATGTAAATAAGTTGACAGAACTCAGTCTATTCATAAATTCCCTAAAAAAAAAGAAATGATGCATTCACTTGTTGGCCACTAACCAAACATAATCACAGAAAGCATATCCCAGCAACCTAGAATTTCCATATTTAATTTTGTGTGATTCTCTCATCTTTGAGCTAAATCTTGTTTGTTTCCTGCTTAAAAACAATCTTAACATAATTCTGAATAGAGCCACCTACCAATAAAATGAAAAGTTATTCATTCTATTAAAATGGTTTTATTGATGTAGCAAATTATTCTTTCCTCTAAACTTCATTTCCTAATTTGTATTTGATAATTAATTTGTATTCAAAAGAAACTTCAACAGTTAAATCTTTAATTTTCCCTATCTCGTCTGTGCACCTGAACATTTCCCTTATCTCATTTCTCCTCTGAATCAAGAACTGCAAAACAGCACCTTCTGTAGCTCTGTCCTCATCTTCAAGCTCCCAGTCTCTTCTCTGACCACTCCATCTCTACCTCTGGGCCCCCAGTCCTTTTATGAAGCTACTGGAGAGATCTACTTACTCCACAGCAACCACAGTCCTTTAGAACTAAACTACTTTTGGTTGCCTTATAAAAACGATTGGGGTGAAAGATGTTTGATGGATACCACTCTCCCTTCTGATTTGCTTAAGGGAGGATTATTCTGTACCACTTCTATGTCCCAGACACTAAACTTTAGCATCAGAACATTAGTAAACATTACTCCTCAGAGGTGTCTCCCCTGGCCATCCCATCTGTAGCCCCTATTCTTTATCGCAGCACACCAATTCCTTGACAGCACTTATCACAGCATGTGTTTATTTAATGTCTGCTTCCTTCCCTAATCTGTAATCCCCATGAGAGCAAGGACTTTATCTGATTCATTTAACAATGGAGGCTGAATGTCTGGTACAGTGTTTCTTAAAACACAAGTATTCAATATATAATTGTTGAACAATGAATTCTGGGACACGTATGCGGTTCAGCACTATGCCAGGCTCTAAGGAAAAAAGTAATAGAGAACTTACAACTTTATTGAAGAAACAAGACACACTAGCTAGATAAAAATGCACACTATCAAAAGGTATGGTATAGATTCCAAGCACCTAGGAAGAAAGAGACAAATGAATGAACATAGCCAACAGAGGATACATGGAGAAAGCCAGACTTATGCTGGACTTTGGTGGAGAAATTAAATTAGGGCTTGAGAAGAGTTCAGATGGCCTTGCACAGTGAGAGGAGGCTGACAAAGCAGATGCCAAGGAAGGAGAGGTGAATCACCCTGGCCCATCTGGAAATGACACATGTGAGACTCATGCTGCTGAACAGAGAGCAAGCTGGGCAGCATGGCAACAGATTATGAAGGGCCAGATTAGAAAGAGCCTTGAATGCAACACTGAAGTATTTACATCTGACATCATCAAAAGGAAACCTCCACAGGTTGAGTATGAAATGTCATGCTGGCACTGTGAGGGGGCTGGCCCAGCAGTTACAGGATCCACCAAGTAAGAAAAGACTGGAGGCCAGGAGACCAACAAAGGTGGAATGGTCACTAAGGTATTGACAAGAGAAAGAAGTAACAAATACTGAAGACTGTGCAAGTTCCCACAACTGCCACCTCTTGGTCAGTAAAAGGGGATAAAAGCAGAAAAGGAGAAATGATGTGATTTTAGTGGGAATAAGAATTAACATGCATCATTTGCATCAGATGAAGGTACACTACCATGCCCTGGGAGATGAGACAACATAGTGCTATTAATGATGAATATTTAAGTCCTTATACCAACTGGTAACACTTAAGACTAGCTAAATGAGGTTGAGGGCAAGAACGAACTACTGAAAATCTATTATGGATCTAGCACAGCTCTGCTCTTTTGAAAGGTTATGGCATCATAGGCTATGATATGAACTACTCCCTACAGACAGAGCTGCGTGGCCTGACAAAGGCATTGACATCCACATAAACAAGGTAAAGATCAAGATGACAGTGATTCAAATGTTCAAGGTTGGTACTTAGTGGGGAGAAGCAATGAGAGCACTTGCCTCAAAGAGAGCAAACAAATTTTTTTCCCTCAAATAAAAAGAGGAACCTAAAGAAAGCTAAATGTAATATTAGTTTATGCCCAAACTCCAAAGACAATTCTCAAAGCCAGGCATATTGTTAAAAGGAAATAAACAGACATACAACATTTAGGCAACTGAATTCTTAAGACCTACTATGAACTAAGAACTGGCAAGAAAAATAAATTAGGAAAATGATGTTATTCTCTCTCAGCTTGCATTAAAGATTGAATTCTATTTCTTAGGCAACATGGATATTTAGGTAGATAAATTGTTTTTTACATCTTTTTCAGAAATAAAGAACAAATTTTAATTATAACTACTTTGTCAAATTTGTTGTTTTAGTCTTGAGTCCTAGGAAAACAGAGCAACCATTTTTAAACAAGTTGCAATAATATAAATAAGCCAAGCTAATGAACTTTTTTAATTTAAATGTTCATTAGTTTGTACCATCTCTTTTTCTGTTGTCAAGGAAATAAACACAAAGAAAACGAGAACAGGAACAGCTAAGAAAGTCATACTTTCATTGACATTTAATCATTCATTCAGTACAAGCACTTATGAAATACTTATTACATTCCTGGCACTATGCAGGGTGATATGATTACAATGAACATCTCCTTTATGCAGCTTACATTCTAGCGTTTGCTTTGACCTCAAAGTTTCAAATAGCCTTCTTGGATGAAGAAGATCCAAGCTGAAAAACCAGTTATATTATGTGCTAGGGCCTGGGGCTTGAAACAATTTAACTTCTTTGCTCCCTCACTTCCTAATCTGTAAAAGGGAAACAATCTTACCCAGTATACAACAATATAATTATGGTAGGCAACAACTAAAATGGCCCCCAATAATCACCACCTCCTCAGATTGATGTCCCTAGGCAATCCCCTCCCCTTAAATGTGGGCTGGACCTAGTGACTTGCTTCAGATGACCAGAACATGGCAAAATTGTAGACTATCACTTCCAACATTAGAAACATACAAAGAAACTGTGACTTGTTTTGCTCACTCCATGGAGAGGTCCACATAGCACAGAACTGAGGGCGTTCTCTGGCCAACAGCCAGTGAGGAACTGAGGCCCTCAGTCCCACAACAGTGGGGAAGTGAATCTTAGCAATAAGTACATGAGTGAGTTAGGAAGTAGGTCTTCCCCCAGCTGAGCTTTCAGATGAGACTGCAGTCCTGGCTTGACACCTAGAGTGTAGTGCTGTGAAAGAGTTGAGGCCAAGGCACCCAGCTAAGCCACATCCAGATTCCTGATCACCAGAAACCAGCAGATAATGCTGTTTAAAGCTGCTACATTTTGGAGGAATTTGTCACACAGCAATAAAGTAATCCATCTTTTATCCATTGTCATCTAGTATATCTGAAATTTATCCAATTAAGTTGCCAATGGTAACAATCACTATTGGTTGCTGTCCCAAATTAGAAGTGAATTAAAAACTATCAAAAAAGGAATTTTAACAAATTTTATGAAGATATCAATGCTACTTAAGACACACAAAGTTAAAACATGGGAGAAAAAGACTGGGTATATAATATCAGACAAAGGTCCTCAGGGGAAAAAGTATTAAAAAATCAAATGATAAAGTAGCAATCTACTAGGAAATGACAATCTGCATCTATAATTCCTGAGAAAGCCTCACAACATGGAGAGTAAAAATTCAGACTTCATTTTTTACCCCTAAATCTTTCCTGAATAGCAGCTATTACACTGTATGAGACATACTTTTTTCAAAAAAAAAAGATAATCAAATCTGCTAACAGAACTTATAGCCATGGGTACTCCCACAGCAGTATGATTTAAACACTTCAAAGATGGGATTAAGTGCAGTTAACATAATATAGATTTTGCTCTACTATGTGACACAGCAAGTATGTGAGTGATTCACTGAATCACTGGCCCCAATTCTTCACCCTCCATGTAGCCACACCCTTTGCCATGGGACTGCAGTTCCTCCTCCTAGAGTCAGAGTGTGCTTGCCCATCCAATTACTTTGAGCTCTGCCATGAGACTTGTTTTGATCAATGGGATATGAACAGAAGTGACAATGTGCCAGTCTGGAGCCTAGGTTTTACCGCATGTATTTGGGTTAACCCAGTGATGTATTAGAATACTGATGTATTAAGTGGAGTATTCCATGTTATATATTTGTGTTAACCCAGTGATGTTCTGGAGTACTGCTGTATTAGCGTATTTCATGTGTGTATTTGGGCTAACCCACTGATGTACTGGAGCCAGTTTGCACCAGCTCATGATGCTGATTAAATTTTCAGGAACTTACAGTTGGCTAAACATACTAATAAAAATTACAGTAGCTTAGAATTATAGCAAAACAATGATACTCAAAATTCATAACTTATTTTACTACATTTTACTATTACTTATGCTTTTGAGGTTGTCTATTTTAGCTGTATGATGAAAAATATTATACAATGATATGCTGCTGTGCTGTTCTTTCCAGTGATGTCATATCGGTGGCTTGAAATTGGCTGTGGTGGGAGTATTTGCTCCACAGAAATGGGCAAATGCTACAAATCAGGCTGTATCTTTTCTTCCATAGAACCAGGTAGGCTTCTATCACCACGAGAAATGCTTCCTAGTAGTCTCTGCTCTTTCATCCTGGGGCACCTGAGAAGGATCATATTCATACATGCCAAGCCAGAGCACGGAGACAAGTTTGGCCAGACCACAGCTTGAAGCAGAGCCACCAGCCAAGCTGAGCCTAGATCTGTCAGTCCATATCCAACTAGCAGGACCATGAGTCTGAGAATAAATGTTTATTGAATAGGCTGACTTAGGGGACGGAGTTATTCACGTTATTGTGGCAATGGTTGACTGAAATATGTGGTCCAAGTTGGAGCATGGTCAATTAGCCTATAAGAAGTGGTTAGACTGCCATTTGAAAAAAAAAAAAAAAAAAAAAAAGGTGAATTGGTATAGGCCCTGAAAGTGAGAAGCCAATGGGCAATCACTGAGAAATTGATAAAATGTCATGCCCCAAATAGCACAGTGTACGAGATGGCAGTATTGACTAACTGATCTCGAACTCCTGGGCTCCTGCAATCCACCCACCTCAGACTCCCAAAGTGCTGGGATTATAGCAGACACTGTGGATTCAGAGTGAAAGAGGGAGTGCTTATAGTCAAGGTCCTTACAGAGGAGTGAGAAACAGTCATTACAGAGGCCAGTATGGTCCAGAGTGCTAAGAGGCAGCAGAAAGAACAAAGGCAGGGTGTTACAGAAGCACACAGGAGAGGATGTGACCCAGTTCATGAGACCAGGGAAGTCCTCCCCGGTGGAAATGATCTCTGAGCAGAGAATGCTCCAATAGTTCAATTAAAATAACTAAAGGCTAAAACATGAAGAGCTACTATAATGAAAAGAAGAGATAAGACATGGGCTGGACTTGACAGATGATTCGATCAAAGGCATCACAGATGGCTGTGAACACCAAAAGGGTAAGGGTATAGCCCACTTCTGCTCCTCCACATCAAGTGGAGGCCACTCGTAGAAGACTCCTGTGCATCTACTTACCAGAAGAGACACGCACAGAACCTGGCCCAACACATGTGTTCAGGCACTGATTACACAATTGTTCTTACCTCTCATTTGATGTTTTATCCATTTACCTGACAGACAATCCTGAGTATGTCAGAGTAACAAAACTCAACAGCTCAAATTTGGCCCATATTTAATAAGAGGATTTATACACAAGTACTCTCTACAAGTGGCAAGACAACCAAGTTGATTGATGCAGTGTTAGGGCAATGGCTTCCATGAAACACTTAACCACAAAAGCCAAAATACTCTAAACTCCCAACCAAGGGAGAGAACACAGGCATTTGGAGACCACCACATTCTTTATATACTTTTTGAAATCTAAAGCATACACCTATTACTTATACTTCTGAAGGTATGTCCAGACACCCAGTTAAGCAATTCTAAGTAGAAAAATGAAATTTAAAGGTTTTTAAATTTTAAATATTTTTAATTTAAACAGCCCCAATTCATACTGAATGGTCATAAACATAAAACATCAAGACTTACTATTAAGATTTTTACTTCAAGAACTAATTCTACAAGTATGACTACCCTGCAAATAATGTAAAAACCAACTTCATTTTGGCAGCACTGGTAAATCAAGCATACTAAAGTCATTCTACCAGATGACAATCCAAATATTGAAACACAGAAGAAAAATAAAATATTTGACAAAGCTTTCATTTAGAAACATCTCAGGACACAGTTCAATCGAGCACCAATCTATTCTTTTGAGATTGTTAGTCTGCAATGAAATATTAAAATTAATAAGGCCATTTTCTTTGGAGTCTTGGGTAAAAAACTCAATAGGAATGCCAAGACAAAACAGAATAATTTCGTTTAAGAAAAAAAAAGTCACCAAGCCATTACTGTCTTTCTCTGCTACCGTTAAATATACACCTAAGGCATTTCCAGTATAAAAACCAAAATATAAATTATGGAAGAGACGTAACACAGGTGCCCTGTTTTATTTTCCTGCTTCTGCTGAACTTCACTCTTGAGCATCCTGTTCATTTGATTCTTTTTTCACCAAATATTTTTCTGCTCAGCTCCTTCTTTGCCATGCCAAGTTAAACTTTCCCAAATCTCCTTGTTCTAATCATAGCACAGAAAACTCCAGTAAAAATAACTGAGTAAAGCTTCCCTAAAATGACTGGTATCTATAGCAAAAAACAGCTTCAGAATTGTGATTTTTTTTTTTATATTATGGCCTAAATTACATTGCCACAAAACCTGAAAATAAAGAGGAAATACTAAATCTCTCTCTCTCTCTCTCTCTCTCTCTCTCTCTCCCTCACACACACACACACACACACACACACACACACACACACACACACACACAGGCCTACATTAACCACTCAAATGAAGTCAGAAATTTCCCTCAAGTTGTAGAACATCAATAATGTAAATGACTTATCAGAAGTAATTAAAGTACAGATAGTTAGAATTAGGTTCAATTCCCACCTTTCCCTCTACATTTCTAAAATTCGACTAAAAAACCCAGATATTTTCCTTTATGTTTAAGCCAATAAAGAGTAGAGGCATGAAAAGTGAAAGGTATAGTAAATTCTCAAGAAGCATTTATGGCCCACCAGTGGCAAAAGAGGCAGGAGCTTGCCAGGTGTGAGTATATAATTGAGCATTTACTTCCTGTGCTATGTTCAGGAGCCGGGAATCCCACATCACTCCCACACCACAGGAATTTTGTTTGATTATACCAATACTAAGTCTTCAATCAAACTACAAACCACTTAATGCCACAGATTATTTAGGACATTTTAACTTTTTTTTCCTTATTTGAAATAATGCAGATAATTCTAGATAAAATTTTTTAGATTTGGTTTATTTATATAAAACACTGGGTAATAACTTTGAACCTTCTGTATACATTATTGACTTTTTATTCAATACCCACTGTCACTTGGTAAAAACAACTTCTTAGATATTTTGCAATGAAAACGAAAAAAAATGTTTTGATGTTGTACTCAAGGACATGGGGTAGTCACTGGGGAATGGGAGGAGAGGTCAATCAGAGGCCAGAATGACTAGTGTTAGAGAGGGCTCTCCTACCCCACCATTTCTTTAAACATTTGAAGATTTGTTTAAGAAGTATAAAATATTTAAATGATGTCCCAATCAGATCCTGGAGCCAAACTTTAGAAAAGCATCCTAAGTGTTTAGGAGAGAATGGGGACATAGGCTACAAAGAGGCAGTTGACTTGGCCAGAAATTCAGTATACAAAGCACTAACATTCGTAACCCCAAATCTTAATCCTATAATATTATGACCAGTTAAGTGTGCTAGGAAAACCAATGGATGTTATATTACATTTGGAAGCAGGGGCATATCTCCAAAAAGGAAATCAACAGGAATGACTTAGACAAACAGCTAAGAAAGACACCTTATTTAAAGGTTATTTTAAGTCATTTAAATTTTCAATCACATTGATAACAATAAGCTTTTAAAGTTATATAGCCCAGCATTACAAAGAAACCTGATGTCTATCTTGAATCTGACATTTGCTTCTGTCAGCGGAGCGGAGCTGCTTGGGGCTACAGCACTCTGGAGTTATTTGCCCTATTCTTACACAGTCATGATAAATGGTTTCATAAAGTGCTCTTGACACATCTGACATCATCACTGAAGCTGAGGAATAAGTGAAACATGAATTAGAGTTAAGTAGGAAGTAGAGGGTACAATGATTTTCTTATATATGGTGTTAAAACAGAATTAAAAACTTAATATCTCTATGAATATTGGTAATAAATGCTATATTCTTCCTTACAATACTAGCTTCCTAGAAAAATTATATTAAGTTTATACCTTATCACTTTTTTTTTATTCCTACATAAACCAAAATGACAAGTAGGGACAGAATGTCACCTTTTTAAGTCTAGCAATTGAAGAGAATTTTTAGCACTTAGAGAAGCTCAAGGCTTCGGTAAGAAGGGTTAAAATCAGAGCCTATAATTGGGATTTAAGATATATGTTGCTATGTTGCTGTCACAGTTCAATTTCTGATGTCTGCCTATAATCAGTGGCATCCCTTATAAATGTTGGGCTCTAAAAACAATGAAAATGATTTATCATGAAACATTTTTTAAAATATATCCATTAATAATGATTAATAACCAAAATATTCTCTAATCCTGATATCTGACTGAATGGCAAAAAGTGTTCATAACATTTACCTACTGCATGTTGTAGCATGGATGACTATGAAATGGGGGAGGGGGAATTTGACTACAAAAAAATCTCATTGTTTCAATTATTGGCAAATGCCCTATAATTTCTTATCCTCTCAATCTCAATTCCAGAACATTTTAACCTATTATAGTAAAATCAGAACATTAGCAATATAGAACAAAAGACAACTATTTTAAGTCTTATGTGAAGAAAATATTTCTGTCTAAAACATTTTAAAACCAAAGATGGAAAAAATTTCAAATCTGGGAAGAATGTTCCATATATGAGAAAAGGAGGAAAAGGAAAGAAAGGTGGAACGGATTACAATTTGAAGGACAAAAAGTTTTCAGCATTTGAAAAGTGAAAAGTAAAATTGTAAATGCTGCAGTTCAAACTTTTTTATAATAAAAGTACATAGCTTTAAACGTAATTTACCTTTACTTTTTTAATAATAAAGGGGCTGCTAAACAAATACTATGTGTGGTTTCAAGATATTTAAGTGGTTGGGAGAAAAAAATGTGTTAAAGTCCCTCTATATGTAGACATTTGCTAAATTAATTAAAGTGTAAAATACCTTCTCTATGTTCCACTGGTTGAGAATGGTCAACACATGTACTTGAAAATAAAAGTGAAAGAAATATTCCACAACTTTCAACTTTCTAACACCACTACTACTTCCCCAAAGCCCCAGCTGAGTTTTTAATCATATTATTCAAATAACATTGGCCTAGGCATCGTCTTTGCACTTCATTCTGAGAAATAACTGGAATAACTTTTTCCCCATCCACTTCACAGTCTTCAAGAACGAAATTTATAATGCCACGTTTTAGATAACTGTCTATAAGAATCAGTGTGCCTATACAAACAACAGACAGAGTAACAGAAACTTAGATCATAATCTAGAGTTGTCCAGTGACTCAGAAAAATGACTTGAAGTACAGCTCTTCATCCTTCTGGGCCTTAGTTTTATCATCTGCAAAATGAAAGAGTTTGGTTTAGAGTGGTTCTAATCTTTCCTGGGCACAGATGCCGTTATTTCGATTAAAGACTCAGTGTCTCCCCTCCCCATCCCACCTTCAGAAAGAAACAGACACACGCTCAACACTTTCTATTTGACTCTGGGCACACAGACCAGTTCCCTCAACCTCCAAGCCCCCACCCCCAAGAAGCTCATCCACTGACCCCACCTCTAATCCTTCTAGTGGAATATTCATAAGGTTCCACTTAGTTCTGATACTCTAATACTGTCACCAGGGTATTATCCCTTGATAAATTACCTCCCAAAATTAAAAGACTGGGCCATACTCACCACAGTCAGAGTCTGGCAATGACAATGGACAAGTACATTTCAAAGACCTAAGAATATCCTATACGTGACATCTTATCTAATTTCCATTTACAAAAAAAAAAAAACCTACTTCAAATGTAGCTGTCCAAAACAAAGAATCATAACTTATCAGAACTGTGCCCTCATGGTCATCTCTTCCAGAACCCTATTTGGGAGACTGTATAGTGTCAGTTTGGATTCCAGCTTCTTTAGGCTTGACCATTCCTACTTGTATCCTTTGGAGGCCAACCATACCGGATGGAATACTACCATTCTGGAACAATAATAATTCCACAAGGTGTAGGTACCTGTCTCAGGGAAATTCAATCTCTAAGCTGAGCCAAAGATATTTCTCTCTCAGTAAGTTGAATGAAGAAACAAAGCAACTAGAGAAAAATGGTGGGAATGTATGAACAAAAGTTACCTAAAGCACAGACTGATTGGCACAGTAAGCTTTTGTAATCAGCATTTTCATCCTTTCCTCTGCCTAAATGCAAACTGGCCATAAAGCCAACAATCTCCTAAATATCCCTTGAATATAATCCCCAGAGAAATGAAGGTCTGGTAAGTAAATCCCTATTAAATAAAGCTGTTGGCTACTATTCCAAGAATTTAAGATTTGACAAGCTATGGATATTGTTCATACATACATCTAGTAGGATCTTAATTTTCCTTCTAAATCTGAAAAAAAAAATCAAGTCAAACTGGACTTTTCTCCAACAGTTTACTGACTACTGAAATACAGGAGGTACTAACAATCTAAGAACACAGATTTTTTTTTTAAAGCTTACAGATGAACACTTTTATTTATAAGAGGACTCTAGAATATAGGACACATTATTAACTCATATAGCCAATAACGACTAATATAACTCTTGGTCAAAATTCATTTTATACTTCTGAAGGCTATTTGGGTCACCCAAATGTAATTTAAAGAAAAAAAAAAAAAAAAACAAGATATTGCTCTTCTTTCCTGCTCAAGAAATCCCTTAGAATCAGAAACATCGGCAACAATTTCGGAATGCAAATGGAAAACTTAATCATGACAAACAAAATGAATACAGTCTAATTTTTCAGAGGTAGATTGAACCAAGAGGAGTATGATGTTTAAAAAAAAAGAAACTCACTTTGACTAGCAAAACAAAAAGCATGTCAAAAGGGAAAATCTGGCAAAGAAAAAAACAGCTGAAACCAAAGAGAAATGTAAACATACAGCCTGAGGCCTGGTCTGAAGGCGATGCAATATGGGGTATCTGTCCTCTGCACAACAATATATTACTGAAAACCACTCTCACTAAAATCCTCTCAAATATCCATTTTGTTTACTTTCAGTTTTAAACTGTGGCTCTTTTTAATTCTTTTTGCTACCTTGAACTTACATGTGACAGTAATGCTGAAAAACAAAATTTTTTAAACAGAAGACAAATGTGGGCATTATAATATATAGTCTCTTTCATATCACAGGGACACAGCAATAGCTTTAACAGATATTACTGAGCTTCAACTCAATAATAAGGGAAGCTCTGCACAGATTTCCTGAAGTCAGCACTCCTGGAAGTCCAAATAGTCCCTCCTTCTGAGAAAATATGGTTCCCGACATTTTATGGGAAGCAAACACAAACATATCAAGTAGATTTTTTCTAAGTCTATCCTGCAAGTAGTTTATGTTTAATTCTATAATGTCAGATAACTGACAAGCAAAAAACATTTCTACCCTAGAATACAGATCTTAGCGTGTCAGCCATATATGTTTTTTAAACAATCATTCAGTCCATTGAAAGAGAAATTAAATGGCCCATGTTCTGAAATTCATATTTACATGATGGTTTATGTTCAAAAGGTATGGTTCAATTTAGACTAATGGCATGGCACCCCTTCTTCCGAGCTTTACAGCCATATAAGAAATAACATAGAAACCACAGCAAATAACACTCCAAGGTATTATTAACATCGCACCGATCCTAAACTCCCAGAGGAAAAACACCAGGTGTTATAAGACAGTGCAATACACAATTCAGAACCAATATTTGACAAAATGCTCAGCCACCAATTTTGTTTGAATAGTCTCGGAACTGAGTATTCTCAGTGTGTATAATCATGAGTAATAACATCATAATTATATCTAGCTATTCTTGATAGGGGTGAGAATAAGAGTCACTTTTAAAAGAAACAACTTCAAGTAGAGAAATCCAGCTTCCATTATAAACCTGCAGTCATTCTTGTTTCCTCTGTCCTTGCCCACTTCCCCAGACATCATATCATCAAGTTTCTGTACATCTCTCTAAAAGATAACTCTTTTTAAACATAACCACAATATCATTATCACACCTAAAAAAATGAATAGTAATTCCTTAATATCAAATATCTAGTCATTGTCCAATTTCCCTAATTGTCTGAAGACCAACAGATGTTGGTCTGTTTGAACCAAGATGAAAATAATGTTCATATATTACAATTGATACACTTTTTTATAATGTTGAGGTTCCTCCATGTTCTCATCATTTTTTATTTGAAGAAACTCTATAATTTGTCCTATGCACAGTTTCCCCGGTTCAGATTTTTCTGACTGCATCCACATGGTATCATTAAACATGTTCCCCTTTCCACTACATTTCTTATAAACTGGCAGTTAGATCCAGAGACTTGAACAGAATTAGGTTCAATTTTTTTCAAGAATATATCCTAGGTGGTGCTGTCTACTTCCATCAGGAAATACATAATGTCTAGTTGTCTCTGTGTGATACTAGAAGTTATTAATGATCATTGCCTAAATCCATTATTTTATTAGGGTGTGCAAAACGGTAATATTCTAAATGTATCAATTCTTCATTTATTAGCTAAAATACTTCTATAAAGAGAAAATTATTAATTATTCATGATCCTGAGGTGCAATTCCGATTGGAAAGGCAGACTGGTTATTTTTTCCTATTTATCATTTTCGAAGTAACAAGCCAATCCTTCAAAGGTGACTAGGTTGTTTTGGTATAATTTTGAAGTTATAGATTTTAATATATTGAATGTGTTTCAACCCTCTATAGTTGTTATTTTTATTGATCTCCAAACTGTCACATTTATAACTAATGAGAGATTCCTGAATCCTTTTGAGTACAACCTCACTAGTCTTTTCACAGCTTGTTTTCTGGTTTGACAAGCTGTTTCTGACTCATCATTTATATTTTCCACGCCAGACCTAGAATCAGCCATTTCTCCCAGAAAGCCTAGTTCCTCTTGCTGGGAAGTAATATTTACAGACCGCAATCTGAGCACTAGGGATGCTCACTGCCACCGGACTGAACATTATTTCTAAGCCTTTTTAGTGGAGGAACAAGAAAATACATTTTTAAAATATATCATGAGAACAGGTGCAGTGGCTCACGCCTGTAATCCCAGCACTTTGGGAGGCCGAGGCAGGCAGATCATTTGAGGCCAGGAGTTCAAGACCAGCTAGCCAACATAGTGAAATCCTGTCTCTACTAAAAATAAAATACAAAAAATTGGCCAGGCACAGTAGCACATGCTCATAGTCCCAGCTACTCAGGAGGCTGAGGCACAAGAATTGCTTGTACCCAGGAGGCAAAGGTTGCAATGAGCTGAGATCATACCACCGCACTTCAGCCTGGGTGAGAGAGTGAGACCCTGTCTCAAAAAATAAAAAATAAATAATGAGCACACCATATATCTGGTAAGAGGTGAACATCCAAAATTAAGTCCACTGACTGAATATATGAAAAACTCAGGCAACTCAATGCCAAAAGAACTGAATAATCCAATTTAACAATGGGCGAAGGACCTAAAGAGACATTTCTCAAAAGAGGAAATTCAAATGGCTAACAGGTGCTCAAACTCTCTAATAATCAGGAAAATGTAAATCAAAACCACAATGAGATACCATCTTACACGTTAGGATGACTATTACCAGAAAGACCAAGAGACAACAGCTGGAGAGGGTGTAGGGAAAAGGGAACCCTGGTACATTGCCAATGGACTGTAAAGTACAGCCACTATGAAAAACAGTATGAGAGTTCCTCAAAAAATTAAACATAGAATGACCATATGGTCCAGCAATCTCCTTTCTAGGTACACACCCAAAGGGAATGAAATCAGCACCTCACAGAGATATTGTCAATCCCACGTTCATGGCAGCATTATTCACAATAGCCAATATATGGAAATAACCTGAGTGTTCATCAACAGACGACTGGATAAAGAAATTGTGGGCCGGGCGTGGTGGCTCATGCCTGTAATCCCAGCACTTTGGGAGGCCAAGGCGGGCGGATCACAAGGTCAGGAGATCGAGACCATCCTAGCTAACACAGTGAAACCCTGTCTCTACTAAATATACAAAAAAATTAGCTGGGCGTGGTGGCAGGTGCCTGTAGTCCCAGCTACTCGGGAGGCTGAGGCAGGAGAATGGCACGAACCCAGGAGGCAGAGCCTGCAGTGAGCCGAGACTGTGCCACTGCACTGCAGCCTGGGCAACAGAGTGACACTCCGTCTCAAAAAAAAAAAAAAAAAAAAAAGAAAAAAATTGTGAGATATCCATCTATCTACACAAATAGTGGAATATTAGTCCTCAAGAAAGAGATCCTGCCATTTGTGACAATATGGATAAACCAGGAGGACGTTTTGCTAAATGAAGAAAGCCAGACACAGGATGAAAAATACATTATCTCATATGTGGAATCTAAAAATAGTTGCTGTACACATAGAAAAAGGAAGCAGAATAGAGGTAGGGGGGATGGGGAGATGTAGGTCAAAGGATACAAAGTTGCAGTTTTGTAGGATGAATTAGTCTAAAGATCAAATGTACAGCATGGGGACTATAATCATATTGTATTATATATTGGAAATTTGTTGAGAATAGTGTTTAGTGCTCTTACCACACACAAAAAAGGTAACCATGTGAGATGATAGATATATCAATTGGCTTCACTGTACAAATCATTTCACTATTAATATAAAAACACGTCGTGCTTTAAATATATACAACAAAAATTTTAAAATAAAAATAAATCATGAATTCATACTGATAATACTGATTTAAATTCAAGATTACAAGGTTCTCACTTAGCTTTAACCTTACATTTTTATCTCTTTTCAGAAACACATCAAAAATCCCAGTTCTGAACACCAAAATAGTTCATTTGTTTTATCCCACATACACACATAACAGTCTCAGAATAGTGAAACACTATTATCAACAATATGATTATTAAAAGCATTTGAAACATTTTGGGGCTGTTTTTTGTCCTTAGGCATATACTAAAACACCATGCTTCAAGTCATTTGATACAGTTTCACCAAACATAGTTACACCACTTTCTCAATATAATTATGTGCATTTGTTACATGTTGCTTTCGAAGGATTAAGTCTTAATTTTGCTTTACAATTATGTAAAACACTTAATTCCAAAAATCAAATGTACAAAACATGGTGTGTGTTTCCTCGTCTACGTTTCCTTCTCCAACTAATTTTTTGTCGTTGTCCAGTTTTCTGTTCCTTCTTAAAACACACACACACACACACACACACACACACACACAAGCTGCCTCTCAGTACTAATCAACACACTGACCACTTCCTCCTTGAAATACTCTCCTCTCTTGGTTCCCATGACATCATTCCATCTAGGTTTTTCCTCAGTTCCCTGGTTTTTCCTTCTTACCTCTCCTAATTGTTCCCTTCTTCCAAACCCCTACCTATTAGACTTCCTCAGGATTAAGCCAAGAGCCATTCTCTTCTCTCTATACAATTCGTCAATTCCTATGCCATTAAATATCATCTACATGCTGTCTGAGCTTCCAACTCAAGTACCCAATCATCCACTAAACTTTGGTACTTAGGGATCTAATAACTATCCCAAACTTAACACGTACAAAACAGAACCCTTAACCACTGCTTTTCCCCCAAAAGTGTTCTTCGTTTCCCCCATCTCAGTAAATGGCACCCAATTACACCAAAAACCCAAGCATCATCCTTGAAACTTTTGAGCACCGACAGGACATCACAAGTAGAAAATCCTACACCTAACCTCGCAAGGCAGGCCACAGTACAAGTGTAAGAAAATAACTGCTTATCAGTAGGCATATAGATTCAGAGTCAGGAATGATGGTGATGAGACTGTCCACAGAGATGGCTGGGAGAGTGATACCTTTGCTTTCCAATAGTTCAGTGTCCACAAATTTTGTTTGCTACCCAGAATTATTTAAAGTATGGTATAAATTACCTTCAGGCTATGTGTATAAGGTATATAAGAAACATAAATGAATTTTCTGCTTAGACTTGGGTCCTATTTCTAAGATATCTCATTATGTATATAGAAATATTCGAAAATATTGTTTAAAAATCTAAAACACTGCTGGTCCCAAGCATTTCAGATAAGGGATACTTACCCTACAGAGGTATAATGAGGGGAGAGAGGCATTCTATCATTGACTTACTTAGACTGTCAGCACAGAAAAGGAAGCCAGCTGTTTGTCAGTTTTAATATTGTCCTTAAATTATCTCTAGACCATGCATCTGCATTTTGCCTACACAGAGCAGGGATCACTCCCACCATTCCTGGCTGGGACCACCACTGCCAAGGACCTGCCCAGACTGCCAAAGGAATTCAGGACACAAAGAAGGGTAGGAACCCCTGAGTGGGACCCCGCCTCTACAAAAAATACAAAAAAAAAAAAAAGAAAAAATTACAAAAGACAACAAAGCAGGGTACTGAACCCAGCAGGGCAGATCACGAATGAGACCAGGGTAACATGGTGAGACCCCGCCTCTACAAAAAATACAAAAGTTAGCTGGGTGTGGTGGCATGTGCCTGTGGTACCAGCTACTAAGGAGGTTGAGGTGGGAGGTTCAGATAGTTTGAACCTAGGAAGTCAAGGTTAAAGTCAGCTGTGAGCACGCCACTACACTCCAGCCTGGGAGACGGAGTGAGACCCTGTCTCAAAAGAAAAAAAAAGAAAGAAAAAGAAGATATATCAAAACTTCCTATCTGTAACAGAAGAAAGTTTTAAAATAAAAAAAATAAAATTTTCAAGCTACAAAAAAAAAACTAGAAAATTTCCCCAATATAACAATTTCTAACTTTGATAGGAAGGGATCAATACATCGATACTCTAAAAATATCTGCAGCTCTTACAAATCAGTAAGAGAAAGACTGATTGCCTAATAGAAAAATGTCCAAGGACCCAAGCACATTGGAGGAAAAAAAGCAAGCTACCCACAAACATGAGAAAAATACTAATATACATTATATTACTTTTTTAAAGGATGATGTGACAATACATATCCAACATTTTGAAAACATATCTACTCTTTGTCCCACCAATTTGACTTCCAGGAATTTATCCTAAGGAGAGGATCAAACAGGAATACTTATGTTAAAGTGTAATCAAAGCATGGTTTGCAACTGCAACATTAAAAAAAAGAAGAAGAATGGAAATAATCCTATGCCTAATAGAAAATTAGTTACACTTTAGTATATCTATACAATACAAAATCACTTTTTACAAGTCTAGCTTTTCTAATATGGAAAAATGCTTAAGCGAGGGGAATAAAACTAGATTGCTAAATCATATGCCTTTTATTATTCACAGTTTGGTTTTATAAAAAGCGTATGCATGTACGTAAAGTCTAGAAGGCTACCAATATTTCCACAGTGGCATTATCTCTAGATCATTGGTATATACAGATTTTTTTTATATTTTAAGTTTCTGAGATCTTAACAATAATGACACATTACTTTAATAAAGTATTTACCTTTCAGACAATATAATCTGCATGTTTAAAATGTTCTGGGACATAGAGAAAGATGGAAGCTAACCATCCTCTTAAGCAAGAGAAAGATTTCTAAGGACAATCTCAGCCCTTCTGCAGACACACCTTCAGCTCATCTCCAAGTGGAGGTAGCATGACATTCTTATACCGTATATCCTGGCCATTTGTGCCATACAAAACATACAACACAGGAAAGCTACAGCCCAGGCACAACTGGTAACTGCAATCTCAATGTCATTACCACCAGTGACTTACCAAAAACTGAGTTTAGGGATCATAGCCTACAGGATTATGCAATCTACCTGTTCTTCTCTAATCTGCATCTAGATTAGGCAGATCAGCAGAAAAGCAGTTTGGCCTCATATCTCATTGTTCTAACCACCACCACCAATGAGTATCAACCCTCCCCTCCTCCGTCACATATTTGCTTTTATTGAATTAGCTTCTGTGGTATCCCATCAGCTTATATTGCAAAGCACTGTAATAAACGTGCCTATGAAATTCATCATGTCTACTGTAAGTGTAGGAGATACTTGTTACACTGCCATCTCCTAAAATTACCCCGGGGAGGAATTCCTGCTTGGGCTAAGCATCAGAAGTCAAGGGTGCATCTTCTGATTAAAAGGTCTATATTTGGCCAGGCACGGTGGCTCATGCCTGTAATCCCAGCACTTGGGAGGCAGAGGCAGGCGGATCATGAGGTCAAGAGATCAAGACCATCCTGGCCAACATGGTGAAACCCCATCTCTACTAAAAATACAAAAATTAGCTGGGCATGGTGGCATGTGCCTGTAGTCCCAGCTACTCGGGAGGCTGAGGCAGAAGAATCGCTTGAACCCGGGAGGCGGAGGTTGCAGTGAGCTGAGATCACGCCACTGCACTCTAGCCTGGTGACAGAGCGAGACTGTCTCAAAAAAAAAAAAAAAAAAAAAAAAAAAAAAAAAAAAAAAAAAAAAAAAAAGGTCTATATTTCTCTTACGCAGTGATTTTTAACCTTGGGTGGGGAGTGTGGTCATATATAACCCTGAGAATCTGATTAAAGCTATGACTCCTCCCTCTCCATGTACACAAGCCAGACTTTGCATACAATTTCAGGGAACTCAGAGACATCTCCCCTGTCTCCATGTTAAGAATCCCCAACCTTGGCAGAGGTTGCAGTGAGCCAAGATCACGCCACTGCACTCCAGCTTGGGCAACTCTGTCTCAAAAAAAAGAAAACAAAAAAGAAAAAATCCACAATCTTATGGGTCAAGTTTCTATCTCACAAGTTTCCTTTTCACATGGGCTGCTGGAAAGTTTAGCTTTCAATGTCCACCTTCAACAAACACAGTTTGTTTTGATGCACATGTTGCAACAGTTGCACACATGATTCCAGTTCATATTCCTGTACTAATTTCTGCCCCATTCTTGTTTTTCTAAAGTTTAAATATCCTAGAAAACATTTTTCTGGAACAAAAGCAGGAAGGTAAGTATAAGCAATAAAACAAAACATAATGCTAATTACAAAATCTAGTCATTAGTGTGACGAACCAAATATTTCTGGTTCTCTCCTTTTCCAGTAACATAACAGAATTGCCTGGAACAGGTATCAAGTTCTAGCAAATAAGCTGCAAACAAAACTAACGTGTCATTTCCAGACCAGGACATTTAACCGCTGATAGAAACTTCCCAGAGCTTTCACTCTGGCATGGTTACCAGCAAGGTTGGAAATGGTGGCTGCTCAGGGAGCCTGAGTCCCCTGTGGACCTGTGATATGCAACATAATGCTGTTGTAAGCCAGGAAGATTTGGTGTTCTTTAGGTGTGCAGTATAACCTAGCCTAACAAGAATGATGTACCTGATGTACAACAATGAGACGCTATAGACCTCTGTTCACTTGTGAATGAAGGCCCCAAGCTTTTCAAAGACAAAACTAGGATGGCAGGACCTGCATCCCAGAGGCAGGATTGGGTTTTCTCCACATCTGGCCACATCTGGAGTACTGATGGGGCAGGACCACCAGGGAGCCCTGAAGAGCACTGTCCTAAGAGAAGGAAGCGGAGGGCTCACACTGGGCTTCAGAATATTGGGCCCAGTTGGGCCACACAGAGTAACTGGGGTAGACTGATTCCACTACTCAGGCCCTACCCTGGGCCCAGCCCAACGTCCTCACAACAGCCCCAAGGTTCAGGTAGCTGCAACAAAGTGTAAACAACTTCCATTGCTCATTGCCGAGAAGACCACATGAAATTGGCTTCAACATTCACTGAGTGCCTGTTATGATTATTTGCTCCCTAACATGTCCCAAAAAGCACCTACAGCAGTCCCCAAAAAGTGGGGCATTTTTTTCTATGAGAGAAGAAATCAGCAGGAAAAAGGACTCTTTTAAAATTTAAAAAAGATGAGCACAACACTGAATTTAATTTTTTTAAAGAATCAAAACAACAAAAATCCATGATGTGAAGTTCTAGGCACTATAGCGAGGCCTTGTGGCTGTGTGGCCATGGACAACGGGAAGAAGAAACAGGATGAGTTGCATGAAAAACAATGTGCCTAAGAAAAAAACAAACCACGGCTGGGTGCGGTGGCTCACACCTGTAATCCCAGCACTATGGGAGGCCGAGGTAGGTGGATCACCTGAGGTCAGGAGTTCAAGACCAGCCTGATCAACATGGAGAAACCTTGTCTCTACTAAAAATACAAAATTAGCCGGGCATGGTGGCGCATGCCTGTAATCCCAGCTACTCAGGAGGCTGAGGTAGGAGAATCTCTTGAACCCAGGAGGTGGAGGTTGTGGTGAGCCGAGATTGCACCACTGGACTGTAGCCTAGGCAACAAGGGTGAAACTTCGTCCCTAAATAAATAAATAAATGGAAAAGAAGAAAAAAACAAACCAGTTACTCTAGAACAACGCAACTCCTTTCAGCACTGAGAGCAGGGGAAGGTCTCCCCTGTGTCCTCATAACGAGGCAGCTGTGTAACATGATCCTCATGGTAAATAAGGGTTTCACAGGGATTTTTCTCAGGAGTGTGCCACAGTGCAAGCTGACAGCCTTGCACCAAAACATCATTCAGAAGAACCAAGTCTAAAATTAGGTTTTCAGGAATCAGCTGTCTTGTAGGCTGAACTGATCCAGCAACAAATTTTAGCATATACGAAAAAATGAAGATGATAGGCATATATTTAAAAAAATAAATTGAGCAACAAAGGCGGGTAACCTAGTTGGAAAACAAACAAACCTAGCCCCCAGTGAATGCTTTGACAAAGTATTTGAATTCTTGAAACTATCTTTAAAAGTTTTTAATTACTAAAAATCTAACATTCCCAGCAACAGAATCCAATAGGATGCCAGAGGGACTTTGGGAAACCCGTGATATTGCCATACAAATAGACCAACTGACAGGCAAAGAAAGCATGCTGATAAAATATTTTTAGTTAAAAAACATTGGATTGACTGTATAACCTGCAGACAAGTCTCCATAACTGTTACCCTCCCAATCTGGTTAGATCACTGCATGTCTATGAATTCCCAGTTGTACACCCTGTAACATACCTGATGTTTATCTTTCGGGTGCCAGTCAAGTACAAATTCAAATGTTTTACAGCTCATACAACCTGGAGGTGGTAGTGCTGAGGAAACTTTTCCTGAAAAGATGGCTTCTCACCTTTGCAGAAAAGTCATTCAAAGAAATAGCTACAGGCATGACCAGATTGTCTTCAAAAATTAACTTGAAGGTCTTTTCAGACACAAGGGCAAAGGGGCAATGAAGGCCCCAGAATCAGACTCTCAAACTGGGGTATTGGAGCCTCAAGGAGTACATGACTGGTGATGTGAATATGTAAGCCACAGAAGAAAGGTGGTGCGTTTTTCTAAAGCATCCCTTTTACAGTGGTAAGTAGTCGTTTAAATTTAGGATATTTGAATAGACTACCAGAAAATTAACATAAATTACTGGTTAATCAATGAAAAGAAAACAATTCAAACTCATTTGCACTAAATTCACATGGGGGTGTATATTATGTGTATTTGTGTATTTTACCTGTTATTTTAGATTTATCATTCTATTTATATGTCTGTTTTATCTATACAAATATGTATACGTGTATTTTGCCTATCTATATATAAAACACTTCATTTCATACTTATCAACAATTCCTGAATTACATAAGAAAGTCTTCTATATATCGAAGCCAAAATAATTTTTAGTCTTGAAAATATTTTATACTGAGTAGTACCAAGTATCTACATCAGCCATAAAACACACATATATACATACACACGGAGAGCTCACTTTATCAAAAATAACTTAAGCAGTAGAACTTTGTAATGAACTACCTGGATAAACTAGAAATGAGATCTCTAGGTTGCAGACAGTGTGCAGAGGGGTGCACTGTACACAAATGTAGGGGTGAATAATGGCTAATACCCTCCACCTACTAAATAAACACCACATTAGACAAACACTGCCATTCCCATTTCACAGCTGGGATTTTAGCCCAGATGACTTCCCTAAAGCCCCTATTGAATTTCTATTAATAATGTGAATCTCATCATTAGGGCTGGCATTTGAAAAATACTCCCCAGATTTCTACCACTCCAGTAGAGTCACTTTGCAAAAGAACAAATGAAAAACACTAAGGAAATAATTCTACATTACTTCTAACAGCTTTCTTCAGAAGCTGACAACAGTAGAACTATCAATAGCACCATATTCTGAAGTGGTGGGGCTTAGGACTCCAACATATAAATTTTAGGCAATTACAATGTAACCCATGACACCTAGATTTTAAGGATTTTTCCCAGGAAAATAATCCAAAGGAGAAAAATTTTGTGATGTTAAGCGTATCACTGTAATAAAAACTCAAAATCAACTGACGAATAGAACACTCTCAAGCATCTCCCAACACGACAGAGAATAGCTTGTAGGAGCATGGGGGTCTCAAGTCAGACTGCCTGGGTTCAGTTCAAATCCCAGCTCTGACAATTATTAACTGAACAACTCTTGGCAGATTATTTAAATTCTCTTTGGTTTATTTTCCCCTTTGGTAAAATGGGGATGGCAATATCTACTTCATAGGTTCTTTCAAGAATTAAATGAGTACAATAAAATCTCATCACAACACTATATAAAGGGTCTAAGATGTTAAATCATGCAAAATGTAAAATCTTCTTCTTGTGAGGTTATATATAGGGCAAGCTTTTGCTGTTAGCCTGGCTCCAAAACACCCAACAATCACCAAGAGCTTTATGTCCAAAGTTACATTATTTGGGGGTGTTCTTGGGGAGCTTATTGTACACACGAAGTATTACCTAGCACACAAAAGGCATTACGTAATGATTCACTCTCCCAACTGTTTTTCCACTGCCCACTGTGACACTCAGCCCTACTGTGGCTCCTTGCCTTCATGTGTGTATGTGTCTTACCTCCTCAGCAAGACCCAGTACTGAAATAAGAGATTCAGACTTTGAAATAAAAGCATACACAAAACACAGAAACTCCAAATTCCAGAATGTTTTTCATTTAATACCTCATTCCCTGCTTTACGTATAGCAACTCCTTACCCCCTACTTAGAAATTACCATTGAGTGCAGCTTCCTAGGACACAGGTAAAGGACCAGAAGACAACAAACAAAAAGTCAGTTCAGTCCATTTATGGCAACTCATAGATTGTATTTGTTGAAGTCCTTAGGCCTTTACTGACAACCTATTCATTCTTTTTGGTGCACAATTCTAACTCATAATTCTGACTAGCCCACAATACTAACCTGGTTTCCAGATCCATGGCAGATTAGAATCAACAAATTAAAAGAGAAAAAAACATGGAGGCTACTGGAGAAAAACTATAAAAATAACGTATGGGCCAGATCAAGGCTTAAAGTAAAAAATAAAAATAAAAATAAGGTAGATCCCAAACCTCTGTAGTCTGAAGGTGCTCAGAAAAAGGACAAACAGCAGGTTTCCTAATTGCTCCTGAATGCAATGCCTTTATGGCCTAGCACATGTGTCTGTAATTTTATTCCTGAGCCAATGTTAAACAGTTTAATTATCTGGAAATCTACAAGGCACGAGAGATTCAGAGAGATCACTCTATGGAACCACTTCTTTATTTTTAAGTACTAATGTTCTCTGCTGGGATAAGCTAACTGAGAAAACTGAGATAATGAAATAGTGTTTTCTCAAAGAGCTCTAAATAGTCCAAGTTTAACTATACATACTGTGATAAAAACCAGTTAATGAGATTTTCCAGGTGGAACCTTACAGAACCTTTAGAGAAAATAATATTTATAATATGTGAATACTTTGAATTTCAACATAAACTCTAAATTGTTTGTAAATTTGTTTTATAACCTATATTAAACTCCCCTTACAACTCTGTTTATGCTGCCTATAACAAAGTCTCCTTTTCAAGATAGAACAAGGATAAACTTCAGTTTAGATACTACCCAAGTCACCTCCCCCCAAATCACAAAACCCAAAATTGTAACTATTCCCCATTGTATTTAAAGAGTCATAATTTTCCCAAAATGATGAAAACAGGATGCGGAGTTGACATGATAACGCTGCAGAACAAAAGTGATCAAGTTTTAAAGACTTTACTAATTGTCTATAACCAAAAAGTTATGCTTTGATATCACTGCATTCTGATGGCCAGAGTCTGTAACATCCTAGAGCGGTGGTTTTCACCCCTGGTTGCACATCAGAAGCACCTGGGGAACTTTAGCACTACCTAGGCCCCATATCGAGGAATCTGATTTGATTGGTCTAGACAGTGAGACCAAGGATTTTTTTTTTCCAAGTTCCTCTAATGAATCTAATATGCACCCAGTGTTGAGAACCACTCCCTAGTATGGTCCTTTCTTATCTATAAAGATCCGACCTAACATGCTAAAAATTGGTATTAAACCTTTTACCCCATTCTGAAAAAGCCCACCACTCCATCCTTGTTATTTACAAGTTAATAGTTAAGGCAAATATTTCAAAGTTTCAAAATAAAACTATATTCCTACACTTGATCTTAACCAAAAGGCCAAGATGCGATAATAAAACTATATTCCTATTCAAATATGATTAACTACTCATAGACATCTTTCCAGTTGGTTAAAATTATTGAACACTATAACAACTTGTTAATAAGGTGTTTTAATATTAGTCCACAAGTTCCCATTCTTTCATCAGCTCCCAGGAGCCAGAGGCCATGGGCAGACGATTCCTTGTGGCCTGACAATATCTCAGAGTATTCCACTACATTTCGATTTGTACCAATGGAATGGGAGACAGGCAGACAGCAGCTGCTATAAATGTGGTAAAACACACTGAAGCTCCACTTGAAATTCTTTCACTGAGATAAATGGAGATATGTGTGGGCCCAGGTGGAAATGGTTCAAAATCTTAAATATGAAATGCTCTCAGCAATTTGCTAAAACTTGAGCAGAGCAGGACAGCTGGCATCGGAAAGAAAAAGACTTCCAAAGGCAGAGGCCAAGGCACAAGTCCGTCAGGCTCATCACAGAGCTAACTGCACAGGTAACAAATGCAGATCTCCCTGAAAATATGCTCACCTCTTCTAGTTTGCAGTAAAACCACCAGTGTCAAAACCAGAATTTGCAACCAGCCTTCTTCAGGAATGTGGGTGCAAGGAGAACATATTTTATCTGCCAAGTGTGTTTCTTTTATCTAAAGCCTTCCTTGGCTTTCTGTTCCTGGATATTGGTGATTATCAATGCAGGCTCAATTTCCAAAAGACCTCAGCCTGCACGCTCTCTCTCAACTTTCAAAGCACATAAAGATGACCTTAAGTGGACAACACCAGTATCTGCTGTAAAGGTTTTTCTCCAAAAAATGATAACATTGTTTGGGTCCCTAATGTAATCATGCTTTAGCATGATCTCTCAGTGTAAGATATACAATTCTAGGTAACTCTGGACTATCTATTGCAGGGACATTGCTGAGGACACTGTACGTTCACTATTCAACACTTCCTATGTTATGGAAAATTTTATCAGACCTCAATACTAAGAAAAGCTCTGCTTCTCTTAACTGCTTTGCTTTTGCTTTCAGAACACTGAATCACGTAATCATGTTTCCTTCTTTGCCAAGGCTGTTATAATGCTATGAAATCCAGAAGCAAGTTTTGGCCCTCCTCTTCCAGCAAATACATAGGATCTGCTATCATACATTCTTGTATGCTAACTTTGCCATGACTTTCCCCCCGCCCCTCTACCTTTAGTTTTCTCTTTGCTGGGGCAAGTTGATTGAAGGTAAAAAAATAACAATAATAATTTTTCCTTTGCTCCAATTTCCCGATCTATTAATTTTAACCTCTGAGCACAAGTAGAATTCCCTCTATAATCAACAGGAAAGAATTCAACCTGAGTGCGTTAGATGAAATCACTGTAAATAATCAACATGTCATTTTAGCTAAATAGATAAGCAGCATTTTCCCCCTACATCTGTGATCTACTCACAATGACCTTATTTTACAGTTCTGGAGCCTACTTAAAAACAAACAAACAAAAAAAAAGCCAGGCACCATGGCTCATGCTTGTCACTCCAGCACTTTGGAAGGTCAAGGCGGGATGAACGCTTGAACCTAGGAGTTTGAGACCAGCCTAGGCAACATAGTGAAACCCCACCTTCACAAAAAATAAACAGTATTTAGCCAGTGTGGTGGCGTGTGCCTATAGTCCTAGCTACTTGGGAGGCTAGGGTGGGAGGATCACTTGAGCTCAGGAGATTCAAGGCTGCAGGGAGCTATGATTACACCACTGCACTATAGTCTGGGCGACAGAGCAAAACTCTGTCTCTAAAACAAGAAACAACAACAACAACAAAAAACATTTAAAAATCAATTTTAAAAACTTTTAAAAATCAAAGAAAGTTTTGTTTTTAGCAACATAAAATAGCAATTGGTGGGGGTGGGATGGGGGGTAGAACACAGATGGCATTTTGTCCAGAGGAGTTGAAAGGTACTTAATCTGTTCAAACTTCCTGTAAATCTGAAAGAGCATGGTGTGAACCCAATGAAACTGGGGTGACAATATGCAAGATCCCACAGTCACATGACTTAACTGGGAATAAACCAATGAAAATATTCTAAAAGCAGCTTTACAGCTCCCTATTTCAGCTTTTTTTTAACAGATAAACTCTAGTTTTTGCTGGAAGTTTTTTCTTTAATAATACTAAAATGATAATGATCATGATAAATGGTTAGAAGAAAGATGGCAGTTATTAATGCAGGTCACAGATGCCCAAATTGCATATGCTGAGTTTATTTGCAGCCATTGATCTAAAAGTTCTCACATGGACACATCACTCCATCTACAATGTTCTAAACCAAGTCATCTATGACTGCTACCCTGGTGAAGTCTTAATTCTCAGTCTTGCCTTTCAGTAGCATTGAAAATGGTTGATCACATCCTCTTCCTCAAAACATCATTTTATACTCCTTCCAGGACACCACCGTTTTCCTTTTATAAAACCTTTATATGGTTTGGCGTTAACCCACCCAAATCTCATCTTTTAGTTCCCATAATCTCCACGTGTCATCGGAAGGACCTGGTGAGAGGTAATTGAAGAATGGGAGTAGTTATCCCCATGCTGCCTTTCTTGTGATAGTGAGTTCTCACAAGGTCTGATGGCTTTATAAGGGTCTTTTCCCCCTTTTGCTTGGCACTTCTCCTTGCTGCTGCATGTGAAGAACGACATGTTTGCTTCCCCTTCCGCCCAAATTGTAAGTTTCCTAAGGCCTCCCCAGCCTTGCTGAACTGTGAGTCAATTAAGCTGCTTTCCTTTATAAATTACCCAGTCTCACATGTCTTTATTAGCAGCATGAGAACAAACTAATACAAACCTCCTATCTTTGGCCACTTGACCTAGTATCCTTTGCTAGTTGCTTTGTGTCTCCCGACCTGTAAGTCATGAAGTGCCTTGGGCATTGCTAACTATCCCAATGATCCCATTGGTCCCACAGCTTTCCCTACCAGCAGACTCCCCAAAGATCCCTCGCTTGGGTGTCCCTTCCTGACTTCCAGGCTTTTATCCAACTTTTTTCCTCACATCTCCACTTAGGTGTTTGACAGAAATCTCAACCCTCACCCCTTGAAAGGATTTTATACCTTTTATACCTTACAGCATGGCATTTTCAGCACTGACACATAACTCTCTAATAAGATAAAGGTAAGACTAAAGCATTTGTCTTATGAGATACAGGAAACACTGCTTACAGTCTTTAAATCATTACTGCACTTTAACTGTCACAAATTTGCTATGCATTTGGGAAACAATTTGCAAATGTTCTAGCTGAGAATTTACAGAACATTTTAAGCAGATATTACTGTCCCAAATTGCTTATTGGTGCTGTATTTTACATGTTACTTAAATGTACTAACAGTGCAGCCAAAGAGTATTGCACCTTCTCCAAGATATACAGTGAGAACCATCAGTAGTGCACGGAACCCATGATTTTTCTTTAACAGCTCTATTTAGATATTGTGAACACGAAAACTGTATTTAAGGGGTACAACTTGATGCTTTGGAAAACATACACATTGTGAAATGCATCTCTATTACCTCTACAGTTACCATTTGTGCACGTGTGTATATGAGAAGATTTAAGATCTACCCTTTTAGCAAATTCTAAGTATATAATACAATATTATCAACATGCTGTACATTAGATCTTCAGAACTTCATCTACCATAAATGAAACTTTGTACCCTTTGACTAATATCATCCCATAACAACTCCCCTCTCTGCTTCTATAAGTTTTAGATTTTAGATTGTTAGATTCTACGTTAAGTTATATCATGCAATATTTCTTTCTGTGTCTCATTTTGCTTAGCATAATGTCCTCTGGCTCCATCCATGTTGTTGCAAATAGGATTTCCTTCTTTTTAAAGGCAGAATAATATTCCATTGTACACATATATACCACATTTTCTTTACTCATCTGTTGATTGACATTTAGGTTGTTTCTACATCTTTGTTACTGTGAATAATGCTAAGAACATGAATGCAAGTATCTCTTTATGATCCTGATTTCAGTTCCTTTGAATATATAACCAGAAGTAGGATTGCTGGGCCCCATGGTGCTTCCTTTTTTAATTTTCTGAGGAATTTCCATACTGTTTTCCATAATGGCTATACTAATTTACATTCCCAACTGTGTACTAGGATTCCCTTTTCTCCATATACTCGCCAACATTTATCTGTTGTCTTTTTATGGTTTTGACTCTTTTTCCTGATGATGAAAGATGTTGAGCACCTTTACATATACCTGTTAGCCATTTAAATTTTTTCTTTTGACAAGTACCTATTTAGGTACTTTGCTTGTTTAATTGGATTATTTGTATTTTTGGTATTGAGTTGTATTCGCTCTTTATATATTTTGGATGTTAATCCCTTATCAAATATACAGTTTGCTAATGTTTTTACTCAACAAGGGTTATATCCCTGTCATGGGGGTGACAGGCCAGCATTTATAGTGTTGCCATGAGAAATACTGTATTTATAAATGGTGCTTTTGTTGGAAAACATCCTTCTGCAGGCTTAAAGACCACAGATGGAAACTGAATGCAAGAGAGGTAGGTTTTCTCCCATTCTGTAGGTTGTCTTTTCATTTATCTCAACCTAAATCCCATATTCAATATAATCTTGCTGGAGAAGACACACACACACACACACACATACACACACAAAGGAAAGGAACAATAAGGCCAAGTGTCACAGTGAGCTGGGGAGACCACCAGAGTTAGGAGAATTAATATAGTTATTTAATGTTTTTTGTATGCTAGGTCATGCTCTAGAGCTTTGCATGTACAAAAAAAAAAACACTTCATTTTGATTATTTCCTTTGCTATGCTGAAGCTTTTTAGTTTTATGTAATACCATTTTTGCTTTTGTTGCCATATCCAAAAAATTATTGCCAAGACCAAGGTCAAGGTTTTCCCTGTTTTCTTCTAGGAGTTTTACAATTCTAAGTCTTATGTTAAAGTCTTTGATCCATTTTGAGTTGATTTCTGTGACCAGTGTGAGACAGGGGTCCAATTTTATTCTTTTGCTGAAAAGGCTATCCTTTCCCCATTGCACACTTGGCACTCTTACAGAAATTGTTGACCATAAATATGTAGGTTTATTTCTGGGCTCTCTATTCTTTTCCACTGGCCAATGTATCTGCTTTTATAGCAGTACCATGCTGTTGTGATTACTATAGCATTGTAATATAATTTGAAGTCAGGAAGTTGGATGCCTCCAGCTTTGTTCTTCTTGCTCAAGATTGTTTTGGCTATTCAGGGTCGTTTGTGGTCCCATATACATTTTAGGGTTAGCTTTTTTATTTCTGTAAAAGATACCATTGAGAGTTTGATAGGAATTACTTTGAATCTGTAGTTTGGGGTAGTATAAACATTTAAACAGGCCGGGCACTGTGGCTCACACCTATAATCCCAGCACTTTGGGAGGCCGAGGCGGGCAGATCACGAGGTCAGGAGATTGAGACCATCCTGGCTAACACGGTGAAACCCCATCTCTACTAAAAATACAAAAAAATTAGCCAGGCGTGGCAGCATGTGCCTGTAGTCCCAGCTGCTGGGGAGGCTGAGGCAGGAGAATGGCATGAAACCGGGAGGCGGAGCTTGTAGTGAGCTGAGATCATGCCACTGCACTCCAGCCTGGGCAACAAAGCAAGACTCCATCTCAAAAAAAAAAAAAAAAAAAACCATTTTAACAATATTAATTCTTCCAGTCTGTGAACATGAGATCTTTCCATTTATGTTTTAAATTTCCTTCATCAATATTTTATAATTAAATGTGCAAGTCTCTCATCTCCTTAATTCCAAAGTATTTTATTCTTTTTCTTGCTAATGTAAATGAGATTCTCTTAATTTTCCTTTTAGAGAGTTTATTGTTGATGTATAGATATGCCACTGTTTTTGTATGTTAATTTTCATATCTTACTTTACTGAATTCACTGATCAGTTCTAACAGTTTTTGTGAAGTCTTTAGGATTTTCTACGTATATATGATCATGACATCTGCAAACAGATAATTTTGCCTCTTCTCTTCCAATTTGCATGCCTTTTCTTTTTCCTGTCTGTTTTCTCTGCCTAGGACTTCCAGGACAATGTCGAAGAGAAGTGATAACATATGGCATCCTTGCCTTGCTCCAAATCTTAGAGGAAAAACTAAGTTCTAACCCACTGATTATAGTGTTAGTTGGTCTTCATATAAGGCTTTTACTAAGTTCCTCTTATACCTATTTGGTTCAGAGTTTTTAATCATAAAATAATGTTAAATTTTGTCAAATATTTTTTCTGCATCTGCTGAAATGATGTTTTTATCTTCTATGCTGTGAATGTGGCATATCACATTGTATGTACATTGAACCATCCTTGCATCCCAGGGATAAATCCCACTTGGTCATGATGTATGATCCTTAAAATGTGCTACTGAATGTTATTTGCTAGTACTTTATTGAGGATTTTTGCATCTATGTTTATCAGGGATTATAGCCTGTAGTTTTATTTTCTTGTGGTGTCTTTGTCTGGCTTTGGAATCAGGGTGACACTGGCCTCATAAAGAGTCTGGGAAGGCTCCCTCTTCTACTTCTTGAAAAGCATTTAAGAGAGCTTGGTATTAGTTTTTTGAACCATGGTTCTTATAAGGCCATAACCCTTGTAGCTACCAGATGTGAGCCTATACATCTCTCTGTGTTTGAGGGCTTCCCTGGTGACCCACTGGATATCAGAGTTTCTTTTGATAACTTTATGGATCAAAAGGGATTCACCCAAAGGATCTGTGTCACCTTCACCTGTCCCATAGGAATTCAGGACTCTCAGGGACCCATAGTAGCACAAAGTCCATAACTTAGCAACAGACTGAAGGCTATGAGCAAACCCCACCGTGGACAGCACAAGCTGCAGCCATAGGAACAGGGCACCTATGGCCATCAGGGCACACACAAACCCAGAAGATGGCATAACCTTGGTTAGCTTGACATCTCAGTCTGGTGCTTTATTGGGTCTGGGATTCTGTGCGAGGTTGTCATTAGGCTGCTTGTCCAACATCTTCCCCACTTCATAAATGGCACTCTACCCTTTGAGTTCACCTGGCCAAAAACTTAGAAGTCCTCTTTGATTTTTCCAGTTATCTCCCATTTTCACTCTGTGAGCAAAACCTGTCAAGTTTATGTTCAATACACATCCGGAGCCTCTTTGCTCCTTACCACCTCTACTGTCAACCTCCTCCAAGCACCATCACCTCTCCCCTGATTACTGCAGTAACCCTTAACTGATTCTCTGTTTTCACTCCAAGCCTCTTCAATCTATTATCCATACAGAAGCCAGTGAGCCTGCTAAAAATTAGATCTTGTCACCCTTCTACTTAAAACCTTCCAGTGACTATGCAACTGACTTCCAAGCTAGAAAAAAAAAAAAAAAAAAAAAAAAAAAAAGCCTTACAAGGACCTACAAGGTCACATGACATGGCCTTACTTCATTCCTAGCCTTTGATCTCGTCTCCTACAACTCTCTCCCACACTCGTTCTGTTCCACTCTCGCCTTCTTACCATTCCTCGAATTCTCCAGATATGTTCCATCTCAGGACCTTTGCACTTGCTGTTTCCCCTTCTCTCCAGATAGACACAAGTCCAAACACATCAATCTTGTTCAAATCTTTACATAAGTCACTTTCACAGAAACATCTTCCTCGACCATGCTGTCAGAAACTATAAATATTCCTCACCCTACACCCCAGCACTCTATATTCCATTTTTTTTTCTCCTTAGGGTACACTACCATCTAACACAGGGGTCTGCAAACTATGGAGGACTGTGGGCCAAATCTGGCCCGCTGCATGATTCTGTAAATAGCAGTGTTGTTGGAACACATCTATACCCTTTCATGGATGTATTGGCTATGGCTGCTCTCACACTACAGTGGCAGGGTTGAGTAGTTGCAACAGAAACCATCTGGCCCACAAAGCCTGAAGTATTCACTATTTGGCCCTCTAGAGAAGACGATTGTCAACTCCTGCTCTAACCCACTGCCTAACATATTATCTGCCTCCCCTCCATGCAATATAAACCCCATGAGACCAGGGACTTTTGCTTGCTTTGTTCATTACTGTATTCCCAGTGCCAGTAACAGTACCCAATGCACAGTAGGTGCTCAATTAGTATTTGTTGGGTAGATGGAGGAATGAATAAATTGGTATGGTTGACTTGAAAGGCCTAGAATACACTAGTGACCTTTTTTTAACCATTTTTATTGTGAAATATGCAAAAAATACCTAAAACATAAAAGCAAAGTGTAATAAACAAATATAGAATACTCTTGCAACCACCACTCAAGTAAATAAGAAGATATGGCTAATGCCTTTCAAGTCAAAATAGTGTGCTTCTCTAAAAACCAAATTAACTAAGATGCAAAGTAGAATAAGAGCCCTGTTTTCTCTGTATGCTCTGGTTCTTAGACATGCTATCCAAACATTTTCTCACTGCTACTCGTACAATAGCACACTGCAAGAAAAAAGAATGAGAAAAATTCCAGAACCTCACTACAAAGCCACCCTGTTAAGGCACATGCCATTTAAGTTGAAGTTGCCTTACAGTAGTGCCTTGGACATTTTGAATATAATCATCTTCTGTTATTTGAGGTCCCCAGAATCAAATTCTACTCTCAAATGAACATGACACTACCGAGGCTCCCACCTATTTATGTAAATCTCTGACTTCGTTTTTCTTAAGTATTTCTGATCGCTCAGAACAAAAAATTAACACAGTCATCCTCAACTCCTCTTCATTTATATCTCTCTTCACTTTAACAAGACACTGCTGCTGGTGCTCAGAGAATTCAGGGGAAAAAAAAAAAAAATCTATTTAGAAACAATTCTGACTTAACTGCTGTGTCATTTCCTATACATGTCTCCCTTTCTCTGAATTAGGGGGGACATTTGCATTAAAACAGTATCTCTTTTACTTAGAATGCACCTGCTTGGGCTGATTAAGCCACAACTAAAGTCACAATCCTCCACTTTTGAGCTCCCTACCATTCTAACAAAATGAGTTATCACTTCTGGTCAGACATTAAAAAAAAAAATCAGGACCTGTAAAAACAGAATTGTCCCCATATAAGGTGGAGAAAAGAGAGACACAGAGGCAGGAGGAAAAAAAGATGTAAAAACAAGGACTAGCAAATATTTTCTCATAAAACCTACAAAAATGTTAAGTCTCAACTTACAGATAATTACCATTCCCATAAATGAGACTACTGCTCACAGAGCTCAATTTTTCTCTACTACAGCATTTCTACAGAAATGTTACATATCGTTTTGTTTTACTAAAGGCCATGCTTTGTTGTTGTTTTAAAGGCCATCAGTTAGGGTTCAATGCCATTATTAACAGCAAGTATTGCAGATAATCTACCCATACCAATTTCACACAATGATAGTTTTTATTATTAAGAATAAAGAAGTACTACATAACTTTGTTGAAAATTTAAAACTGTATTGAGCTTTTACAATATTTTAATTTGTAGGCACAACTTCATACGGTTTTAATGTGGAGGGAAAGTAGTATTGTAGACTTCTATATATTTTCCCCACTCACAAATATTTACACACAATACAATATAATTGCTTTGTTGTGAAAGTGCTAGAGAAAACACAAGCATCCACCTTCTACTATACCAGGGTTTCATCTTCAGCGTAATGGGATATGATGTGTCCTATAGAATATTTTGCTAACAGTGAACTATAATTACCAGGTAACAATTATTTTTAAGTACTATCCCTTTCCTTACTCCATCAAAAAAAAAAAAAAAAAGCAACCTAAGTCTTTCATTCCATTTAAGAACTATATGTAAAATACTAAAATTCTGGTAAAATATATATCCCATATATTCTATATATCTTGTATAATATATATCCTACTTTCTGATATTTTGTATATATTTACAATATATAAAACACTTTTTTCTTTATAGGACTCAAGGACATATACAGTGTTGGTAAGAATTTACAAATCTATTGTTTCAAACAACAAAAAAGGTGACCTTGATATAAATTTTTTTAAAGAATTAAATCTAAATTATTTTCTTTCCAGATATATGAGTAAACAAAGCATCACTGTGGTAATAAAATAAAGAAGTATGCTGAATAGGAATCTGGCAAAATATGTACAAGGTTAATAAAATTTAAAATATTCCCCAGAATAGAGTCTTCTGAGACTATGCATAGAAATATCTTAGTCATATTGACTCAGTGGAGGGAAAATTAATTTCATTCCCTCAACAAACTTACTTTGCCACATACATGAGCTTCCTGTATAGACTCACAAGCACACATCTATACCCGTGTATAGGAGGAGAATGTATCATTCTCTATATCTCTATTAGGAGAAAAGGGTATAAGCAGCTCAACAAAATTCCACAGCATCCTGCAGGCATTGATATTACAACATGAATTTTTATGAGTTTTCAGGGAGAAAAATATTCCTAACGAAGGTTGATAAGACCTGACAGCTCCGAGTGAGTGAAATACGTATACCCTGGGGCTCTCACTCACCAAGTCCCTACTCTGAGGGTGGCACAGGCATAATTTGGTACCCAGCAAGGCCCTGATGTGTTTTGAGCTCAAAGATTCAGGAGCAAAAACCCCGTCAAGTCCCCAAATGCAAAACCGTCTACTATAGTTACTCCTGGAAAAGTTACTCTCTCACAATGGCCATTCTTCTATTTGAGGAACAAAGCATTAACAAATGACCAAAAAGTATTAGATAGACAAGTGTTATTTTCTTCACCTGCTAATTTCTTCTATTTCCACTGTCCCTACTACCCTCCACAAGACTTGGGGTGACAGGCCAGCATTTAGTGCGTTGCCAAGAAAAGAATACTATATTTATAAAACGGTGCTTTGTTGGAAAACATTCTTTTCCAGGCTTACAGACCACAGAAAGACACTGATGCCCTGGAAAGGGAGAGAGGCAGGCTTCCTTCTCAGTTTCCTCTCTCTTCACATACTCAAATATCCATCAGTTCAGCAAAATTAAGTCAGAAAAAAAAAAATCCTTTTCTTTTTATAAAATGTGCACTAGTGATTCTCAAACTACTAAAGGAAATGAAAAGCACAATATTCCTAATGGGAGTAACACTTTTAATAGCTGCCTTGCTATTTGAGGATCACTCAAAAATGATCAGGGCAAACATCAAAAGTCGCATCTACTTAATCTGAAGCCTTTTAAACCAGCGCGTCTGTCTCCCTTCAATACACAGGGAAGTGTTTAGTTCTGTAATGAGACATTAATGTCCATCCAACAGGTTAGGCTGGGGCGGTGACATAAATTTGTATTTAAATTTAAGCAAAAGCATACACACTAAAATCTAGAGTCTTCTACATGTTACAAAAATAGTCATGAACAATGCAAGTAGAACCAAGTGTCCAAAATCCTTTGTTACACTGAGGGAGAAGGTCAGGGAAAATCAGAGAGTAACAAAGTCAGACACTTGAAAGGCAAACAGGTTCAAATCCTATCCCTGTCACTTACTGGAAGACCCAGTGACTTGAGTTCTCTGAAATCCCCGTTTTCTCACCTATAAAACGGGGCTACTACCCTGCACCCTCAGACTTGATGTGAGGATCAAAGGGCTGATGCATGCAAACATCTAGCGTAGTTCCTGCGCAGAAAAGGCCGTGGGCAGGAAAGAGCACTCGGCAGTAAAGATTCTCTTTCTCCACAAGCCAACGGGCAGGAGGCCAGTGCTCCTACAACCCTAGTCACTCATAGAACCACGTGGCAGGCCTTTAACACACATAGACACACAGAGTCAGGGGCCTCCCCGATTCCTCCCAGAATCAGGGTCTCCCAGTGTAGACAATGTCAAAGCTCCATAGGGGATTCGAATGGAGTCAAAGCAGGGACTAAAAATACTGCCCTAGCACCTAGTTCCCTGTCCAACCCCAGCTGCCAGGAACACAAGCTAAATATTCTGCTTATTGCATTCCTGGCCTTCCTGAGCATTGTCTTTCTCCCTTTATTAGTATGCGTTGATGTTTTACTTTATTAATGGTCACTGACCTTTCCAAATCTGTGCTTCTATGGTAAGCTTCACAAGCGGGTACCATGGGGAGGGGTGGATTGTGGAGAGCGGGTGGGCATGCACGTGGACAAGAGGAACAGAAAGAACAAAGGGTATGGTTATCTGCTGGGTGCTACAGACTGTCCCAAAGTTTAGAGGCTTAAAACCACTACTGTTTCATTTTCACTCACAATTTTGTGAGCCAGGAATTCAGGCACAGCTCAGCAATTACGCTCCACATAATCTTTTACATTTTTAAAAGTAACTGTTAATAAATTGATACGTCCATTCATGAGAAACTTTTAAAAGGAAAAAAAAAATAACCCCTCTCTGCTTTTAATGACCCAAAGTGTGAAAGAACACTGGTTTAGAAATCACACGAATCATGAGTAAATTTAACCTCTGTAAGTTTCACTTTCCTTAACCAGGAAATGGTGATATTCCCCACCTTACTGGCAAGATTGAGGATGGAACTGAATGCCATAATGCACATAAAGCAACTGTGCAGTGCTCAATATTGGCCTTCTTGGAGGCATACAGCATGCTATGATGCATTAGCCACATTTTCAAAAGCTAAACAGCCACAGAGAATCACTTCTCATTAATGGCATCAGAAAACCCGAACATTTTAATGAGATACTGCTCCTGGTTGTATTGGAAAGTAATTTGAGTGCCTCATACTCCATTTTAATGCTTTCCTTTACCTTTTAGAAAAAAATCCAGTCAATTAAATCATTAATGACAGATTTAATGTTCTCCTTTCAGTCCAGATGTGAATGTACAAGATGTCTCTTTTCAAGGCTCAACCACTTTAGTTAAAACCATTTTTTCCTGGCTTTCTATGTTTTTATAGTATGTTATTACACAGATAATTGAGCATTGCAATTCAACAACCAATTGCAGAGAAGAGCTGCCAGCAAGCAGTGCTGTCGGGGAAACTTATTAGTAAAAGGAAAGAAAGGGGCAGTACTTACTATTTACATGAGGAAGTCTTACTCTACTCGTCCAGAATTTGCTTTTGCAAACATTTTGAAATGTGTGCCTATTCAGAAGGTAGAGTGTGCAGTGTCCAGGCACTCTCTTAAGCTGTTCCTTCACACAGAGGCCCCGGCCAGCTGCTGTTCAGGAACTTGAGAAAGCAAAACCCTGGTTTCTTGGGGGTTTTACAGAACTTGTCAGTCCAGAAGAGAAGCCCTTCACCCTCCAGTCCAGTCCAGAAGAGGCCCGCTCTGGGCTTCATCCTCCTAAACCAGCACTCTGAGAAGGCCCTTGGGAGGAGAACCAGGAGCCCTGAGACACCTGCACCAGATGTCCAGCCAGCCTGAGCTGGTCTTATTCGAGACAGTTCTGCCTAATGGGTGACAACTGGCCAGCTAGAACGCCAGACGTCTAGAAACTAATTCCTATGTATTATTTGAACATATCATACTTAAAATTTAAGGGAAAAAAATTTAAAACATCTCTTCTTTGAATCCAACTCTGAACTGCTCACCTTGATAGGGGCTGGTTGGGGGGTAGGGGAGTCACATGGACTGAATGTGAAAAATGCATGCACCACACCTGCCTGTGATCCACGTGGTAAAGTGAGGGACCTCTTTCCTAGAGTTCTTCTTCTATCAGTCTCTGAGTGGCTGGCATTTGTTTCAGAGCTTCAACTTCCCTTAAGCTACAGAATAAAGTTTTCTTCTGTGCATTTATTTGTTCAACAAAGATTTATAGCATACTGGGAGGCAACTGCTGTGGCTATGAAGATGAATAAGACAAGCAAGGGCTCTGCTCTCATGTAGCTCGCAGACTGGAAAGGGGAGAAAACATCACAACACGGCAAGGGTACGTTCATTAACAGACCTTTGGGTAATGCCCAAATGCAAGAAGCAACTACCTTGCTGAGGGCAGGCAAATGGGAGGGATAGAAGGCAAAACATGACCTTTGAGATAAGAGATCCTTTTCAGTCTGTCTGGATCTCGATACTTTCTTTCTTTCTTTGAGTCAAGGATCTCGCTGTGTTGCCCAGATTGCAGTGCAGTGGTGCTCTCACAGCCCACTGCAGCCTCAAATTCCTGGGCTCAATCCTCCGTCTCAACCTTCCAAATAGCTGGGACTACAGGCATGAACCACCGTACTCAGCTAATTTTTTTTTTTTTAAGGGAGACTGGGTCTTACTATGTTGCCCAGCTGGTCTTGAACTTCTGGCCTCAAATGATCCTCCCGCCTCAGCCTCCCAAAGTGCTTGAATCACAAGTGTGAGCCACCATGCCTGGCCACTTTTCTCTTGATATCAAACTCATTCTGATTCCAAGGCCTATGGTAGAAACTGATCCCTCAGAGCTATTCCTGGGATGCCACAGAAAGCAAAGGGCTTCTTAGCCTGTTGTGCTTGCTGCCAAAATCCTCATGGTCACCCACAGGCCCGTAAAATCAGCATATCTGTACTTCTATGGCACCTGAACCTCTGCCAGGCAGGAAACCCGGTGTCTAAAGTCCAGCCTCCCCAGACCCACCAACTAGCCAGTGTCGTCTGTTGCCTCATGCTGCCACCAAAAGGTTTACTGGGCCCCAACCCCTGTAACCCAGGACCCACTAATCTTGACTCCCTTCCTGGCCCAGGTAAATCTGCTCACTTTCTCTCTCTTCCCTCAAAACAAACAAACCACCCTCCACACCAGGACACACAGCATTCTCTCTTCTGTAGGTTTAAACTTTTTACAAAGCAACTGAGAGGAGCCTCAACTTCAAACTGCTTCAGTTTCCTGCCAGGCAAATATCCCCAAGGCAAGGCCTTACGAGGGTCCTGGTTCCTGTGTGAAATGCCAGAAAAAGACGACACAAAGTGAAAGACCCAGATTTAACAGCTCAGAAAAGATTATTTTGCCACATGTGCCCCACCCCCAAACAAAGCATCGGAAAGGATGCCTTGTCTTTCGCTGCAGACAAAAACATCTCCAGCAGGGGAACCCCACCACCTCCCAACACTAGGGAACTATAGATCTCTCCCTGCATGTGTCCCATGAGGTCCCTGCTCTCCCCAAACCTGCATCCTGGCAGCCCCATCACGTTGGGAGGTGTAGGAAGTACCATGTCTTTTTGTCTCTTTTTGGCACAAAAGAAATCCGCCAGTTCAAATGACAAGAGGGAACTTACTCTCCAGGGAACGAGAAAATTGAGAGTCCCTTAAATGGTCTTCTCTTATGCAACACAGAAAATCTCCAATAGAATTCTTCTCAAAACTTAATCCAAAGATTGGGATCTCATGGCCCTCATCAAGACTCAAAGAATTCTAGAGATTCCAAATACCAATTCAATAAGGGCCGATAAACTCCTTGGCTTCACATACCCCAAGACTGAAGTCTTCAGGAATAGCTTCTATTCTATCATTTCATGCATGTACTAGGTTGTCTGTGAGCTCCAGGTAGAGAGGATGAATATTTAGTTAAGATTAATAGCATGGTTGTAGCTACAAATTTCAAAAGTCCAGAGTACACACTGTGGTTATAATAAAAATAACTGAGACAGAGAATCTTTGAAGTAGTGGAACTGGCCAGACACCCACGCGGGGCCTCACAGACTGTTTTCATAGTTATTTCTCCTGAGGGAAAGGTGAAGGATAAGATGTGCCGGGCCAGGGAAGAGTAAGTAGGGTGAAAGAGAAGTTCCTTTGGGAGTTTAATGTTAATTATAAAAGCTGAACTGCCCTAATTGTTCCATCCTGGCTTAGACATTTATACCTAGCACCTTCTCCTTTAAGTGTTCCCCATTCATGCTATAAACTCATTTTCACCAGTCCCCTTGGCTGCCTTGCTTTATAAATTTGCATGGCTTTTGGGAGCAGCCACGCTGCCACAGATGGCCCCATACCAGTAAACCATGACTGGCATCCACTAACCCTGTGAGGAAGGAATTTTTCCCCTATGCTTATAGAATACTGATAGAGACATATAAAACCCGGAAGTTTTTTTTTGTTTTTGTTTAACAGATTAGGTTTTTCCTCAGTAGGTTAACTTCCCTCTCCACCTGCAAACACCAAGAATTAGCCACCCTGAAGGTTTGAGGCCCGGAGAAACTACCTTATAAAATCACAGGCTCTGCTTTATAAGACCAGTTATTCTGTGGCTGCTGAGAACAGCCACACAGCAAGTCCACACAGCTCAGAGGTCTCAGAAAGCTCCTGGGGCCTGGGGCAGCCTGGCCACAAGGACATCAAGACCTCACCCACGTAGGGGGGCTCCACTGTGATGGGGGCCACGATTCCTGCCAAGAACTCAGGGGCTGAGAGTTTCTCCTTGAAGAAGTTTTTCCAACTATACTCTAGGGGAGACAGAAGTGGTGTTTGAAATTCTAATTGGGCCAAAATCATCACCACCCTAAATTTGGCAAATTTCAAGTAATGAGTAACCAAAAGACATCCCAAAGCAGGGGAAGAAAATGCTATCCCAAAGAGATATTACAAAAAAAATGAGTTATCTGACAAATTCTTATCAAACATAACTTCTTCCCAAAGTCTGGCCCCACAACAAACAGAAACGAAGAGTTCCTTAGATAATGACTTAGATGGTATTAATTGTGCCGGGCACACTGGCTCACACCTGTAATCCTAGAACTTTGGGAGGCCGAGGTAGGAAGATTGCTTGAGGCCAGGAGTTCAAGAATGCCTGGGCTACACAGCGAGACCCTGTCTCTACGTAAATATAAATATATTAATTGTAAACATTGTTTAATTACCTAGCAAGATACAAATCTTTTTAAAAAAACAGTACTCTTGATAAGATACAAAGCCATAAATAAGCTGGTAATAGAGAAAACATTACAATCTTCAAAGTATGTTGTTTCAGTAATTTTTAATTAGACACAAAATTACCTATAAAATACGTAAAACACAACCTGTCAATTATATTCCTCCTAAATATGACTTTTAAAGAGAAAAGCAGAAGACTTTCTTAAGATTGTACCTATTTATAGCAAAGATATCTGATAGGCCAAATAATTTAAATCTGATATGACCTCAGATTTAAAATCGTCAAGGCACCATGGAAAATCCACTTACAGATAAATCCATCAGGTTGGTTCCCTCCCCGTAGGCACTTTCAGCTTAACTCACATTCTTCACTTGATAGTGTACTATGCACATTCAGGTCAAGTCAGTGTGTGTGCTCTGTCTCCTAGCCCAACTACAGGCTGCTTTAGGCACTGACCAGATCTATTCTTTCTTTTGCATCTTCCTTCCCTCCCCACCCACCAACTCCTACAGCCCTTTGAAAGTAGCAAGGTTCAATACCTGTAGACTTGACAAAGAAAAAGAACTGGCAGTTTCACACCAGCTCTACCCCCAGAGCAAGCCGAGTTGGCAGCAGCCAGGGTACTGAGGGGAGTCCCAAACCTCACCACCAATAAGGGAGTCTTCACCAGCACTCGTTATGTGAAACAGTGCAAAGATAATACCCTTGCTCTCCGGGGCCCTACATTTCACCCACTCAGTACTCTAACAATATTTCCTCCTTTTCTGCCCTTCAGAAGTTCAAGTGAGCAGGCAAGGGAAAGAAAAAGAAACACTGCAAAAAAGAAGCCTAAACCTCAGAAGTTGATTTGGCTCAACCCACTCACCTCCCCAGTACTTTAAACACTGCCAGAGATATAGCTCCAGCCTGCAAATTTGGGTTAAAACAAGCCATACACACAAAACCTTGCTGTAATCAAGCCCTCATTTTCTAGGACATCCTAAATGGGAAGCTGTTAAACCTACCCCTCAAAATTCAAATTATTCTGACTGCCCAAGATCTAAGAGTTTAAGTTATTTATCTGTATTACACATTTAGAAACAAAATTTTGAACATCCATGACACTCAGATTTAAGAAAACTTATCTTAGTGGCAATTGTTATATAATCCACCACTTTTCATTCAAATGAAAAGAAGGCAGCAGTAGTAATTAAATATATATCTTTAGATGTCCTTAAATGTCAAAATAAATTTCTAAAAACTGCAGGTAACAGTATTTTAACAATTCAAGACAGCGCCCATCTGATTACAGGTTTTTCAAGAGTACAAAGCGAGCACCTTCCGATGTATCCCAGCAATGGCTTACACCTCTCATTATGAAATCAACTGGTAAGACTGTACTTATCATTTTTTAAAACCCATATTTCACTTTCCTTTTAAATACCACAGAAGATCCCTAAAGAGATATCAAGAGAGGCTGTGAAGGAATCGCTCTCATTGCTAGAACTGGACTATAGACTACTTTGATGGGGCCTTTGCCATCTCTTAGAAGAACAAATTGCACTAACTCCACAATGCAGCGTTAACCCTTTCATGAGAGGATAGAAAGAGGAAGCAGAGAAGAGGAGAGAAAACCAGCAGCTTGCAGCATACTAAATAAAAACATTGAAATGATGCAGACATCCGTCCACAAACTCTGTGGGTCTGAGTTCCAAAAACAAAGAGGCCCCTAAAAACACACAATTGAGTGTAAGGTCGCCACTGGAACAAGGACATGTAGCAATTATTTAAAGCCTCATCTACAGCAGCTATCCCACTATCTGAGTTTAAACTCAAAGAAAAACCATGAGAGAATTTAAAGTCTTAAAGTCTGCTGGTGAGGAGACAACATGCAAATTAGAACGTGTTGCATAAAGAAATTCTGTTACACAAAGAAAAAAATGTTACGGACAAAGGGCCCTTGGCTGTAACTATTTCTAGTAATAGCACTTGGTTTATTTTTGAAGGCATTCTGATGGATTTTCTGAAGTGACCGCTTTGTGTCTTAAATTCTGAGCCTTCACTGGCATCTCTTGTTAGAAGTGAGCTGAAAAGCAGTAGGAGACATTTAGCTTCGTGTTAAAATTATTTGCCCCCATTTGTGAAGGAGTCTTGGGCATCCAATGAAGATGTCCTAAAGACAAAGAAAGATCATGGCCATATCTTCAAGAGGCTCCCCAGAGCCACAACGTGGCTGGGAGTGAAGGCTGAATGTGTGGGTTCCTTCTTCCAGCTTACCTGTTCCCTCACTCAGAACACCTAGGAGGGTAGGGCCCTGCTCTTCTAGGTGTGCAGATGTTGAGAATTACCTGTGCATAGTCACCCACCTCAGAAGCTGCTGTACTGGCCAACACTATAGCGAAGACAGACATGCCTTCAGCACCCCCAATGGAACTCGTGTTCTAACAAAAAGCTAGAGGCTGCACTGCACAAAGGGGCAGGAGCGGCTCACAGAGGCAGAGGGCCCTGGCGATGCTCGGGGCCAGGTATCACTGAACCTCTCTGGGGAAAACAGGGTGTAAAACAGCCTTTGGCTTTTCAGGTTCAAAATTCACCTTTTCTTCTTCACCATTTCTAGCACTATTACCCCATTCCTAGGAATTTATCATCCTGGGAACTAATTAGGCTTTTGTAGGCTGATCTAGAAACCGAATCACCATTTAAAACTATGTGGAGGTAGACAAGGATTACAGAGGTAATCAAGCTGGGTCTCTACGGTAAGCCCTAATCCAAAATGACTGGTATCCTTATAAAATGGGGAAATGTGGACAGAGACAGACATGTACAGAGAGAAAAATGTGAGAACACTGGGAGAAGGTGGCCATCTGCAAACCAAGGAGCACCTGAGGCTACCAGAGGCTGACAAACAGGCGTGGAACAGATCGTTCCTTTAAATGGTGATTTAAAACCAATCACCATTAGGGTGGTGCAAAAGTAATTGCAGTTGTTGCCCTTTAATGGCAAAAATCGCAAATAATTTTGCACCAACCTAATAAAACCCTGCCAACACCTTGATTTTGGACTTCTAACCACCAGAACTGTGAGACAATAAATTTCCGTTGCTTAAGTCACCTAATGTATGTTACTTTGTAGTGGCGCTAAAGGAAACTAAAGCACAGATGCATGCCAAGATGGTGGTTTCTTTTGGCTGGCTTCACACCCATTAGTTTTGGGTGTGAAGTGTATGGTACTATACACTCCAAGTTCCAAACTGACTTTCAAACAAACTTATGAAACAACTCACCAATAGCTTAGTCCAGAACTGAGAACTGTCTTTGTTTAAAATAAAAAAAAAAAAAACACCAGGCGGGGCACGGTGGCTTACTCCTGTAATCCCCGCACTTTGGGAGGCTAGGGTGGATGGATCACTAGAGCCCAGGAATTCAAGACCAGCCTGGGCAGCATGGCAAAACCCAGTGTTTAAAAAAAGAAAAAAGAATTCACTGGGCGTAGTAGTACGCGCCTGTAGCCCCAGGTACTTGTGAGACTAAGGTGGGAGGATGGCTTGATCCTGGGAGGCAGAGGCTGCAGTCTGCAGTGAGCTGAGATGGTCCCACTGCACTTCAGTCTGGGAAACAGAGCCAGGCTGTCTCAAAAACAAAATAAAAGTAGTGCATTGGTACAAACCAAGTTTTGATAGATTTCAATTTAACTGTGCAAACAGACTTTCAGCCCACTTTAAGGGCTGGGCAGCTAATGTCCAGAACGTACAGGAAAGCCCTGGCTGCCCAGGGAAATGGAGATCCTACAAGCCTTTTTAAATAAAAGATTAACTTTTTAAAATCAGAAGTAGCTGGTCTAGGACACAGGAGTGATAGACTTGTGACATGTAGCCCAGGGAAAATCATCCCAGGCAGCAGGAAAAATCCAAACCCAAGTCCTTCTGTTTGGAGCCTGCAGACTCTGCCACTGATCCAAGGATTTGCAGGAAAAAAAAAAAAATCTAAGGAAGATCCAATTCCACATTCAGTCTCCAAGGGCTGGCACCAAAAACCATCCTTTGTGATTCCATCTAGAACAATTATCTTCTAGTGTTAAGATTACTTCAAAAACAACTCAACAGATAGCCACACCACAGCATTTTCTAAAGAACACTCCTAGGTCAGACAGTTAAGATCCTAAGTCATAGGTTCTAAAGTTACCCTGTACTGAGAAGAAGACTCACGTTCTCCCCCCTCCGCTTTCCCCTGCTGCTTCTACCAGCCGTCTATTACAAGACTTATTCTAAAACTGACGTGCCATGCTCAGAATGACTATTCAAAGAATCTAAGTATTTCAAAAGCCACACAGAAGCCTTAGCATTTGAATGGGTGAGATGACACAACAGAGTGCTCCAGCATCAAGACAAACACAGAACTGACCATGTCCTCTGGAGTCAAACTCCTCCGCAGGGATTGGGAGGTGAGAGACAGTACCCTCAACACTTGCTAGGGCTACTGACAGAGACATACCAAATAAGTGTAAAAGAATTAAAGCAGAACATATAAGTCCACCCATATTTTCCTATATAAGCATTATCTGAAAGGTAGAATTCATAAGTAAGGATCCTTGTGAGAATTCCTGTCAAGAATGTATATATAGATCTTAATGTTCTCTCCACCAAAAAAAAAAAAAAAAAGGCCAGGCACAGTGGTTCATGCCTGCAATCCCAGCACTTTGGGAGACCAAGGCAGGTGGATCACCTGAGGCCAGGACCTCGAGACCAGCCTGGCCAACATGGTGAAACCCCATCTCTACTAAAAATACAAAAATTAGCCAGACATGGTGGCACGCCTGTAATCCCAGCTACTTGGGAGGCTGAGGCATGAGAATCACTTGAACCAGGGAGGCAGAGGTTGCAGTGAGCCAAGACAGCGCCACTGCACTCCAGCCTGGGTGACAGAGACTCTGTCTTCCAAAAAAAAAAAAAAAAAAAAAAAAAAGCAAGCATGTGAAGTGATGGATATAATTTGCTTGATTTAATCATTTCATTTCACAATGTATACATATCAGAACATCATGTTGTACACCATAAATATATACATTTTTGTCAATTATACTTTAATAAAGCTAGGTGGGACAGGAAGAATAGGTGCCTATTGACAAATCAGAAAACACCAATTATCAAGTCTGTCAAGAGGAAAATATCAATCAACAGTTCCTAAAAAAGTATAGAGTGACGAAAACTAAGTTTTAAAGGTAATATTTTGTAATAAGAGGCAAATAAAAAAATGTAGCTAAGAAGGACCTCTTATTTCATCACAGATGAGGATCAGAGATGCTAATAACTTGCCTAGCAAGAAGCCCAGGCAGGAGTTCAGACTTCCCAATTTCTGGGCCAGTACTTTCATTACTGATGAAATTCCTGCAATCCATTTCCACTCACAGCAGCATTACCCTGAGAACTGAGTACAGCCCAATACTACTGTTAATATGTTAAAGCTAGCTGTCAATACTTCACCAGAAATCAAAATAATTCCTTTTAACATGTGGCCAAAAATGCCTTAACTGCTACAAGTATGATTTTAATGAATAACCAAGAATTGTCCTGGCAAAATACAACTCCCCAAAGCCAACGGGAAAATAAGAATTGGGTTACAGGCAAACTCTTTCATTCGTAGAAACTCACTTATCCCATTAACTGGTGTCCTAAAACCCAGGATTATAGCAGCTTTATGTTTTAGCACTAACCTTAACATAAGTTCTACAGACAATCTAAACCTTTATGCTCAGTGCAGAGGGACCTATCCCCTAAACGGCATCCTCCTCATTTATTCAGCAATTGATCATTGTGTGCCACATCATGCAAGGTTCTGTACTAGGCTCTGGGATGCAGAGATGACCAAGAGGCTTGATGATCTCCTCAAAGCTGCCCTTGTCCCAGTATCTCCCTACTATTCTCCTCCTCACTTAGTATGAGGTTGAACGGGTCACTTAGCTGTAACATGGTAGTGTAGACCAATTTAATTATCAATTGAATTTCAAAAAGGCTTGTGTAAAAACTAAGTAAATTCATATACTCATTTAATATTTAATTTAAATGAGTAAATTCATATACTCATTTAATATTTAATTTAAATGAGTAAATTCACATTCAGAATGTTGCTTTGCCACACATTATGTCTCAACTGCAATTTGTGTGATGTATTATTTTTACCCACTATATGCCATGCACCCTCCCTGTTGCAAGGTTTGAGTTGATATGACATGGTTTCCACCTGAGGGGTTCACAAACTAGTGGGAGAGATTTACAAAGAGAAATTTATAGAAAATAGGCAATATGAGAAAAGGCTGTGCAAACTGTAAGTACTACAAATATTAACAACAAATATGCAAAACCTGGCACAATGCAGGAACAAAGATAATGCAGCACAACCCTCCAAAAACAGAACTTATTTTGCTAACTTCAGCTTTTAAAGTGAGAAAAGAGAAATCAAGATAACTACTTTTGTTAACAGCAAAATTTTATACTCACTTTCTACCTTCACATCTTCAATAGTTTTCAAAGATGATTGATGGCCAGAGAGCCCTAAAGCACTACAAGATGTCCAATTATTTAAAAAAAAAAAAAAAAAATAGCTTGTTCAGCACAGAATAAGGCAAGAAAACATACCGTGACATTCTAGAAAAAGAGGTAAGCAATAAGGTGAGAACAAAAAGAACCTTCAAATTAATCTTTTGTGAATCATAAAATTCAGTAACCAGAAAAGGCTTTGCCCCCAAACATTCTGTTTAACAAGAGGCTTTTCCGCCATCTTCTAGCTAAAGTGTTTGTTGTGTTCTTTTTAAAGGTCTGATGATAAACCTATAGATAGAGAAGAAGAAAAAAAGAAGCAAGAATAAGAACAAGGAATGACAGGTAACCTGATACACAGAAACTGGTGATTCAGAAATAACTTTAAAAGAATATAAAACGGTATGATTTTAGCAGGTTACAAAATTATCATTGTTGTTACTCTACTAGCGTAACTCTTCCCACCCAGTCTTACCTGATAATTCTAAAACGGTTGCCCTCAGGCTACTCACACACTTAGGCTAAGCTTTCTCTAGGTAGAAATGTTTTAATGTCAAAAGTGGAAATCTTGAAAACAAAAATGATATTGAGGTTTCCAAGGAGAAAAATCAAGAGTTCAAAGTTGTAATTTCCCTTTAATCCCTTGTCCTCTGAAAAGGGAATCTGCATGCATCGTAGGGAGAACCCAAGAATCACCGTGGATTAAAGCTGACCCTCAGGGGATCTTACAGGCTCTTTGGGGACTGTCCCACTCCCCAAGCAACAATAAACCAGGGTAGCCAATTGGGGAAACTTGGTAAATGACTGTAGAACAGATAACCAAGCAATTCCAAGGAAAGAAAAAAGTATGTGAATTAAAATTTACCAATGTAGTATTTTGAACAGTAAAGTACCAAAATGTAAGGCAAAGGGACAGTCTTACTTGACAAGTAATTTTCCTCTCATTCGCTCTCCTGCTCAGGTACCCTCAATTTTCAAACTCAGGTTGCATAGACTTAACAGGGCGCTTCTACTTACTAGTCTGCTAGCAGCCATGAGGACAGGAAAGTCAACATTTTCTTGGGTTTTGCAGGTATATATTCTGCTCATTTAGGATGTCTGAAACTCTCCTCTTGAAGTAAAACCTTTCTGTATTTCTTTCTCTGGGGTTGAGTTTTCCTCTAGAGCAATCCTCCCCTCCTCTTCTTGGCTGCATCTAAGTATCCTCAGAGCCACTCTTCAAATGAAGCCCAGGTGAGGGCTCAGGTTATTTCAATCAAGCCACTCCAGCTAAAAGTATGTGAGTAAAAAGCAAATTTTGTGAGTTTGTCTTGTGTAGGAGCTAGATATGCTTATAGGGAACTAATTTATTTCATAAACTAATTTGTGAAATTAGTCGTTGAACTTTTATACACAAAATAGATTTTATCACAACTTCATTCCATTTCAATACCATAATGCAATTTCGCTGGCTATGACTGCCCTAAGAAGTAATTTCAAATGTGAGGATTTTGTGAATGTCAGTCTCAGTGACTGTGTACACCGACATAATAGTTTAACCTCCAATTTTTACCCAATTTAACTTAGTTTCCCTACCGCTGATGAGGCCTTAAGGCCCTTCCTGCATTGCAGCAGGTACATCTATCTCTGTATGGAGAAATGCCTGAAAAGAAAAATGTTAAGAAAGAAGTCTGAGATTATTTTTGTTAGACAAACACAAAGAGGCACAGAATCACCAGCCAGAAAGGAACACACCTAACTTCTCAGCTTATTAAAAAAAGGAGCTAGCCGAGTTCTAAGGCAGAGGCCAAAAGACCCACATCTGATGTGAGTTTAACAGTCATCTACCCACACTAAATCGGGTGCACTTGTGATCTTGCTGCCCGCTGAAAACACCGCAAAAGAAGAACATTAAACATTAAACACAAACCAAGAACATTAAAATTTTCATTTTCCATATGATAGCCTATAAAATTAGTTAAGAAAAGAAGTTCAATTTGTCAGTATTCCATCTTGCCTCCCACCTACCATCGTCGCCCTTCCCCAGTATCATTACAAAGCATTTGGACTGAAAGGTTCAGTGGAGGTAAGTATCATAATCAAAATTATATCAACTGTGTCTGAGAGGGGAATTGATGGGCTGGCAAGAGTACAGGCCTAGGATACAAATTTATAAGCTGTCTCACAGACATGTGTCTAGTTATGAATTCAAATCATTAAATAAGCAGTGACTGCTTTTCCCTAAGGGAGGCTGGAATAGCCAGCAGGAATTTCACACAAGTTCCATAAACTTAAATGTGACTTCAGAGTACGTGTCTGTACCAAGGACCACAGTCCTGAACCAGCATTTTACATTTAGGGCATGGCTTTCTCTCCTAACCCTGGAAGCACAGGTGACTATTATCCAATCCCTCCTAGGAATTCCGAACCAGGTGAGAGGGCGAGGAGAGAAGGGTGAAGGGAGAAACACAAATGCGCAGCAGCTGTTGGCGAAACCGACTTCTGCTTAATTTTGTGTTTTGGTATGGTTTAACCTAAAATAACATCATCAAATAAGAAGCTAGACAATACTGGACACATAAAAGAGAACAAGATCCTCTGAACTAAATGATGCAAAGTTGTGTAAATGTCAGCCTGAACAAGTGCACAGAGCAGAACACCAGTTGTTTGGCAGAGAAGTGAACTGCAATCACTGCACCAGCTTGAGTTATATCAAAAGGGCTACTAGGTTATTTGCATTTTTGTCTTAAAAACCAAAATGTTTATACTGTTCCAAGGGGACAAAACAGAATTTGTGTTAGGTAATCTGCATACAGGAGTTCTTGTATTTTTGAAAGTTCTATTGCATTCCTAACAGACTTCCCCTCTGAGAAGTTGGGATGGCTGCATACCATCTGCCTTGCCCCAGCTTTCATGCTTTTATGAACCAAGGCTGACTTCCAGATAATCACCTGATTTCCTTCCTACTCCTTTCTCATCCCCCAAATCATTATTCTAGGAAGCTGAAATGAAGTACATGGTCATGTCACTAGCCCCAGCACACTGTTGACACACTGCCTTCTGACTAAATCTCTGGGTGCAGCTAGTAATTTACATGTTCATAAAGTCTTGCAGCATATTATTTAATAATGATCACTAAAAACAGTTTTCCATGAGCAAAAGAGAAACGGTGTCTTAATAGAAGGGTTAATGAATCATGTATCATAAAGCTTTGCTCTTAGTACCTCATAAGGAATGTTCTGCCCATGAAATTAAAAGGGATAACTGTTACATATCTACCTACTCATGAATGAAAGAGCCTGCCAGGACTACCAACAAAATATGCTAGAAGCATAATCCATCAGGGAAGGGACTTGTAGGTTTCTTGCTTATTATGTACCTGCCTATGGTGCTGATGGTACCAATACTCTGCATAAACCAGCTTTTCCACACTCAGTAATAGTAGCAAATACCATTATGGAGTGCTTACAATGCACCACACACCATGCTGGGTACTCTACATAAAACACCTAATTAATCCTCATAATGACCCTCAGGAATAAAAACTACATGCCCATTTTACAGATGAGGAAACAGCCTCAGCAATAAGAACCTAGCCAAAGTCTGTCCCCTTAGTCACTACAGACTCTGACCTCAGAGCAGGGAAACACTGGCTCCTAGCTCTAAAGGGATGGAGGAAAAGAACGCAAACCCTGGCCGGGCGCGGTGGCTCACGCTTGTAATCCCAGCACTTTGGAAGGCCGAGGCGGGCGGATCACGAGGTCAGGAGATCGAGACCACGGTGAAACCCCGTCTCTACTAAAAATACAAAAAATTAGCCGGGCGTGGTGGCGGGCGCCTGTAGTCCCAGCTACTCGGAGAGGCTGAGGCAGGAGAATGGCGTGAACCCGGGAGGCGGAGCTTGCAGCGAGCCGAGATTGCGCCACTGCACTCCAGCCTGGGCGACAGAGCGAGACTCCGTCTCAAAAAAAAAAAAAAAAAAAAAAAAAAAAGAACGCAAGCCCTTTCTGGCAACACTATAGAATGTAAGAACATAATCAGAAAACACACAGGGTGGTTTTCATCTAAAACAATCATCTCTTCTAAGATGCACACCCCCTAGCCCCCGCTCAGCTTTCTCTAAGGCCAAGCCACCAGGTCACGGACCCTTCTCACTGTGGGACACGTCCTATGAGGATTCTTTTTCCAGTTTATCATCTTTATACCCCACTTCCATGCCCTTCCTTACAAAGCCAAACTAGAAAAAAAAAAAATCCACCTGAATTCCTGCACTGTATCCACTAGGTCTGAGTGGATAGCCTTTGTCACAGGCTCTAAAACACTGGCAGAATGTTAAGTATTTGACATTCCCTGGAGTACCTCAGACCAGAGGTGGAAAGGGTAAAAGCCTTCGTTCTTTGGTAGTGACCTTTTCCTCTTTAGGAAAATCCAAGAAAAACTCTGGTAATGCATGTTAGTACCCAAACACCACACTTCCTGTCAACAGAGAGGCACAACCTGTGATCATGATCTCCCCTCATGCTCACCCCAGGTAAATCTGTCCCTGAAATTTACTCTGGAAATGAGCATTCACAAGGCCCTCTCCTCACTCTCCCGTCATGGCAATAAAGTTTTTCCTTCAATACTGGAGTTACAACGGTATGGCAGTGAAAAGTAGCATTAATATTAACACTAAGATGTTCTCTTCAACTGATCAAAAGTATTTGATATGTATTTTCATATTGTATTTCATACGTATTTCATATGTATTCATATGTATGTATTTCATAGGTATATGTATATCCCTGGAGTACCTGAGCTACTAGGGACAATCCCATCTCACCCCCACACAATTTACTAAAAGGACATCTTCTCAGGTTATCAATTCCAACTCTGGAACAATTAGGCTATACCAACAGTTCCCAGCAGGTGGGCTTCATACTTCCTGACCCTCCCAAAATACAGATCTGATCATGTCACTTCCTTGCTTCAAATCCTTCAATGGCTCCCACTGCCTTTAGAATAAAGTCCAGACAGCTCTGTATGACCCGGCTGCTGCTTCTCTAACAAACGTCATGAGATGTCATGCTCTTCTCTCCTCCACACCTAACAACTCAGAATCCTCTCAGAGCCATGGACCCATGCTGTCTCCTGCTTCAAGGCCTCCTGCTACCTGGATCACACATGTCCTTCCCTTGCCCTCCCCACCTAACTCCAGCTCATCCTGGGGGTCTCAGCTCACAGATCACTTCCTCAGTGACTCAGTCCTTAACACCAGACTCAGTGAGTTACAAGTGCAGCCACATGCTACCTCACAGCCTGTTCCCCATTTGCCACTTTTTGAAACCAATTAATTCATAATCATGTATTTAGTGACTATCTCCCCAACTAGAGTTGAAGCTCCCTGGGGTCAAAACCATCTCTGTGCCCAGGACGATGCCTCAGAGTCAGACTCAATACATTTTGGTTGACTGATTTTCTGATCTTGTGGCTCTTACTGAATTTGGTAGAGTCCAAAAGTAGACTAAATAATAAATATGCCAAGATTTATGCACTACTTCTCTTTTAGAATTATGTAGCTTCTGTGATTAATAAAATATAAATTCAATGAAAAGCTTTGCTGAATTCTTGCTTGCTTTTTGCTATTAATGTCTTAACCAACAAACACCAGAAACTCATCTACTGCATTAGTACCAGGTGGGAAACCCCCCACTCCATACACACATCCAAAATATTGAAAGCAGTCGTCATGCTCATATACCACTTAATAGAACAATTTAAAGTCATCCTATCACTGTAAGCCTATTGTTAATAAGAGAAACCGTTTCCTAACTTATACCAACAAAATAAGTCCTTTAGTGTAGCAGAGTATGCATGGGTTGTCTCTTGTTGAGTTGGAAATCCTTTTAATTACTAAGCCCTTTTCTGCCATTCTAAGGATCCCTGCACATTTCAAGTTCTAATAAACACAGTGAAAAGGAGTCAGTAACAGTTAATATACAAGTCTCTTCAAAAGCATTCTGAGTGGAACCTCAGTGATTTGACTTTATTCAAAATTTACCTGGAAAAAATTGTACGTTTCTCACTGTGATCCACAATGTTTCTCTTGAGAAGAGATCTAGAGGTTTGCATAACATAATTCACAACAGATAAAATAAATGAATACATGCAGGCACCCTTCAATCAAATGTGCAACTGTTTTCATAGATGCCATTTTTTCTCATTCATTCAACATATATTTACTGAGCCCCTACTAATATATTAACTGTACCGTGCTAGGCCTACAAAGACAAAATTCCTGCCCTCGGCCAGTTTGCTGAGACAGTTACCAAACAGCACCCAAGTACTTTCTTAAAATCATCACAGGGTGTTTTGGAAAACGACAAGGCAGAATGCCTAAAGGCAAATCTCAGAGACGTCGTCAGGGGAACAGTCCTTCAATCTAGACAGTGTTAACTCTCAGAAATGAAGTGTGCTACCTCCTCAACACACACGGACCCCAAATTCAAAGGTTTGGGGAAAGAGCGGAAGTCAGATACAGTTTCCTTAAACAAAAGTCATGCTGTATGTCTAGCTGTCATGTGTTTGACATAAAAACTACCATTACTGTCACATTAAACTACTGTTTTTAAGACACCAAAAGCTTAAAGGGCAGACTTAAGTGTGTGAGACTTTGGAAGTTTATACAATTATTGACTGTAAGATAAAGTAAAAAATAGGTCAAACTCTCTCGACATTACTAAATACATTCAAAATAGTTTTAACAAGGTTGCCAAAGAAATTAGCACTGCCGTAATATACTAGAAACTTGAATTTTGCTGCTCTTCAAAATTTGATACAATAAGTTACTGTAAACACACACACACAACCTTTAGAAATAATCAATTTCCCAAGCTAGACATAACAATTTTAAATGAACCTCTTTCCATTTTTTGAGTGGCACACAAGCCTTTTAATGCTTTATACTCAGTGCCTTTCTACAATAAACATTACACTCACATCACCTTGTCACAAAATAACTGGAGACAAATAAAAACTGTTTCCCAGTTTATTCCCATTTTACGAGTATAAGCTAAGTAGACATAGCCTCTGATTCTCTGACAGTAGGTAGCATATAACTTATGCAGCAATAAAATAACAGGATAACCCAACTTTGTATTTCTATTTTGCAAAATGTCATCAAAAGTGACCTTAAAAAATAAATATTTACTTACACTTACTTGGCATTTGATGCTATATGTTAGCTACTGTGCTAGGATTAAATTAGATAGCATGTGTAAAATGCCTAACTCTGTTGCTATTATTCCCATTAAAGGTAGGAAAGCTGAGATTTGCAGAAGTTGAATGGTCCACAATCCCACAACTGGTCAAGGTGGCAGAGCTAGAAATCAAACCCACGTCTTTCCACTAAACTGAGTGCTTATCACCTGGCATTCCTGAATCCTCTGGTGTGCTTTTTGAGGAGAGGGGCAAAAGAGTTTTCATTTGCTCCCTAAAGAGGCCCATAACCCCACAAATAGTGAAGGTGAAGACTCCCCTGCCCCATACCATCAACAGTGTAAGAACCAGAAAATGCACACTGTACTTCAACCCCTTTCACAAAGACTATCACTCCTCTACTCCACAAGAGGGGAAAAAACTACACGGTTTGGTTTTCATTTCATTTTAAAATTCTCAGAGCAAGTCAAGATTTTGCTCCTAGGCAATTTCCAGCATCCCATGCCACAGGTTAAGTTACATAATAAATCGCAATACTGTATCAGTTTACACGCAATTCTGAGATTTCGCAAATAGTGACCCATGTTATTTAATCATTCCACTTTCCAAAATGTGCTTCAACCAACCAGTTCTCACTGTACTGCCTGTGAAATAAGTTATCATTATATCTACTTCCAACAAAGCAAAGTACTGTCACCCTGAGGCCAGGCAATAAATCAGCGAGAGAATGGGGATCAGAAGTTCCCCAACAACATCCCTCCCCTCTACCTGCAAGACCACGTCACTTACCATGGAGCACCCTCCTAGCTAAAGAGAAAACATAAAGCAACTAACTACTCTCTACCAGCGGCAATACTAAATTAGGATCTATTGGTGAATCATTAAGTTAGGGTACACTCCCAGCTTCCCAGTGCCAGTGTGCTCATCTCTAGAAGTGGAGGCAGAAGTTAAGGGGCAAACACGTGGCACATGCCTCTCACCTTGAAAGGGAGATGTAATCAGCGAGGAACGCTGGGACAGTACAGGGTTTGATCATCTCTGCTAGGATGTAGCTCTGTGGTGGGTGAGGCACTCAGCAAACTCCTGACATCCCGCCGCTAGGATCGATTTGGAGCTATGGATTCATCTGAAATTCCTGATTCCAAACAGGAGTATGAGTGTGAAAATGAACTTTCCCTTGAAGCTCCTCCTTTTACAGGTTATAGAACTGAACCTCAGAGGAGTGAAATGATATACCCAAGGTCTCACCACTCAGTAGCAGAGACAGTTCTAGAAAGCAGGCCTCCAGACACTTATCCAGGATCCTTGCAATGGGGGCTTAGGGGAATTAGGGAATGGGTCATGGTTACTGCAAGTGGCTTGGCCAAGAACCAGCTAAGCAGCTAAGGCTTGTTCCATCTCTGCCAGGCTAGGACTCGCCTCCTCTCAACCTTGTGCCACATCCAGTTTTTGCTTCCAGGCTGGGGGCCTCTGATTGCTTACTCTAAGGGACAAAGGCAATTATTTACTAAAGCTAACCCTATCCAAGATGAGGAAAATACAACACTGGCACTCAGGAATTAATTTCACAAGAAGTCTATGTTAAGGTGATGTTTTATTTGTGGCCCTGCCTGATCAAGATGACTTCCCCACAAGAAACGTCCAAAGCAAACAATCTTTTTTTTTTTTTTTTTTTTAACTGAGTCTGGCTCTGAGACGTGAAGAATTGTACACTTCTTTAACTGTCCTCCAAAAGCAGAAAATAAGCCGGACAGAGCAGCCAGGAGGACACCAGAGTCCTATGCTCAGTGTGTCAGGAAGCGACCCACAAGTTCTGGAGAAACATCCTTCCAGGAAACTGGGCAGATACAGATCCCCCACCCCGCTCCGCGAAAGGTAAGACGATCCGTACTCGGTTTGGTGACAAGCGTTCATCTGGACACGCTGGAAACAAGTCTGAACGGGAGCTGCAGGCGCGCACGCCCGCGCCACCGAGGGAGCGCGGGGAGTCCTCTTCTCCCAGAGGACCGACGCTGCGGGGACGCGCCAAAACCACCCGCGGGCGACCCCAGGGGGCTGACGCCACTGAAACCCCCGCGTGCAACTCCTCGGCTACCGCTGCCCCCCACCCCACCCCTGCCTCCTACCCCCAAGGCACCATTTCTCCCCCTCAACTCCCTGCTCCTCGGCCCAAGCGCCTCGGTGGGAAACAACGCCCACTTTGGAGAATCAGAGCTGAGTTGTGGGGACACGCCAGATGTCCAGATCGCATCCATTCACAGATCGACCAAGTCAGATACAGACGCGAAGGAGTTTGCTTCTCTGACATTTTAAAAACACACCATCAGGCAGCACACGGAGACACACACACGGGGGTAACAACCACAGGGAAGTCAATAACCCACAGGGGGGATCCTAACTATCGTTGTCCCGTGCTTGGGGCAGAGCGCTTGGGGTCCCTCCCTATCTCCAGGCCACAGCGCTCTCCTGCCCACCGCCTGTGCGCAGGATGGGAAGCTGGGGTCGCCCGGCTGCCGGAACCCAGAGTGGGCAAGCTGGGGAAAGGCCCACCTCCTCGTCCCGCTCCTCCTGGGACGCGCTGCTGCCCCGGGGCGCGGGCGGCACAGCTCCTCCGGGGGGCGGTGGCGGCAGCGCAAGGACTCCGCGCTCCAGCAGCACGCTTGCCGGAGCCCATGCGGCGGGCTGCCGGGCGCCGAGGGCGCCTCCCGACGGCGGCGGCGGCGGCGGCGGCTGCTGCTGCTCTCTGGAGAAGCCGCCGGGCTCCCCTTCCTCCGACAGAGTTTCTGAGCCCGAGGAGGACTCGGCCGAGGAAGCACCCGGAGAGGACGCGGCGACCAGCGCAGAGGCTGGAGTCCGGCTGCCGTGGCCACTGCAGCCGCGGGGCACCGGCTCTGGCGCCTCTGAAACTTTCTCCCCCATTTCCCTGTCTGGCCCAAAGTGTCTCCCGAGCGGCGGGGGCGCGGCGCGCACTCAGCGCCTCCCGGGGAAGACACGGGCTCCTGGGCTCAGGCTCACTGGCACTGCCGCTCCCGGGCGTCAGGGAGCCCCGCCGGCGACTACATGGCAGTGACGGGGCCGCAGGATCCCGCTGCTAAGTTCACAGCCGCCCGGGCCCGGCGGCAAACGGAGGCTCCAGCGCGCGGGGACATGCCCGCTCGGGTTCGCGATCTGCGCTCCACTGTGCTCCCGCGTTGCACCCTAGCCGCCGGGACTGCGGCTTCTCGTTGCAAAACCTGCCTCCGGGACGGAGCGAGGAGACGGGCAGCCCGCACAGCCAATGGCAGGGCAGGCGCGCTGGTGGGCGGAGGCTGCGACGCCCCCAGCCATGCGGGCCTCAGGTAGGGGAGGCGCGGCCCGGGCGCCGGCCGTGGTCCCGCAGGAGCGCCTGGGCGCGGGGGACAGGGACCAGGCGGGGATCCCCGGAGGGTGGGGGGCGGAGCCCAGAATCGGAGCCAAGGACTGAGACTCCGAACTTAGCGGCGCAGTGGCTGACCGTCCTTGGGACGTCAGAGGGAGACGGCGAGCGGATGGTGAGACCTTGGAGAAGAACTGGACTTTGTCTCCAAAAAGTGGAATCAAGAAAACGGACCAGAAGAAGGAGGGCTCTATAGGGAAAAAAGGAACCACACACACACAGTCACCCACGCACACAGACTCACCAGCGTGTTGGAGGAAAAGGGTAGAAACTTCGTGGTATAGTGAGCGGACCCAAAGGGGGGTGACCTCTAATCTCTGCTTTTCCGTTCAAGCTCTTTGGGCCTCACTTTGCTCAACTGTAAATGGCTACATTGCTACTGGTCTTGGCAGGCTTAGAGCAAATATATATAATGCATCAGCAAAGTGCCTGGCTTGGATACATGGAGCGTTTTTAAAAGACTATTTCCTGTCTTTATTTCTGTTTATAAACTGAAAAGTTAAGTCTGAGACTTGAACCTTTTGATAGGGAGGAATATAACAAAGTATGTCCTTGTATTTAATTAGGACCAAGCTGTGTGGTCCTACTCATTGTCTCGGTGTGATCAGCTAAGCAGAGGATGAAAAGGATTCACTTTCCAATGTATATTCTCCTAGCCCTGGGTTGTAAACCAACAGGATACAGGACAGGTTGCTTCATTTTCCTTACGTCTAAGAACTAGGAGAAAGAACTTTCACTAAAGGTACCAATAGAATACCCTTAAGGCCTTCCCTGGGGCTGGAGGATGCTGCCTGTCCGGTGACTGGAATTTCCTTGGAAGCCAACACTCAGCTCAGCAGTGGGAAGTAAATGATTCCTCTCTTGCCTTCAGCTCTAGTCCCATTCTGAGCTCTGGCACAGTGACCTGGGATATGAATTCAACCGCCTCAGTTCCATGTACGTTGATTGAAATGTGTGCCAGGTGCAGGGGATACAAAGATTAATAAGTCAGGTCCCCTGCCCTTGAGCAGCTTATGATCAAGCGAGAGATTGATACTGCATAATATAGCTCCCTTATCCATTTTAGAAGCTGTGATAAGTGATACAGGAAAAATGTATGAGGGAGAAGAGGAAAGAGTTACAGAAAAACAGTAGCAGGTCCTTGAGCATCTTAGATTTCTCTTTGTCAGAGCAGCCTTGCCAAAGGTCCTTAAGAACTGGAGGACCCTAATTGAAAGCCCCTTCAGCCAATGAGCCTTTCATGCTATCATGGTATTTACAAGTGATACATCACACAGGGGCTTCATCATATTGGACAGCAACCTTTGTCCTGATCAGTTTCCTCCCCTCAATATGAAGGGGAAGGAAATACGATGTGTCCATCTTGCTTCAGACAGCCATACTGCAAAATGGACTCCGGTTGTCAGGCTTTCATTGTGACGCTTCTGAATTATTCACAGGGATATGAAGACCTGCTGAGGCAAAAGGTCAAGTCTAGTGGCAGCTAAGTTGTGAGAGCAAGGCTAAAGAGAGAGCACAGTGGGGCAGTCCGAATTTTTAACCCAGGCCTCACAATTACTTTCCTATTTAGGAGTTCTGGTCTTTATCTGAGCCCCTACGTGGTTGATTCACCAGAGCTGAGCTGAAATGACAATTTCAGCCATGCACATAAAAGAAGAGGAGGAGTTGCTTTTCAGTACATAGGGAAATAAGAAGCAAGGTCATGGTCTGAATAACTGACAGCAAGAATGACAATAGTTATTATCGCCTGAGTCCTCTGCATCTTCTCTGGATAGTCTCATTTAATCCTGGCAACAACCTTGTGAAACAGATTCTATTAGTCCCACTTTATTGATTAAGAAACTGAGGATCTGCAAAGGTCACACAGCAAGTAAGCAGTGGAGCTGTGGTTTGGAACCCAGCAATCTGATTCCAAGGCATCTTTCCTAGGCATTCTAGTATTAATACAATGCCACTCAAAACAGAGAGCTTTTTCAAATATATATGTATATACCATATTATAAATATCCATAGGGAAGAAACTTTGCTGTATTGATTCAATATGTAAAAGAAAATACTTGAGGAACATACTTGTTTTTCCCACAAACATTTTTACGGCACTTACTATGTGCCAGGCAGGATTTTTAGCATTTTAAAATGTTAATGTACTCAATTCTCATATCAGCCCAATGAGGTAGCTACTATTACTATTCTCATATCATATTTGTGAGATATGTGAAAACTATGACAGAGAAGTTAAGTAATTCAGCTAAAGTCACACAGCTAGCAAATGATGGACCCAGGATTCAGATTTGAACATTTGGTCCCAGCATTTGTGCTGTTAACCTCTACAGATCAAAGTCAAGTACTAGATCAGTATTTCTTGAACTTTTTAAACCTGAACCTCAAATAAGAAATATATTTCACACTGGAACTCATGACACATATGCATATGTACAAATACAAATAAAATGTCATGAGACAATACTTACCCATCCTTTAAGCAATGTACCCTGAAATTTATATTTTATTAAAAATAAAGATGCTAGTTGTAGTCCACTAAGTAGATTTCAAACTGCTTCAAATTTGCAGTTTAAAGGTGTACTCGTTCATCTCCACACCCACCTATGAGGGAAATAAACTCACAGTTCAGGCTAAGAGCATCCAGACAAGAACTGGGCCAACTCAAAGGATAACTATAAATAGAAGATGACTAGAGAGTCAGGATAGTTCCCCAAAAGTATCCTAGTTAGACCCATGGATAAATTTCCTGGGGTGTGGCCAAACCACTGGACCAAAATCAGTTTTGATTTATCTAAATCCTGAAGTGCAACTTTCCTATCTTGTTAATTAAATAATATTTTCCTCAGTGGTCAGAAATGTGCCCTCTCCAAGAGACCTTTTTATAAATGTGTCTAGTGTTGGAGGCTGTGGGACCAGAGGTGAGTGTGAAAGCACGGCTTTTTCTCTGTGGCGTCACCATAGGCAGGAGCCAGAAAAAATAAAAACAACATCATCACAACTCCTGAAAAGCCAATAGTGGAGCGTCACGTGACAGAACCAGACTAGCCTAAGGCGAGGAGAGACAATGTCAGCGTACTCCAAGGTAATCAGTTTCCATGTGTTCTGTGAGACATGCTCCCAAAGTATTTGATTCAAGGACAGCACCCCTGGGAATCCGGTAAGTATTCATTGTGTTTTGTGATTGAACACCCCCCTCCGGTTTCTATGTTTTTCTCAGAAGTGATGGGAGACATTTCCTCTGGGGGTCTCTGTTGTCTCTGCCAGTCTCTGCCGTGTAGGTGAGGCCTATTGTGAATGTCAAGCTGTCTCTGCCAGATGGAGGATGTTCCAGCAAAGTCATCATACCCTTAAGTCTACTCCCGGTGTCATGACCTTTCTCCCAAACATTAGGTTGGGAGGAAGGTCAGTTGTCCTTCTTTCTTACATAGATGAAATTAGAACATCATGAACTCAGAACGAACATTTTTGCAAAATCACAAGTAAATATGTTTCTATTTAATGCACTAAAAATCCTACATATCAGATTATCTTTGAATTATGAACATGATTATATTATCCAACTTTGGTAGACTATTTTTATTATCATTATTAATGATGGATTTACCTACTGCCCTATGACTAATAAAGTACAATTTCAAGACAAAGTAAGCATCTATCAAAAGGTGGCTGTTGAGCTGCGCTAGATTGGGGTTTCTGATTTTTACCCGAGGGTGTAGCATGATACAGACCATGGAAGTTTCTGATTATCCAGCCAGGAGGAAAAACCCCTGGAGCCTCTCAAGCTTTTGTTTGTATCTAAGGAAAGGAATGAGTGTTACTGTACAAAGCTCCAGAAGATAAGTCAAAGAATTTTTAAATGATGGTCAAAAAG